>NC_092385.1:6196741-6519189 GCF_030028105.1 Mobula birostris | reverse complement strand
CCGGTACACTGCCGTGCCACCCTAGTACGAGGATATTCCACGTGTCATCATGGACTCTAAAATTTCTACAGGTGTACGGCGGAGAGCATTCTGACTGGTATGCACAGGATCACTGGCGACTACAGAGGGATAAGGACCCAGCTAGCTCCTTCACTTCCCAGCACTGAGGACATCTTCAAAAGGCGGTTCCTCAAGAAGGCATCATCCATCACCAAGGACTCGCACTACCTGCAACATGCCGTTTTTGTATTAGTACCAACAATGTACTCCCAACATTTTAGGAACAGCTTCTTCCCTTCCACTATCGGATTTCTGAAAGGCCCACGACCTCATGAACATTAACTCATTCCTACTTTGCACTATTTATTGATTTATTTATTTATTGATACTTGTTGCAATTTTCTACACATTGCACTGAACTGCTGTCCCAAGATAATAAATTTCATGTCTCTGATGTCAGTGGTCCTGCAACATATCAGAATCAGAATCAGGTTGAATATCACTGGCTCTTGTTGTGAAATTTGTTGTTATACGGCAGCAGTACATTGTCCTGTAGTGAGGTAGTGTACACAAACACCAGAAAATCTGCAGATGCTGGAAATCCAGAGCAAAGCATACAAAGGAATAAAGCAATCAAGGGATCATATTCTGGCTGGCTGCTGGTTACCAGTGGAATTCCACAGGAGTCGGTGTTGGGACCACTGCTTTTTACAATGTATGTCAATGATTTGGACTATGGGATTAGTAGATGTGTGGCTAAATCTGCCCATGATACAAAGATAGGTGGAGGAGCGGGTAGTGTTGAGGAAATAGAAAGCCTGCAGAGAGACTTAGATGGTTTGGGGGAATGGGCAAAGAAGTGGCAAATGAAATACACATTGGTGGAAGAAATAAACGAGCAGACTATTATATAGATGGGGAGAGAATTCAAAATGCAGAGATGCAAAGGGACTTGGGAGTCCTTGTGCAGGATACCCTAAAAGTTAACCTCCAGGTTGAGTCAGTGGTGAAGAAGGTGAATGCAATGTTGGCATTCATTTCTAGAGGTATAGAATATAAGAGCAGGGATGTGATGTTGAGGCTCTGTAAGGCACTTGTGAGACCACACTTGGAGTATTGTGTGCAGTATTGGGCTCCTTATTTTAGAAAAAGATATACTGACATTGGAGGGGGTTCAGAGAAGATTCACGAGAATAATTCCAGGAATGAAAGGGTTACTGTATGAGGAACGTCTGGCAGCTCTTGGGCTGTATTCCCTGGAGTTCAGGACTGAACAGATTAGATAAGGCAAAGTTATTTCCCATGGTAGGGGAGTCTAGAACAAGAGAATGTGACTTCAGGATTGAAGGACGTCCATTTAAAACAGAGATGCAGAGAAATTACTTTAGTCAGAGAGTGGTAAATCTGTGGAATTTGTTGTCACGAGCGGCTGTGGAGGCCAAGTCATTGTGTGCATTTAAGGCAGAGATAGATAGGTTCTTGATTAGCCAGGGCATCAAAGGGTGTGGGGAGAAGGCAAGGGAGTGGGGATGACTGGAAGAATTGGATCAGCCCATGACTGAATGGTAGAGCAGACTTGATGGGCCGAATGGCCTACTTCTGCTCCTATATCTTATGGTCTTAAATGCTGGAGGAACTCAGGAAGTCAGGCAGCATCCATGGAAAAGAATAAACAGTTGACGTTTCAGGCCGAGGCCCTTCTTGAGAACACAACAGTCATTGTTTCAGGGCTGAGTCCTGAAGAAGGTTCTCACCCAGAAACGTTGACTCCTACTCTTTTCTGTTGATGCTGCCTGACCTGCTGAGCTCCTCCAGCATTTTGGGAGTGAGGCAGTGTTCATGTACTTAATGTCCATTCAGAAATCAGATGTCAGAGGGGAAGAGGCTGTTCCTGAATTGCTGAGAGTGTGCCTTCAGATTCTGGTACCGCTCCGGTGTTCCTGACCAGAATGCAGCATTTAACCCTCCATTAATATCAGATATCTGACATTACCACAGAGCTTTGTATGGGACCTGGCTGTGCACAAGAACATAAGACACAGGAGCAGAATGAGACTATATGTCTCACCCGATCTGCTTGGCCATTCCATTACGGCTGATTTATTGGTTTGTTTTTGTCACATGTACTCAGTTACAATGAAAAGCTTATCTTGCATACCATTTATACAGATCAAATAATTACACAGTGTACTGACGTTGAACAAGGTAAAACAACAACAGAATGCAAATCGAAAGGCTTATCATTTCAGGACTGTTTGATGGCCCAGGGCCTGTACTCACTGAAATTCAGAAGAATAAGGGGGGAATTTCATTGGAACCTATTGAATGTGGAAAGACCTCGATAGAATGGATGTGGAGAGGATGTTTTCTATGGTGGGGGAATCTAATGCAGGGAACACAGCCTCAAAATAGAGGGAGATGAACAGAACAGAGATGAGGAGGAATTTCTTTAGCCAGTGGGTGCAGAATCTGTGGAATTTGTTGCCACAGGCTGCTGTGGAGGCCAAGTAATTGGGTATATTTAAGGCAGAGGTTGATAAATTCTTGATTATTCAGGGCATGAAGAGATAAAGAGGAGGAGATTGGGGCCGAGAGGCAAAATGGATCGGCCATGATGAAATGGCAGAGCAGATCCGATGGGCCAAATGGCCTAATTCTGCTTGTATCTCTCATGGTCTTACGGTCTAATAAAGTGTAACCGTTACAGCAGAAGTGCAGTGCAGGGGAATGATAAAGTGCAAGATCATAATAAGGAAGGTTGCCAGGCCAGGAGTCCATTTTAAGAGGTCTGTACAACAGTCTGATTATAGCGATGCAGGACCAGGGTAAGGTAGGATGCCGTGGTAGTGTAGTGGTTAATGTGATGCTGCTACAGCTTGGGGCCTTGGAGTTTGGAGTTCAATCCCAGCATCCTCTGTAAGGAGCCTCTATGAAAAGGGTGAATTTTCTCCAGATCTTCCGGTTTCCTTGCACAGTCTAAAGTTGTACTGGGCAGGTTAAATGATCATTGTAAATTATCCTGTGATTGGGTTAGGGTTAAATCACAGTTTTCAGGGGTTTCTAGGCTTTGCGGCTCGAAGGGCTGGAAGAACCTATTCTGCACAGTATCACTAAGTAAATAAATAGAAAAATACAGTATTTCCTAGAGTTGAGGAAGATGAAAGGAGATCTCTTTGAAACTTACTCTTCAGTATCTCTTGTTGGTTAGAGTCAGGTGCTTCCTCGATGGAAGAGCCTCGTACTGTGGATACGTTATGAGTGATATATCTTCATTCAGAGGGTGTCAGATCTCTGGAATTCTCAACACCAATGGACAGTGGAAGTGTTCATTCAAAGCATATCAAAAGGTCAAAGTTCAGAGTTCAAAGTCCTTGAGCCTGGTAGTAAGTGGGTTCTGACTTTTCTATCTTCTGCCCTGTGGGAGAAAGGAGAAGAGGGAATGTCCGGGATGGGTGGGATCTTTGCGAGGTATAGATAGAGTGGGACAGAAGTTGTCCTTGACACAGTGGAAAGCTTGTCTTGCTTCCTGATCGTAAGGATCAAGCACAGTGCACTGAGCTAGTACAAGGTAAAACAATAACAATGCAGAATAAAGGGTAAAAGTTACAGAAAAAATGAAAGATCAAGTGCAATATTTTTTATCCCTCTCAATACCTGCCTTCTCCACATGATCTTCGACACCCTTCCCAGTCAAAACCATCAGACAGAGAGGGCAAACAACAGGAATTCTGCAGATGCTGGAAATTCAAGCAACACACATCAAAGTTGCTGGTGAACGCAGCAGGCCAGGCAGCATCTCTAGGAAGAGGTACAGTCGACGTTTCAGGCCGAGACCCTTCGTCAGGACTAACTGAAGGAAGAGTGAGTAAGAGATTTGAAAGTGTGAGGGGGAGGGGGAGATCCAAAATGATAGGAGAAGACAGGAGGGGGAGGGATGGAGCCAAGAGCTGGACAGGTGATAGGCAAAAGGGATATGAGAGGATCATGGGACAGGAGGCCCAGGGAGAAGGAAAAGGGGGAGGGGGGGAAACCCAGAGGATGGGCAAGAGGGACAGAGGGAGAAAAAGGAGAGAGAGAAAAAAAATGTGAGTATATAAATAAATAACGGATGGGGTACGAGGGGGAGGTGGGGCATTAGCTGAAGTTTGAGAAGTCGATGTTCATGCTATCAGGCCGGAGGCTACCCAGAGGGAATATAAGGTGTTGTTCCTCCAACCTGAGTGTGGCTTCATCTTTACAGTAGGGGAGGCTGTGGATAGACATATCAGAATGGGAATGGGACGTGGAATTAAAATGTGTGGCCACCGGGAGGGGTTTGGTGAGGTGGGACTTTGCTGCTCATGTGACCCCTCAGGGGTGGGTGGGCTGAGGCTTTCAGCAAGCTTGTGGCTTGTCATCCCCACCCCCTCCACCATCTCCTCAGCACCCCCGCACCCACCATCAGACCAGACTCCGAAGTGGAGGAACACTGCACAGCACCGCGATCACCAGCAGGGCAGTCCGTCACAGCCGGGGAGGCTTGTCAGACAGGGATGTTTACAACACACCCACTCCAGCAGCACATTATCCCATCAACAACAGACTGTTGTTGCAAATTGGCTCCCAGTACAGTTATTAACATGTCACTTGTCTCGGAGCCAAACAAAATGTTGAAATCTTCCCTATTGTGTCGCTGCACCTTACCTTCCAAGGGTTTCTATCACTGCATTAGTCCGTATTATGCATTCACCTCCACAAATCGTTTTGAGTGACTTGTTGAATTATACTTTTGAAGCAATTTTATTCTTCAAGAGATCCTTAAGGTTTTTTACGCTCAGTCATTCTATTGTCTGGGGCAAGCATAGAACATGGAACGCCGAACATAGGGCACCACAGTGGTATAGCGGTTAGCACAATGTGATTTTAGCTCAGGGCACCAGAGTTTGGAGATCAATACCAACGCCGGCTGTAAAGAGTCTGTACATTCCCCCCCAGTGAGCACATGGGTTTAGACCATGAGACCACATGATATAGCAGCAGAATTAAGCTTTTCCGCCCATCAAGCCTGCTCCATCATTTCATCATGTCTGAACCATTTCTCTCACAATCCCACTCTCCTGCCTTCTCCACGTCACCCTTCATACCCTGACTAATATATAACCATATAACAATTACAGCACGGAAACAGGCCATCTCTGCCCTTCTAGTCCGTGCCGAACACTTACTCTCACCTAGTCCCACCGACCTGCGCTCGGCCCATAACCCTCCATTCCCTTCCTGTCCGTATATCTATCCAATTTAACTTTAAACGCCAACACCGAACCTGCCTCAACCACTTCTGCTGGAAGCTCGTTCCACACAGCTACCACCCTCTGAGTAAAGAAGTTCCTCCTCATATTACCCCTAAACTTTTGCCTTTTAACTCTCAAGAACCAAGAACCTAAATGCACCCAATCACCCTAGTCTCCACAGCCACCTATGGAAACGAATTCCACAGGTTCTCCACCCTCCGACTGAAGAAATCCCTCCTCACCTCCATTCCAAATACACGTCCCTTTGTTCTGAGATTGTGCCTTCTGGTTCTAGGCTTCCCCACCATTGAAACATCCTCTGCATATCCACTTCATCTAGGCCTTCCAGCATTTGATAGGTTTCAATGAGACCATCCCTCATTGCTCCAAATTCCAGCAAGTACAGACCTAGAGCTATCAAATGCTCCTCATGCATTAACCCTTTCATTCCTGGAATCATCCTTGTGAACCTTCTCTGTACCCTCTCCAATACAAGCACATCTTTTCTTAAGCAAAGGGCCCAAAACTGTTCAGAATACTCCAAGTGAGGACTCACTGATGCCTTATAAAGCCTCAGCATTACATCCTTGTTTTCATACGCTAGTCCTCTCAAAAAGAACTCTTAACAAATCTCTTACTAGCTCTTCCTTCAGTTAGTCCTGACGAAGGGTCTCAGCCCGTAACGTCAACTGTACCTCTTCCTAGAGATGCTGCTTGGCCAGCTGCATTCACCAGCAACTTTATGTGTGTTCCTAACATTGCATTTGCCTTCCTCACCACCAACTCAACCTGTAGGTTAATGTTTAGGGAGTCCTGCAAGAGGACTCCAAGTCCCTTTGCAGCTTGGATTTTTGAACTTTCTTCCCATTTAGAAAATAGTCTATGTTTTCATTCCTGATAGCAAAGTGCAGGACTATGCCCTTTCCAACACTATATTCCATCTGCCATTTCTTTGCCAATTCTCCTAATCTGTCTAAGTCCTTCTGCAGACTCCCTGCTTCCTCACCACTACCTGCCCCTCCACTTATCTTCGTGTCATATGCAAACTTGACCACAAAGCCATCAATTCCATCATCCAAATCATTGACAAACAACATGAAAAGATGCAGTCCCAACAATGTCCCCAGCAGCACACTGCGAGTCACAGGCAGCCAGTTAGAACAGGCTCTGTTTATTCCCACCCTTTGCCTCCTGCCAATCAGCCACTGCTTTAGCCAGGCTAGTATCTTCACTGTAATGCCATGGGCTCATAACTTGTTAAGCAGCCTCACATGTGGCATCTTGTCAAAGGCTTTTTGAAAATCTAATTACACAACATTCTCTGATTCTTCCTTGTCTATCCTGCCTGTTATTTCCTCATAGAATTTTAGCAGTTGTCTAGCAAGATTTTCCCTTAAAGAAACCATGCTGACTTTGACCTATTATATCATGTGCCTCCAAGTACCCCAAAAATACATCCCCACATTTTCCCAACCACTCAGGTCAGGCTAACTGTCCTATAATTTCCTTTCTTCTACCTCCTTCCCTTCTTGAAGAGTAGAGTGACATTTGCAATTTTCCAGTCCCCTAGAACTATTTCAGAAACTAGTGATTCCTGAAAGATCATTATTCATGCCCCCACAATCTCTTTCAGGACCCTGAGTAGTAGTCCATCTGGTCCAGGTCACTTGTCTAACCTCAGACCTTTCAGATTCCCAAGCACCTTCTCCCTATTAATACCAATTCTGTCACTCTGTCACATTCTGATACTTTCAAATTTCCAGTGTACTGCTAGTGTCTTCCACAGAGAAGACTGGTGCAAAATACTTATTCAGTTCATCCGCCATTATTACATCTCCAGCTTCATTTTCCAGTGATCCGATATCCATTCTCACCTCTTTTTTACTCTTTATATATCTGAAGATCCTTTGGTATTGTTGGCTCGTTTACCTTCATATTTCATCTCGACACCCCCCCCCCCGTAGCTTTTTCAGTTGCCTTCTGTTGGTTTTTAACATTTTCCAATCATCTAACTTAACTCTATTATATACCCTCTCTTTTGCTTTCATGATGTCTTTGACTTCCCTTGTCAGCCACAGTTGCATCACCCTCCCTTTAAAATACTTCTTCTTTGGGATGTATCTGTTCTGTGCCTTCCAACTTACCCCTATAAACTCCAGTCTTTGCCATTGTGCCATCATCTCTGCTAGTGTTCCCTTGCAATCCACTTTTGCCATCTCCTCTCTCGTGCCTCTGTAATTCCCTTTACTGCACTGTAATACTGATATATCTGACTTTAGCTTCTCCCTCTCAAATTGCAGGGTGAATTTTATCATATTATGATCACTGCTCCTAGGGGTCCTTTACTTTAAGCTCCCTAATCAAATCCAGTTCATTGCACAACACCCAATCCAGAATAGCTGATCCCCTAGTGGGCTCAGCCACAAGCTGCTCCAAAAAGCCATCTCGTGGACAAACTACAAATTCTCTCTCTTTGGATCTAGCGCCAACCTGATTTTTCCAATCTACCTGCATATTGAAATCCTCCCATGGCTATTGTAATATGGCCCTTTTGACATACATTTTCTGTCTCCCTTTGTGATTTGCAGACCACATCTTTGCCATTGTTCTTTTTGTTCATACAGTTCCTTAACTTTACCCACAACGATTCTACATCTTCTGACACTATACCGCCTCTTTCTAATCAATTAATTTTATTTTTTACCAACAGAACCACACTATCCCCTCTGCCTACCTGCCCATCCTTTCCATACAATGTGTATTCTTGGACGTTAAGCTCCCAGCTATAACCTTCTTTCAGCTGCAAGTCAGTGATGCCCTCAGTGATATACCTGCCAATCTCTTAACTGCACTACAAGATCGTTTACCTTATTTTTTATACTGCGTACATTGAAATATAACACCTTCAGTCCTGTATCCATCACCTTTTTCCAATTTTGTCCCCCTTTTACACTGCAACTCATCCCGCTGACCAGTCTCCTCCGGGTGCTCCAGTTTCCTCCCACATTCCAAAGCCGTACAGGTTAGTAGTTAATTGCTCACTGTAAATGGTCCTGTAATAGACTAGCTCGGGTTACATATGTGGGTTGCTGGGTGGAGTGACTCACTGGACCTGCTATGCACTGTATCTCTAAATAAAGTAAAATTTAAAACAATATAGAACACTATGTACGGACCCTTCGGCCCACTATAGAACACAGAATACAGCACGTACAGTATAGGCCCTTCAGCCACAATGTTGTGCCGATCTTTTAACCTCCTCTAACATCAATCTAACCCTTCCCTTCCACATAGCCCTCCATTTTTCATTCATCCGTGCATCTAGTCAAGGGTCTCTTAAATGTCCCTAATGTATCTGCCTCATCCGCCACCATAGTTTGCTCACCATCAGCATAAGGCTCACTGGCCTATAGAGTCATAGGGCTGTACAGCTCAGAAACAGGCCCTTCGGCCCGTCTAGTCCATGCTGAAATGTTATTCTGCCTCAATCCCATTGACACACATCTCCCCTCCACGTTCTTATCCAAACTTCTCTGAAACGCTGAAATTGAACCTGCATCCAGCACTTCCTCTGGCAGCTCGTCCCACACTGACATCACCCTCTGAGTTCCCCTTAAATATTTCGCCTTTCACCTTATGACCTCTCGTCCTAGGCTCACCCAACCTCAGTGGAAAAAGCTATCCTGTATTTACCCTATCTATACCCCTCATATACCCCATATGGCTTTGTGGGAGGAAACCAGGACATCTAGGGGAGACCAATCCATAATTCCCAGGACCTTTCTTGAACAATGGAATAACACTTACCACCCTTTAAGCTTCTAGTACTACTCCTGGCCAGCAAGGAAGCAAAGATCATCGCCAAAGATGCTGCAATATCTGTGGTAACCTGAGTTATATCCCATCTGGCCCCAGGGACTTAATGCACCTGTCCTAAAGTTTTACACAGGTTCCTGCACTTCCTCTTAATGTTTACATGTTCCAAAGTAAATTTATTATCAAAGTACATATATGTCACCATATACAACCCGGACAACACACACAAAATGCTGGAGGAACTCGGCGGGCCAGGCAGCATCTAGGGAAAGAGTACAGTCAATGTTTTGGGCTGAAACCTTTCTGCAGGACTGGAGAAAAAGAAAGATGAGGAGTAAATTTAAAAGGTGGGGGCAGGGGGAGAGGAGAGAGAAGCAGAAGGTAATAGGAGAAACCTGGAGGAGGTGGGATGAAGTAAAGTGCCGGGAAGCTGATGGGTGAAAGAGATACAGGGTTGGAGAAGGGGGAGTCTGATAGGAGAGGACAGAAGGCCAGGGAAGAAAGAAAAGGGGGGGAGAAGGAGCACCAGAGGGAGGTGATGGGCAGGCACAGAGATAAAGTGGGAGGGGGGAACGGGATGGGGAAGGGTGTAGAGGGGCATTACCGGAAGGTCAAGAAATCGATGTTCATGCCATCAGGTTATAGGCTACCAAGAAGGAATATAAGGTGTTGTTCCTCCAACCTGAGTGTGGCCTCATCACGACAGTAGAGGAGGCCATGGATTGACATATCGGAATGGGAATGGGAAGTGGAATTAAAATGGGTGGTCACTGGGAGATCCTGCATCTCCTAGTGGACACAGTTTAGGTACTCAGCAAAGCAATCTCCCAGTCTAGGTCGGGTCTCCTCAATATACAGGAGGCCACACTGGGAGCACCAGTCACAGCAGATGACCCCAACTAACTCACAGGTGAAGTGTCGCCTCACCTGGAAGGACTGTTTGGGGCCCTAAATGGTAATGAGGGAGGAGGTGTAGGGGCAGGTGTAGCACTTTTTCCACTTGCAAGTGTAAGTGAAAGTCAGTGTTGTTGAAGGCATGTTTTATTTCAGAACACACACACAAATTTCTGGAGGAACTCAGCATGTCAGGCAGTATCTATGGGTGGGAATAAACAGTTGACATTTTGAGCTGAGACTCTTCATCAGGGCAAGAGAAGAAGGGGGAAGAAGCCAGAGTAAGATGGGGATGGAAGAGGTACAAACTGGAAGGAGACAGGCGAAGCCAAGTGAGATTCTGGCTTCTTCAAAGGTTCAAAAGTTCATTTACTATCAAAGTGTGTATGCAATATACAATTCTGAGATTCATCTTTGCCAGATAGCAATGAAACAAAAACAGCAAACCCACCCCCACACAAAAAAAGAACAGCAACACAATCAACCCCCAACGCCATACCCCTGCAGAAAATCCAACAAGAACATTAACCCCTAAACCCCCTCTCCTCACACGAAACAAAAATGAGAAAGAACAGGCAAAAAACTTAAGACTGGAAAGTCCACAGTCTATAATCATAATATTCCAATCCATAAATGCAAAACCTCGGCAACATCCTCTGACATCTCCAAAAGCGAGAGACTCCTTCCACCTTCTTTTCTAGCCATGATGAAGGGCCTTGACTGCTAATTCGTCTCCACAAGTGAGGAGAGATTCTGGCTTCTTCCCCCTTCTTTTCCAGTTGGGATGAAGCTACTTGACTGTTTATTCCTCTCCATAGAGGCTGCCTAACCTGCTGAGTTCCTCCAGCACTTTCTGTGTGATGCTGTGCATTTGCAGCATCTGCAGAATCTCTCATGTTTTTTTTCAGTCAAGCCACACCCACCCCTCTGTACTTGGTGTCAAATACAGCACCAGGCAATTAATTAGACGCCATAAAAGAAATGCGAATAAGAAACTTAAGTGAGAACAAGACCAAGGCTTTTCCATTCCGTTCACATTTCTTGTGAAGATTACAACCGTTACGCGTGTAAAAACGATGGTGACCTTGCCTGAGATTAATCATTACATAAGATCTTCATTATCTCCACACCAATATTCAATTTTACTCTTTCACATACTCCCTTCAGCAACGTTAGTGGGATTTCTGAGCACGTCAAGATTAAAGAAGTGCAGGAACCTGCCTGACAACTTTTGGAAATCAGCAGGTTCAAAAAAGGAGAGGTGAATTCTTTCTTTTGCCTTAATTAACCGCAGGACCAGTTAGATAGAAATAGAACAATTGCAAACTGATGTGGCCAGGCTCCAGGCAATAAATTGCAACAAATACTTAAGAATACATGAATAGCCACATTTGCATTTTGTGATAAGCTGTTAATAATGGCAGAAAAGGCTAATGCGGAACATCTTCTGGAGAATTCAGTCAAAAGGTTTTAATTCTGTGTCCCTTTTGAATTGAAGTAATTAGATGAAAAACCGAAAGAAAGGGAGAGAGTTCTTTGGGATTAGCGGTGATACGATAGTGTAGTGGTTAGTGCAAATACTTTACAGCATCAGCAATCACCGATCAAATGGTTCAATGGTTCAAATAGTTTAATTTAATATCTGAGAATATATACAGTTTACAACCTGAAATTCTTACTCTTCACAGACATCCACAAAACAGAGAAAAACCCAAAGAATGAACGACAGAAAATGTTAGAACCCCAAAGCCCCCCTCCCTCCCATGCACAAGCAAAATCATCAACCCTCCCCCCACTTGCTCCTGCAAAAGCACCACCCACCATAAAACCAATAGCAAAGCCCCCAAAGAGACCATGATCTGGAGTCCTTCAAAAAACTACTGTCCATCACAACCCTTCGACATCTCAGGCAGGCTCTCTTTCACTGGCGAGGCAATTCCCGCCAGTGCCTGAAGGGAGTTTGTCCATTCTGCCCATGACCACGCTGGTTTCTGCCAGGTACTTTCATTTCCTCCAACACTACAAAGATGTACAGGTTGAGGTTAGAAAGTTGTGGGCATGCTACTTCGGCACCAGAAGTGTGGTGACACTTGCGGGTTGCCTTCAGCACAATCTCGGACTATGTTGGTCGTTGATGCGGACAACGCATTTCACTGTATGTTTTTATGTTTCAATGTGACAAATAAAACTAATATTTCATCTTTGGTCTCTTCTATAATCATAGAAGAGACCAAAGAGGCGTGAAGAGAAGATGGCGGCGCGACGCAGCGCTTGTGGCCGTTCCGAAAGATATCGATTATGTGTAACTAGGGGGCCGTGCACAATCCGGATTTGATGGAGACAGATGTGAGAAGCGCAGAGGAACACCTGGAGAAACTTCTGAAATGCCTGCTTCGCTGCCGCTGCTACTTCACGATCGAGAATCTCCAGAGACGAAGGCCCCAAATCCTCGGCTTTGCCTATTGCTTGTTGCCGGGACCGGGGTTGAAGCGCTTGGCAGAGATGGTGCTCGATGCTCAGTGTCGAAGAGCTGGTCGGAGGCTCGGAGTTTTCGGACGGACTCGGAGTCGGACTGTGGTCGGATGCTGCATCGGCAAGTTTGCGGCGCTGGAGGTTCACCGTCTGCATGAGATGATGGGACTTTCGAGAGACTTTGAGATTTTTACCATGCCATGGTCTGTTCTTATCAAATTACGGTATTGTTTTGCACTGTTGTAACTATATGTTATAATTATGTGCTTTTTGTTAGCTTTTAAGTCGGTTTGTCATGTGCTTCCATGATATCATTCTGGAGGAACATTGTATCATTTCTTAATGCATGCATTACTAAATGACAATAAAAGAAGACTGTGTGTCCTCATAATCTAATACGCCAGGACTGGAGACTATTTGGGCCATCACTTGACTATTTGCCATAGGTATACTTAAAACGAAAATTGATGGTTTTCTGATTGGTCAAGGCATCAAGGATTATGGCAAGAATGCAGGGTGTTTGGGTTTGAGTGGAATCCGGGATCAGCCATAATGGAAAGACAGAGCATCTTGATGGGCTGAATGGCCTAATTCTGCTCCAACGTCTATGGTCTTATGGTCTTATCATAGTTTGTGCCAGCTCTTTGATGGAATTATTCAATTAGTGCAAATATGCTGATCTTTCCCCACGGCCCTGCATAATTCTTCTCCTGATTGGTAGTCAGTTCTGTTCAAAAGTTTCAGATGAATTGGTTTCCCCTGAGCCACAGAGTCACAGAGTACTGCAGCACAGAACTTGGTCCTTTGGCCCACCTAATCCATGCCGAGCTGCCTACTCCCATTGATCTGCATGCAGTCCATAGCCTATCTACCCCTCCCTTCCATGTGTTTATCCCAACTTCTCCTAAATGCTGTGATCAAACACACGTCCACCATTTCTACTGACAACTCAATCCACACTTGCAACACCTCCTACGTGAGGAAGTTCACCCTCAGATACCCCTTAAATATTTCACCTTTCTCCCTTAACCTATGACCTCTAGTTATCATCTCACCTAACCTTAGTGGGAAAACCTGCTTGCATTTACCCTATCTACGTATGCTCCTCATAATGTGCGCACCTCTATCAAATCTCACCTCAATCTCCCACACTCCAGGGAATAAAGACAAAACGTATTTAACCTTTCCATTTGACTCAGGTACTCAAGTCTCAGCAACATCGTTGTAAATTTTCTATGTACTCTTTCAATCTTATTGATGATTTCTTGTAGTAGGTGACCAGAACGGCTCCACACAACACGCACAAAGTGCTGGAGGAACTCGGCATCTATGGAAAAGAATACAGTCAACGAATGTTTCGGGCCAAAACCATTCAGCAGGACTGGACAAAAAAAAGGCGAGGAGCAGATTGTATGGTGGGGAGAGAGGTGGGAGAAACGCACGGTGATAGGTGAAACTGGGAGGTGGAGTGGTGAAGTAAAGAGCTAGGAAGTTGATTGGTGAAAGAGATACAGGGCTGGGGAAGGGGGAATCTGACAGGAGAGGACAGAAGGCCATGGAAGAAAGAAAAGGGGGAAGGAGCACCAGAGGGAGGCAATGGGCGGGCAAGGAGATAAGGTGAGAGAGGGAAAGGGGATGGGGAATGGTGAAGGAGAGGAGGAGGTATTACCAGACGTTCAAGAAATCAATGTTCATGCCATCAGGTTGGAGGCTACCGAGACGGAATATAAGGTGTTGCTCCTCCAACATGAATGTGGCTTCATCATGACAGTAGAGGTTAGAAGAGGCCACATTTGGTCTCCCCAATGTCTCATAGAACTTATATCCCATCTTCTGTAGTCAGTACTCTGATTTACGAAGTCAAATATGCCAGAAGCTCTTTTCATGACCCCATTCACCTGTGAAGCCACTTTCAAGGAATTATGGATCTCCAATCCCTAATATCCTAGGGTAGAGAACTCCTCTACCCTCAAAAAGGTGGCATCCATCATTGAGGACTCCCATCACCTACGACATGCCCTCTTCCCATTACTATCATCAGGGAGGCGGTTTAGGAGCCTGAAGACACACACTCAATGATTCAGGAACAGCTTCTTCCCCTCTGCCACCTGATTTCTGAATGGACATTGAACCTATGAACACTAACTGTTGTGTCTGTGCACAACTACATATAGATTAAATAAAAGCACGCACGTGAGAGATGGCTTTAACTGATGTATTCACATTGCAGCAAGAGTTTGAACAATGTGCATGCATTGACAACAGATCAATACATAGTGCCAAGGGTGGGGTGGGGGGAGAGTCATTGCTCCAAAAGAAATAGATCCATACATTACACTTCCTCCCCCTTTAGATTAATGCAACATAAAACTGTTCAAAACATTCACAAAACATTCAATTTCCCTTTCATAAATCCTTATTCCAAATAAACATGCTTTCACAATAACAGTCCATATCTAACTTCACATTTCTAAAGGTTCAGTCTTTTGGTTGGCGCTCTGCTTCTTTCAGGATAGTGCCTCTGGACCTGCGGAGTGGTATCAGCTTTGGCAAGTGTTTTGTCAACGATAATGTTCTCGTCACATCTCTGGACCTGTGGTGTGGCTTCAGGTTTGGTAGATGTCTTGCCTGAGACAACATTCTCGGTTTCCGGCGTCACCTTGCTTTCAGTGACATCATCATCGAGAGGTAAGTTGGATGACTGTAATGTGTCCGTCTTGTTGGATGCAGTCAACTCAAGCATGTTGTTTAGTTGAGCATCCAGTATCTGGTCCACATGACGTCTCCATGTCTGATCTCCAACATCCACTGTCTACATCAGTGGTCCAGTTCTTGTAGCTACCCGACCGGGTGTCCACTTGTCTTCTCGGTAATCACGCACCAGGACTTCCTGTCCAATCTCCAAGCTCCTTGCTGCTTCACTTGGCAATTGGCTGAGCTGTTTATTCTGCACTTCCCTCTAGAGGTCTGGTTTCAGATTCCTGCTCATTAACCGCATTGCAGGTGTTTGATTTGTCATCGCATGAACAGAGTTCCGATACACAAAAAGGAAGCTGTCCAGCTTGCTGCGTAGAGAAATGTCCTCCTTGTCCATGGCTTTAATGGATACCTTGACGGTTTGGATAAGCCTTTCAGCTAACTCATTCGTTGCTGGGTGGTGAGGAGCTGACTTGAAATGTCTGATGCCATTTTTCTTCATGAACATGTATTGTGCTCTGTTGTCACTCACAATCTGTCCTGCTAAGCTGTTTCTGGCAAAGATAGTCCTCAGAGAAGAGGCAGTCTTTGCTGAGGTGGTTGACTTCATTGGTATAACTTCCAGCCACTTCGAATAAGCGTCCACAGCAATCAGAAGTGTGGAATCCATGAATGGCAAAGCAAAGTCAATATGTACTCTTTGCCATGGTGATGACAGCCATTCCCATGGGTGTAACGGTGTCTGTGGGGATGCACCTTGACCTTTTTGGCATCCTGAACAGCTTTTGGCTAAGTCTTCGATATTTTCATCTATTCCCTTCTCAATCACTTTCTCATTAGCATTAAGCAGCTGTGAAAGCTTCTGGTTAGTGCTACCATTTGGGCTGCAGTTGCCTGTTGATGCCACACTGAGAGCTTTGCATGATTTTTTACAATCATTCACATCCGGAAAGTGCTGGCCCTCCACTTCTCAACTCTAACTGCTGTGTTTGGCCTCCATACATCACATTTACCTTCAGTTTGCCTTTTGGAGACACTTTTTCACCTGTGTAAGTCCTTAGCATCACTGAGGTCCTCTCTAATGGTATCTTAGAAAGCAGTCTGTTGTAGTCAGCCTCTGGAATTATGGACAAAGCTGACACTGTATCCAGCTCCATTTTCAGTTTTACACCAGACACATCTATTGTGATCCATATTATATTGTGATCTTCTTCAGTAATACTACATAGTTCTAGGCATGACAGTTCACCTTTGTCAGACGTTATGCATTTGCTTAGTTTTGTGTTTGAGACTTTTCACTCTGTTGTGCTTTTTGTCTGCCTTGCATACTCTCTCTATGTCACCTTGCCCACACACTTTCTGCAGACTTTTTCTTTGAACCAACAGTCATTTGCGTCATGGGAGGATTTGCCAAATCAATAACATTTTTGGCTTTTTACACTATTCAGAGACATCTTGAGCATTTCACATTCTAACCTCCTTTTCTGATGTCTGTTGCATCCTTTGCTGCAGTCTCCAAAGATGTTGCAATGGTCAGTGCCCGTTCTAAGGTTAGGTCTCTTTTTGTCAGTGGCCTCATTTGAGTGCTTTAACAATGCATGCCACATACAAACCTGTCCCTTAACGCATCAGAAAGTCTATCTCTAAAGTCACAGTACTGGGAAAGTTTGCGCAGTTCTGCAATGTATTCAGAAAGGCTTTCATCTTTTGACTGGTTCTTTATGTAAAATCTAAATCTTTCAGCTATTGCAAGCGGTTTGGGGCTCAAGTGATTTTGTAAAATTGTGACAATTTCATCAAACATCTTGCTTGCTGGCTTTTCAGGGGTTACTAGGTTGCATAAGAGACTGTACATTCTTGGGCCCATTAAGCTAAGAAGTGTAGGGGGCTTTATTTTGCTCCTCCACGTTGTTCACTTACAATACAGTTCGATATACAACTCCCAGCCTTCATTAGCGCTATCAAATTTGTCACTTTCCTGCCTGAAGCCATCACCATGTTGTCACTTTAAATTCAGCACGTCTTTCACTGTTACTATGCACTGTACTCATGCGCCTGTGATGGCCATCTCCTGCTGTTTCATCCCTTAACTGTCAGTGCAATTGGTGACATTCTCTGTCGTTCAGGTTCATATTCGTTGCCAATTTGTTGCATCCACATATATAATAAATAAAAGCACACACGCGGGAGATGGCTTTAACTGGTGTACTCACGTTGCTGCAAGAGAGAGAGAGAGAACAACGTACATGCACAGACAACAGATCAATACACAATGCTAAGAGAAGGTGGTCATTGCTCTAAAAGAAGTAGATCCATACATCACACTAACCTCAATACTTCTTTTCTCCTTTGTACTAATTCAAATATTTAACTTTTTAAATGTCTATATACCTCTTTCTGTAATTCACAGATTTTATTATTATATATTGCTGCACTGCTGCCGCAAAACAACAAATTTCACGACACATGCTGGTGATAGTAAACCTGATTCTGGCTCTGAATTAGAGGGGAGTTTAAGGCTTAAAAGGGACCTGGTGGGGACATTTTTCAGACAGAGGCTGGTGAGTGTACGGAACGAGCTGCCAGAGGAAGTGGTAGAGGCGGGGACATTTACAATGCTTAAACGACATTTGGACAGGTGTCAGAATCAGAATCGGGTTTAATATCACAGGTATATGTTGTGAAATTTGTTACCCTTTGCAGCAGCCGCACAATGCAATACACAGTAATAGAAAAAAGTGTGAATGACAGTAAATACAGCGATACATTAAATAGTTAGATTAAATAAGTAGTACAAAAACAGGAAATAATAAAAAAAGTGAGGTAGTGTTCACGGGTTCGTGTCCAGTCAGGAATCGGATGGCAGAGGGGAAGAAGCTGGTCCTGAATCACTGAGTGTGTGCCTTCAGGCTCCTGTACCCCCTTGTTGTGGGAGGAATGCAAAGAGGGCATGTCCTGAGTGGTGGGGGGGGGGGGGGTCCTTAATGACGCACTTCGGGGCGGCATCGATAAAGATGACTTGTGCCACTGCTCTGAGGTACGGGATGGGTATAGAGATTAGATTAAATTAGTTTAGATTCAACTTCATTGTCATTGTGCCAGGTACAGATACAAAGCCAATGAAATGCAATTAGCATACGACCAGAAGTGCGAAAGAATAGTATTATTTACAAAATAACTGTGAATAGAAAGTAAGTGCTACAGCACACAAATATGAAAGTACTGAGACAGTCCAATATGGGTGCAATACTGCATAGCGCTGTGATGTGAGGTTCAGCAGGGGTCCCCCACCTTTTTATGCCTTGGAACAATACCATTAAGTAAGGGGCTCACGGACCCCAGGTTGGGAACCCCTGGTCTAGAGGGATATGTGCCAACTTCCGGCAAATGATACTCGCTCAGGTAGCTGCCTTGGTCACCATGGAAGGGCTGGACCGAGCGGCTTGTTTCCTGTAGGACTCTATCACTCGAGCAACCTTTGATTCATCAGCAAGAGGGGATGCCAGCTGAGCCACGGAGGACTGATCCGTGTGACAGGTCTATCAGCAAGCGGGCCACATTTACCCAGGCAAATGAAAAGCTGTCTGATCAGAATAATTGAATTCAACTTGTTTGCATGTTGTACTGCAGGTGGACAGGAAGCATTCCTACCCTCACCTCCTCGCTCCCTCTACTCCCACTCACCTCTCCCCAACTCAAATTACCTCCCCAGTAATAGTCTCTGCCAGATGTTTCATTAACGGGGAGACCTCTGCAGGGTGAGGAGGGGGGAGAACGAGGTGTGCGCGAGGAAGCTGGCTCAGGAAAGATTAAACTCACCATACTCAAGTGTGTGGTTTGTGTGTTCTTGCTGTGACTGCTCAGGTTTCCCCCAGAAGCCCTGATTTCCTCCCACACTCCACATATTAACGTCGGTAGGTGACACAAAAAAGATGGCAGATGCTGGAAGTTGTAGCACCACACACAGACTGAGACCTTCCTGGTCGGGGTTGACCATGGATGTTACGGATACACAAGCCTAGGCAGTACTGTACTACTCGGAGAGCGAGCTGTTCCCCATCTCCACGCATCTGACGAATCCAAAGGACCGACTGAGACCGATACAGTTCGGCACCAGTAGCATCGCAGGACTTGCCAGAAAGCGTTCAGAGTTCAATGTCGGACTGCCTTAGGGACTCCAGCTCCGGATTTTTCCTTCGGGGTTCACTGTCGAAGCCTTCTTCATGAATGGGTATGTCCGCAAGGTTTGAGATCAGAGTTTTCCTTCTCCTTGATGAGCTGCCAACCACAGCTGATGAGCCCCATCTGCCTGAAGCGACTGGTTTTAAGGCACCAGTAACCCACCTTCGCTCTTCTCCTGCCAGTAGAAATGGTTCTGGTGGGCTTAGTAGCTAAGCCTCACGTGAAGGCCAGGAGCTAGACTGGTTGTCAGAGGCCATTTGAGACGCATGGCACTGGAAGCATTTAATAGATAGTGGAAGCTATCTCCATTACCATTCCCCCCCCCCCCCCCCCCCACCACCACCCTGGCTATAGCAACCTTAAGGAAGTCACAACAGCAGATCAGGCAGCATCAATTCAGGTTAAGGTTCATATTCAGACTAATTTATAAATCACTTGTACAGTGAAATGTGTCATTTGCATGAACAGCTAGCACACCCAAGGATGTGCTGGCGGCAGCCCACAAGTGTCGCCACACATTCCGCTGCCAACGAGAACAAAACAAGCAGCAACCACAACAACCGAAGGAAACAAGGCAATAACGGCAAACCAACCCCCCCCCCCACTCCCTTACACACCACAGGCAGGCCTCCAAGCCCAGGCCAGGCTGTCTCAGGGCCTTCAGTCCTAGGCAACGGACATTCAGCTTCACAGACTCGCAGACAGTGAAATGTCTCAGGACAAGACCCTCCAGCCTGAGTTCCTCCAGCATTTTGTGTGTGTTCTGGAGGCTGGTTAATTCCTGTCAATTACCCCTTGTGTTCGGAGCGTGGTGGCCAATTCATGGTGTAATTGAGGGGTGAGGGAGGAGTTGGCTAATGTGGATTGGGAGCACAGGCTATTTGGTAGGACAGTTGAGGAACAGTGGAATACTTTCAAAGAGATTTTTTACAGTGCTCAACAAAAGTATATTCCAGTCAAAAGTAAAGACAGTGAGTGTGGGGACAGCCAGCCTTGGATAACTCAGGAAATAAAAGATAGTATCAAATTAAAAGCTCATGTGTACAAAGCTGCAAAGAATAGTGGGAGACTGGAGGACTGGGAAAACTAAAAAGCAACAGAAAACAACTAAACAAGAAATAAGGAAAGGGAAGATAGCTTTTGAAAGTAAATTAGCACAAAATATAAAAACAGATAGCAAAAGTTTTTATAAATATATAAAGCAGAATAGGGTGGCTAAAGTCAACGTAGGTCCCTTGGAAGACAATAAAGGGAAATTGATGTTGGGTGATAAGGAAATGGCTGAGGCATTGAACGACTATTTTGTGTCGGTCTTCACGGTGGAGGACACGTCTAATATGTCAAAGAAGGATGTTATGGACGAAATGGGAGGTGAGGACATCGATAAAATCACTGTCACTAAAGAGATAGTGATGAGCAAACTAGAGGACCTGAAGGTAGATAAGTCCCCTGGTCCTGATGGGATGCATCCCAGGGTGCTGAAGGAATTGGCGGAGGTTATAGTAGATGCATTGGTAATCATTTATCAAAACTCTCTAGACTCTGGGCAGGTCCCGGCAGATTGGAAGACAGCAAATGTCACGCCACCTTTTAAAAAAGGATGTAGGCAAAAAACGGGCATCTATAGGCAGTTAGCTTAACATCTAAAGTCAGGAAAATGTTTGAAGCTGTCATTAAGGAAGAAATAGCGAAACATTTAGAGAGGAGTGGTTCCATTAGACAGACACAGCATGGATTCAAAAAGAGCAGGTCCTATTTGACAAACTTGCTGGAGTTCTTTGAGGACATAATGAGTGCAGTGGATAGAGGGGAACAGGTGGATGTTAAATACTTGGATTTCCAGAAGGCGTTCGATAAAGTGCCGCACAAGAGACTTATAAATAAGATTTGGATGCATGGAGTCGGAGGAAGTGTATTGACATGGATAGTGGATTGGTTAACCGATAGAAGGCAGAGAGTTGGTATAAATGGGTGTTTCTCCAGTTGGCAGTCAGTGGTGAGTGGGGTGCTGCAGGGGTTAGTGCTGGGCCCGCAGCTGTTTACCATTTACATTGATGATTTGGAAGAGGGGACTGAGTGTAGTGTAACAAAATTTGCTGATAACACTAAACTGAGTGGAAAAGCAAATTGTACAGAGGATGTGGAGAGTCTGCAGAGGGATATAGATAGGTTAAGTGAGTGGGCCAAGGCCTGGCAGATGGAATACAATGTTGGTAAATGCGAGATCATGCACTTTGGAAGGAATAATAGAAGAGCAGATTATTATTTAAATGGTGAAAGATTGCAGCATGCTGTTGTGCAGAGGGACTTGGGAGTGCTTGTGCAGGAATCACAAAAAGTTGGCTTGCAGGTACAACAGGTTATTAAGAAGGCAAACGGAATGTTGGCCTTCATTGCTAGGGGGATTTTATTCAAGAGCAGGGAGGTCATGCTGCAACTATACAGGGTACTGGTGAGGCCGCACCTGGAGTACTGCGTGCCGTTCTGGTCTCCATACTTGAGGAAGGATATACTGGCTTTGGAGGAGTGCAGAGGAGATTCACCAGGTTGATTCCAGGGATGAAGGGGTTAACCTATGAGGAGAGATTGAGTCACCTGGGACTTTACTCTCTGGAGTTCAGAAGAATGAGAGGGGATCTTACAGAAACATACAAAATTTTGAAAGGGATAATAAGATAGAAGTAGGAAAGTTGTTTCCTTTGGTAGGTGAGACTAGAACTAGGGGACATTGCCTCAGGGTTCAGGGGAGAAGATTTAGGACGGAGATGAGGAGAAACTGTTTTTCCCAGTGAGTGGTGAATCTGTGGAATTCTCTGTCCAGGGAAGCAGTTGAGGCTTCTTCACTAAATATATTTAAGAAACAGTTAGATAGATTTTTAACGTAGTAACGGAATTAAGGGTTATGGGGAAAAGTCAGATAGATGGAACTGAGTTTACAGACAGATCAGCCATGATCTTATTGAATGGCGGGCAGGCTCGATGGCCTACTCCTGCTCCTGTTTCTTATGTTCTTAGTTGATGGGCTTAAGGAGGTAGAACAGCATCCAGGGAAATAAGTGGAACTGGAGGCAAGAGGCCACATCGGCATAGACTTGACGGGCTGAATGGCTGTCTACAGTATACGTGATACTATGGAACATCCAACATTCACGTGAGTTCCCGTTGATTGTTATCCACTGGGTTTGGAACTTCCTCTCTGAGTCTGCAAGCCCCAGGTCACAGGAGTCAGAGATCTTTGTGAGCCCACAAGTTGAGGCTTGAAGGCCAAACCCAGACTGGCAAGTACTGGGGGTGACACCCAGAGGCCAGCTAAGTCCAGGCATAACAGCCTAATTTGGAGTACTGTGCGCAGTTTTGGTCACTGACCTGCAGCAAAGATGCAAATAAGGCTGAAAGAATACAGAGAAAATGTACAACGATGTTGCTGGGTCTGGAGAACTTGAGTTATAAGGAAAGATTGAATAGGCTGGGACTTTATTCCTTGGACTACGGACGATTGAGAGGAGATTAGATAGGGGTATACAAAATAATGAGAATAAGAACCAAACTGAAGAGACGGAGGAAGAGGCGGTTGGCTCACAAATAGAGAAAGCTTGTAAGCAGTGTGAGAGGGAGGATAGGCAGGTGATAGAGATGGGATGCGTTCAGACCGATGGTTTGAGATGTGTCTATTTGAATGAAAGGAGTATCGTGACCAAAGCAGATGAGCTTAGAGCGTGGATCAGTACTTAGAGTTGTGTGATTGTGTACGATCGTGAAATACACTTAACATGCCAATGAGGTAGAGGGTGACAACCTTCAATGTGCAGTTTAAATTCCTTTGGGCGCTAGAAGCAAAAGATGTGTGAGCACGCACCTTAGAGTGAACATTACTCGGAACTGTTCTACTACATTCCATAAACCATTAGGACTTCTACCACTCATGTACGGGGCAGTAAACTACTTCAATAACTGAGGGGCTTCCTCACCCTCCCTATCCAGTAGCAGAATAACCCTGCACTGTCCCATTTCCTAAACTCCTTCATAAAACAAAACAGGTTTTTTTGGTAATGCTTTCCCAGGTGGATCCAAACCAGGGATCATCTGGATGACTTATTCAGGATTTTGAGTTAATCTTGTCATATAACTGCTGCTCCATTAGCCCCCCACCTGCCTCTAACTGTATGCAGCCGGAACGCGATTTCACCCTCGCGAGGACTAATTCACAGTCTGCTAGGATTAAACGCGCAGGGTTAAGCTTTTAAACTAGTGAAGCTGTACCTCAAGGTCAGGCTGACATGTTTGGGGGAGATAAAAAGAGAAATTGACAGCGAGAGGGTGGCAGCGAAAGATCATTCACAAATACCTTCAGAGAAATATTATTTTGAGGAAAAATAATTCATTTCTTTTTTTTTTCACCTTCGCTGCTTTCAAATCATCTTTTAATGCATTTAAATCCCCTCATTTTTAAAGCAAATGTTCACTAATCACTGTCCACCAGGCTGAAACTACAGGAAAATTATCTTCAAAAGATCCAACAATACAGCGAGATTAGTCGCTTCGTCATTGAAGAGGGATAAATAAACTACACTGATGGAGTTTTATAATCAGAAATTCCAGCTCATTTTCAGAACCTGTTAATGTTTTCACTCCCACAATCAAACCTCATCCAAATATACACACAGAGGAATACACCCCTCAAACACACGTACACGCAGAGAAACACAACCTTTCCACACACACACACAGAAACGTGACCCTCATCCACACGTACACACAAACACAACCTTCATCCACACGTACACACTCAGAGAAACAAGACCCTCATCCACACGTACACACAAACACGACCCTCATCCACACACAAACACAGAGGAACATGACCCTCATCCACACCTACACACACAGAAACATGACCCTCATACACACACACACACACACACACAGAGAAACACAACCTCTCCACACACACACACACACACACACACACACACACACACACACACACACAGAAACATGACCCTCATACACACACACACACAGAGAAACACGACCCTCATCTACACGTACACACAAACACGACCCTCATCTACACGTACACACACAGAGAAACACGACCCTCATCCACACACAAACACAGAGGAACATGACCCTCATCCACACCTACACACACAGAAACATGACCCTCATACACACACACACACAGAAACACGACCTCTCCACACACACACACACACACACACACACACACACACACAGAAACATGACCCTCATACACACACACACAGAGAAACACGACCCTCATCTACACGTACACACAAACACGACCCTCATCTACACGTACACACACAGAGAAACACGACCTTCATCCACACATACAAACACAGATGAACATGACCTTCATCCACACACACACAGAGAAGCAAGACCCTCATCCACACGTACACATGGTGAAACACCCTCTCATCTGATTACTCCTCCTCACCCCCCGGATCCACCTATCACCTCCCAGCCTCTAACACAGTCTCTTCCTCCATCTGCTTGTCACTCCTCCTCTTCCCTAGAACCATCTATCACCTCCCTGTCACTCTCCCCTCCTTCATCTTCCTCACGCCCAGATCCAATCATTGCCCATCGTCCTTCTCTCCTCCTCCTCACACTGTCCTTCTCTCCTCTATCGTTCAGAGCAGTTGAACCTTGGGCTGTCCATTTCTGCCCCACAATACCACCTTCATGCCAAGTTCTTCCAACAGTTTGATCGTTGCTCCAGATTCCAGCAACCACAACCTCTCTTGTCCCTACCACTCGAACACACAATAGGCTGTAATATGTGTAAAGTGTTATAGATAATCAGGGTATTATTTTTTGTTCATTGAGATGTAAAATCGGGCTGCATGGTAGGGCTGTGACCGTAATGATTTATAATGTCAACAACCAGGGTTTAATTCCCATGAGGAGTTTGCAAGTTTTCCCAGTAACTACGTGGGTTTCCTCCCACATGTGGTCAGGTTTAGTAGGTGCTGGCACTATGTTGACCCTGGAAACATGGCGACACCTGTGTGCGACGCCAGCACATCCTCGGACAGTCTCGGTCATTGACACGAGCGAGGCATTTTACTGTATGTCTCAATCTCCACGTGACACTTCAGGGATGTGTGCCCTCCCCCCTCTCTCTACGCCAACCACTGTATGGCTTGACACAGCACAAGCACCATCTAAAAATTTGCCGATGACACAACTATTGTCAGCAGAATTGCAGACGGTGTCAAGGAGGCACACAGGAGTGAGATAGATCAGCTGGTTGTATTGAATTGAATTGACTTTATTATCTACATCCTTCATATACGTGAGGAGTAAAAATCTTTACATTATGTCTCTGTTCAAATGTGCAATTATAGTAATTTATAATAAATATTATGCACAACAGGATAGTCAGTATAAATAGAAATAGTTGAGTGGTATTGCAGCATAACCTTGCACTCAGTGCCACTGAGACCAAGGAACTGATTGTGGTCCTCAGGAAGGGGAAATGGAGGGAACACACTCCAGTCCTCATGGAGGGATCAGCAGTGGGGAGGGTGAGCAGTTATGAGTTCCTGGGTGTCAACATCTCAGAGGAGCTATTCTGGGCCCAATATATTGATGCAATTGCAAAGAAGGCATGACAGTGGCTGTATCTCATTAGGAGCTTGAGGAGGTTTGGTACGTCACTAAAGAGACTCGCAACTTTCTACAGATGCACCATGGAGAGCATTCTAACTGGCTGCATCACCATCTGGTGTGTTGGGGTCACCGCACAGAATCGGAAAAAGTTGCAGAATATTGTAAGCTCAGTCAGCTCCATCATGGGTGCAATCCCACCCCCACCTGCCCAGAATCCAGGAAGCTTCAGGAAGTGATGCCTCAGAAAAGTGGCAGCCATCATTAAGCACTCCCCATCACCCAGGACGTGCCCCCTTCTCATTGCTACCGTCAGGGAGGAGGTACAGGAACCTGAAAACACACACTCAATGATTCAGGAACAGCTTCTTCCCCTCTGCGATTCGATTTCTGGATGGACAATGAACCCACGAACACTGCCTCAGTTTTTTCCCCATCTTTTGGCGCTACTTATTTAATTTAATGTTCCTTTTTTAAATAAATTCTTCTTACTATAATTTATAGTTTTTATTATTAAACATTGCACTGTAGTGCTGCCGTAAAACAACAAATTTCACAACATACGCCAGTGATATTAAACCTGATTCTCATTCTGATTCTGACAAATAGAGATAATCTTTAAAAAATAGATGTCTACCAACATCCTTTGGCTGTGTCCTAGCTACACATTTTCTCATTCATAGACAAAGATATTTTTGCACTGACTGGAATTTTTTCAGGTTTAACCACTAAGAAATGAGGACAGCACTCCAGGGGCCAAATAGAAAAATCTCTTTTTTCTTATTTTCTACACAGATAAATCTCCCTATTGGCAAAACAAAACAGGGGAAGCAGGCAGCATCTATATTTTGCTTTAGGAGGCTACATTTGGCTTTTGAAACCTGCGTTTGAACCACCCATGAGTGCCATTTGTCGTCGGCTGTATCACAGGGATGAAAGGTTTAATCGATGAGGAGCTTTTGATACCTGTAAGCCTTGCTCACTTGAGTTCAAAAGAATGAGGGGGATTTCATTGCCTGATGGCCTTTGTTGGTCAGGGTCAACCATGGATGTTGCATCCCAGCTCTCAACGCGATAAGCAAGCCAGGGCAGTGCAATATGGAGAGCAAGCTGTTGCCCGTGTAGCAGGCTCCCCCTCCAGCAGCTGATGAATCCAAAGGCACGGCAGAGACTGAAACAGCTTGGCACCAGCGCTCTTGCAGGAGTTGCCACTCAACATAAGACTGTCTTATGGCCTCCTGCTCTGGGTATAGAAAGGATTAAGTGCAAGCAGGCTTTTTTCTGCTGAGGTTGGGTGGGACTACAACTGGAGGTCATGGGTTAAGGGTGAAAGGTAAAATGTTTAAGGGGAGCATGAGGGAAAATGTCTTTACTCAGAGGGTCGTGAGAGTGAGCAATGAGCTGCCAGCACAAGTGGTGCATGCAAACTCAATGTCAATGTTCATGAGAAGTTTGGATAGGTATGTAGCCCCCCCGGCCAGCCTCAGGGTCGCTCAACTCGCTGTTGTCTAGGGAAACAGCCCTCGGCCCCGCCAAACTGGGTAATTCGTTTTTGTGGATGCTGTGTGATGTACCCCACCCCACCCAAATAACAGACAATACACCAGATATGATTAAATGATTTACAATTTATAGATATTACTGGAACTATCTAATTAATAGAAAATAAAATATAAAAGGAAAATAAAAGGCACCACACTTATCAAAGTTCAATCTCTTCCTGCACAAACAGTTGGAGCTCAGGACCCTTCTTCTTCACCCTGCGACCCCTCGGGCCACCTCGACCGGCCGCCTGGGACCAACAACAGTGGTCAACCAGACGCTCCACACGAGTCCGTCTCCGTCTCCGTCTCCTCGCCGAACACCCCGCTCGGGGTCCGACCCCGTTAGTGGACATCACAGCACCTGGTCCATCCTCTGTCTCGCTCTCCCGCCTTCTGTCCAAAACACCGTGCATACAATATCTTACAGACACACCACTAGCGTAACAACTATCCCAATTGGTTAGTAACATCTTCTTATCAGTAACGTGATCCAAACAAACTGCTAGCGGAAAGACTTTCTCAGCAGCTAACATAACAAAGAAGCCCTTTCAATTATAACATAACAAAGAAGCCATTTTAATTAGACTATGCAGTGACATAAAAAATGGAAGCTATAGTGTGGGTGCAGGTCGATGAGACTCGGCAGTTTAAATGGTTCGGCATGGACTGGGTGATCTGTAGGGACTGTTTCTGTGCTGTGCTTTTCTACGACTCTCTGACTCTACATTTCCTCAGGGTTTACCCCCAAAGCCCTCCCCATGAAGGGGTATATCTGCAAGGCAGCGGAGATCAGAGTTTTCCTTCTCTTTGATGAGCTGCCAACCACAACCGAAGAGCTCCATCTGCACAAATCTTATTGATGTCAACTCATAATTGACAGGCCAAAGATAGAGTGGATGTGGAGAGGATATTTTCAATAATGGGAGAGTCCATGACCATACCGTCAGATTAGAAGGATGTTTTTTAGAATAAAGTTGAAGTGGAGTTTCTTTAGCCAGTGGTTGGTGAATCTGAGGAATTCTTTGCCACAGACAACCTGAGGCCAAGTCATAGGGTATATTTCACTTGGAGGTCAATAGGTTCTTGATTAGTAATGGCACCAAAGATTATGGGGGGAAGGCAGGAGAATAGGATTGAGAGGGGTAATAAATCAACCATGATGGAATGGCGGAGAAGACTTGATGGTCCAAATGGCCGAGTCCTCCTCCTGTGTTTTATGGTCTTTTTATGGTTTATGGTGATGCTGGTGACAAAGATGCAAGAAAACTTCAGCAAAACGGTGGATATGCAATGGCAAGCATTTAAAGATCGCATGGATGAACTACAACAATTGTTCATCCCAGTTTGGCAAAAGAATAAATCAAGGAAGGTAGTGCACCCGTGGCTGACAAGAGAAATTAGGGATAGTATCAATTCCAAAGAAGAGGCATACAAATTAGCCAGAAAAAGTGGCTCATCTGAGGACTGGGAGAAATTCAGAGTTCAGCAGAGGAGGACAAAGGGCTTAATTAGGAAGGGGAAAAAAGATTATGAAAGAAAACTGGCAGGGAACATAAAAACTGACTGTAAAAGCTTTTATAGATATGTAAAAAGGAAAAGACTGGTAAAGACAAATGTAGGTCCCCTACAGACAGAAACAGGTGAATTGATTATGGGGAGCAAGGACATGGCAGACCAATTGAATAATTACTTTGGTTCTGTCTTCACTAAGGAGGACATAAATAATCTTCCAGAAATAGTAGGGGACAGAGGGTCCAGTGAGATGGAGGAACTGAGCGAAATATATGTTAGTAGGGAAGTGGTGTTAGGTAAATTGAAGGGATTAAAGGCAGATAAATCCCCAGGGCCAGATGGTCTGCATCCCAGGGTGCTTAAGGAAGTAGCCCAAGAAATAGTGGCTGCATTAGTGATAATTTTTCAAAACTCATTAGATTCTGGACTAGTTCCTGAGGATTGGAGGGTGGCTAATGTAACCCCACTTTTTAAAAAAGGAGGGAGAGAGAAACCGGGGAATTATAGACCGGTTAGCCTAACGTCGGTGGTGGGGAAACTGCTGGAGTCAGTTATCAAAGATGTGATAACAGCACATTTGGAAAGCAGTGAAATCATCGGACAAAGTCAGCATGGATTTGTGAAAGGAAAATCATGTCTGACGAAACTCATAGAATTTTTTGAGGATGTAACTAGTAGAGTGGATAGGGGAGAACCAGTGGATGTGGTATATTTGGATTTTCAAAAGGCTTTTGACAAGGTCCCACGCAGGAGATTAGTGTGCAAACTTAAAGCACACGGTATTGGGGGTAAGGTATTGATGTGGATAGAGAATTGGTTAGCAGACAGGAAGCAAAGAGTGGGAATAAATGGGACCTTTTCAGAATGGCA
Source organism: Mobula birostris (assembly GCF_030028105.1). Taxonomy (NCBI): domain Eukaryota; kingdom Metazoa; phylum Chordata; class Chondrichthyes; order Myliobatiformes; family Myliobatidae; genus Mobula; species Mobula birostris. Next base: position 6,489,293 of record NC_092385.1, on the reverse strand, counting down.
GGCAGTGACTAGTGGGGTACCGCAAGGCTCAGTGCTGGGACCCCAGTTGTTTACAATATATATTAATAACTTGGATGAGGGAATTAAATGCAGCATCTCCAAGTTTGCGGATGACACGAAGCTGGGTGGCAGTGTTAGCTGTGAGGAGAATGCTAAGAGGATGCAGAGTGACTTGGATAGGTTGGGTGAGTGGGCAAATTCATGGCAGATGCAATTTAATGTGGATAAATGTGAAGTTGTCCACTTTGGTGGCAAAAATAGGAAAACAGATTATTATCTGAACGGTGGCCGATTAGGAAAAGGGGAGGTGCAACGAGACCTGGGTGTCGTTATACACCAGTCATTGAAAGTGGGCATGCAGGTACAGCAGGCGGTGAAAAAGGCGAATGGTATGCTGGCATTTATAGCGAGAGGATTCAAGTACAGGAGCAGGGAGGTACTACTGCAGTTGTACAAGGCCTTGGTGAGACCACACCTGGAGTATTGTGCGCAGTTTTGGTCCCCTAATCTGAGGAAAGACATCCTTGCCATAGAGGGAGTACAAAGAAGGTTCACCAGATTGATTCCTGGGATGGCAGGACTTTCATATGAAGAAAGACTGGATGAACTGGGCTTGTACTCGTTGGAATTTAGAAGATTGAGGGGGGATCTGATCGAAACGTATAAAATCCTAAAGGGATTGGACAGGCTAGATGCAGGAAGATTGTTCCCGATGTTGGGGAAGTCCAGAACGAGGGGTCACAGTTTGAGGATAAAGGGGAAGCCTTTTAGGACCGAGATTAGGAAAAACTTCTTCACTCAGAGAGTGGTGAATCTGTGGAATTCTCTGCCACAGGAAACAGTTGAGGCCAGTTCATTGGCTGTATTTAAGAGGGAGTTAGATATGGCCCTTGTGGCTACAGGGATCAGGGGGTATGGAGGGAAGGCTGGGGCAGGGTTCTGAGTTGGATGATCAGCCATGATCATAATAAATGGCGGTGCAGGCTCGAAGGGCCGAACGGCCTACTCCTGCACCCATTTTCTATGTAAAAGGTAAAGCAACCAAAATAGAGGCTGATCACCTGAGAACAAAGAAAGGTCTAGGTCTATGATTGGAGGCACAGGAGCATCAGGACACACACCGCCAGGTTCAGGAACAATTATTACCCAGGACTCACACCACCAGGTTCAGGAACAGTTATTACCCCCTCAACCATCAGGTTCTTGAACCAAAGGAGATAACTTCACTCAACTTCACTTGCCCCATCATTGAAATGTACCCACAACCCATGGACTCATTTTCAACACTCTTCATCTCACATTTTTGACATTTATTTATTTATCTATCTATCTATCTATCTATTTATTTATCATAATTTCTTTCTTTTTGTATTTGCACAGTTTGTCATCTTCTGCACTTTGATTGAACACCGAAGTTGGTGCAACCCTTCATTGATTCTGTTATAGTTATTACTGTACACTGTACTGTACTCAGTCTGCCCACAGGAAAATGAATCTCAGGGTTGTGTATGGTGACATAGATGTACTTTGGTAATAATTTCACTTTTGAACGGGGATCTGAAGGGGACCTTTTCACTCAGAGGGTGGTGAAAGTGTGGAACGAGTTGCCAGCAGAAGTGATGGGTGTGGGGTTGATTACAATGTTTGAGAGAAGTTTGGATAAGTACATGGATGGGAGGGTTATGGAAGGCTATGGTCCATGTGCAGGTCAATGGGACCAAGCAGAATAATAGTTCAGCAAGGATTAGATGAGCCAAATGGCTGTTTCTGTGCTGCAGTGCTCTATGACTCTACAAGTAGCCTCTACTTCACTATGAGTTTGTCACCGAAAGCTCTGTAAATTTCTACAGATGTACAGAGGCATCAGAGCTCCAATGGTATGGGAGCTCCAATGCACAGGATCGCAAGGAGCTGCAGAAGTGTGTAAACTCAGGGGTACAACCCAAGTTTGGAGAGGTACATGGAAAGGAGGGATTTGGAGGGACATGGTCTGGGTGCAGGCTGAAAGAACTAGGCAGAAAATCAGGTCATCATGGACCACAGCACACATGATTTTAACCTGCTCTAAGGTCAATCTAATCCTTCCCACCCACATACAGTAGCCCTCCATCTTTCTATCATCTATTTGCCTATCTAAAAGTCTCTTGAACATCCCTAATGTATCTGCCTATATCACCACCCCTGGCAACACATTCCATGCACCCACCACTCTGTGTAAGATAACCTACCTCTGACATCCTCTTATGCCTTCCTCAAATCACCTTAAATTATGCCCCCTCGCATTCCCTCTTTTCACTTTGTACACCTCTATCAAGTCACCACCCATCCTCCTGCCAAAATGAAAAGCCCATAGTTTGCTCAACTTCTCCCCATAAGACATACTGACTAGTCTAGGCACCACCTTGGTAAATTTCCCCTGCGCTCTCTCTGAAGGTTCCACATCCTTCCTCTAATGAGGTAACCAGAACTGAATACAATAATCCAAGTGCAGTCTAACCCGAGTTTTACAGAGCTGCAACATTACCATGTGGCACTTGAATTCAGTCCCTCGACTAATGAAGACCAGCACACCATATGCCTGACTGCTATGTCATTGTGAAGGGTTGGCTTTGTGAAGCTAATATTTCAGTAGAGTAGGTCATAGGGTCAGTACAACATTGTGGACCAAAGGGACGGCACTATGCTGTGGTTTTCTGTTCCTGCTTCTGAATTGGACTACCTTAGATTGGCATCTTGGTTGGCAGGAACAAGATGGGCTGAAGGGCTGAAGAGTATTAGAGTGCTCTATTACTCTGTCATTCTACGACTCTAACATCAGCCAACTAAGTCCTCATAATTTATCCAAGAACTATCCTAAACTTCACACCAGTGAGGTTCTACCCTGTCAAAGGTGTCATACAAATGTTCTCAGTATTATTTATTTATTTATTTCAAAGTTCAAAGATTCAAAATACATTTATTATCAAAATAGGTGTGCAGTATGCAACCCTGAACTTCGTCTTGCTCACCGACAGCCACAAAACAAAGAAACACCAAAGAATCTGTTCAAAGAAAACACCAAATACCTAAGGCAACACACACAAAATGCTGGAGGAACTCAGCAGGTCAGGCAGCATCTATGGAGATGAATTCAGGCCGGGACCTTTCTTCAGGACTCAGTTACTCAAAGCACCAAAAAAAAAGAGACAACTCATGCAAATGGTGAAGATGAGCGAATGACACTGGAATATACAACATCAAAGCACAGAGTCCTTGAAACTGTCTAGGAGTGCTCAGTTTAGTTCAGTTCAGCTCCATTTAGCGCCGCGTTGCACGTTGAATGCAGGCTACAGAGCCAGTCTGCTCCTATCAAAATCGCACAAAATAGAAGCAGATAAGGGGAACCCAAAACCAGAAACACATCATAACATGAACTACAGAGTCCATTCCACAGACTGCATCGATTAAACCTGGCCCAAGGTCCAAGACTCCAGCTCCCTCCTCCGTTTTTGTTCTTGGTATTATTTAACAATCTATCCACCCATCCACTTATATATTTATTATTTACACATTCTAAATTCTTTTGGTTTCTCAGGCTTTGTGTATTCTATTTTGTTTCTCTTTTCTACTGTGAATGCCTGCAAGAAAACGAATCTCATGGTGACATATATACGTACTTTGATAACTTTGAACTTTGAACTTTGAACCGATTGTAACCTCTTCACCTCAATAAACACACAGAAGTAAACCGTCACCATTTCTCAGCTTTGTGTCCCAGCTCTGAAGCAGCTGCCATGCAGCAGATCCACATTCGAGGAACATCCATTCTCCTGGGATATTAAGAGGCTCATACATTTGGAGTTCTATCTAATTTACCATCAGATTACAGTGGGAGTACTATCTGTCAAACACTATTGTCTGCCTCTGTAAACAGTTAAAGCAGATTTTGGCTCGTTGCACCATCATCACAAAGGAGAGAGGGATAAGCGACAACATTACTTCAATCTGATTATGGTACAAGACATGAATTTGATAACGCCGGCATGTTTAAAGAATGAGGTGCCTATCACCTCTATCAAAACTTTGCAAAGCTAGCCCTTCACAGTCTTATAGCAGTCAGCTCTGTTTAAGTACATTCTCAACAGATGGCCATTTTTATTAAACAAGTGTATTATCTATTTAAGGAGTGAATAGTGTAGATATCACGTAGATTCAGGGCTGAACCAGGCCATTCAGTCGACATAGTTCATGCTGTCAGTGGAGTAACAGACACAAGATCTTTTTATTTGAGTTTTTTTTCTATATTTAATATGTATTGCATTGTACTGCTGCTCCTAAGTTAACAAATTTCATGCCAGTGATATTAAACCTGATTCTGATTCTGAATAGGCCATGTCTCACAGCAATCCCCGATTTAACCCCAGCCTAATCACAGGACAATTTACAATGACCAATTAGATTAGATTAGCTTATGAGGACACACAGTCCTCTTTTATTGTCATTTAGTAATCACAGAAACACAAGACAAATCAAGACTGAAAAACTGACAAAAAACACATAATTATAACATATAGTTACAACAGTGCAAAGCAATACCGTAATTTGATAAGAACAGATCATGGGCACGGTAAAAAAAAGTCTCAAAGTCTCTCGAAGGTCCCATCATCTCACACAGACGGTAGAAGGGAGAACCTCCCCTTGCCATGAGCTTCCAGCGCTGCAAACTTGCCGATGCAGCACCCTGGAAGCACCCGACCACAGCCACTCTTGAGTCCGTCCGAAAACTCCGAGCCTCCGACCAGCCCTCCGACACCGAGCACCAGGCACCATCTCTGCCGAGCGCTTCGACCCCGGCCCCGGCAACAGGCGATATGCAAAACCGAGGACTCAGGGCCTTCCCCTCCGGAGATTCTCGATCACGCAGTAGCAGCGGCAGCGAAACAGGCATTTCAGAAGTTTCAACAGATGTTCCTCCGTGCTCTCACGTCTGTCTCCATCAAATCAGGATTGTGCACGGCCCCTATTTAACAAATACGATATCATTTTCGAGTGGCCGCGCGCGCTGCGTTGCGCCGCCGTCTTCTCCTCCCCTCCGACAACTTACCAACCAGTACGTCTTTGGACCCTGGGAGGAAACCAGAGCACCCGGAGGAAACCCATGCGATCACCGGGAGAATGTACAAACTCCTTACCGGCAGCAGCAGGAATTGAACCCGGCTCACCTGCACTGTGGAGCTTTGTGCTGACCACTAAACTACCGTGCTGCGTGCAGGATATCAGCAGGTCAGGCAGCATCTATGGTGGCGGGGAGAGGGGGTGCAAATAAGTAATGGGCTGGGACGGAAGGGGACAGAAGCCAGAATAAGAAGGCGGGTGGAGTGGGAGGTGTGTACAAGCTGGCAGGTGATAGGTGGATGGGGGAGGGGTTGGGAGGGGACAAGTGGATGACCTATTTCCATGTTGTATAACTCTATGGCTCTAAGTTTGTCATCAGTAGGAGTCAGGACATAACACTGGATGGAGACAGGACCCATCAAGGCCATCCTTTGCCCATTGTAAATGCCGACTGGTGGTGAAGCAGCATCCACACTGGACTTCGAAGCAAATGGTCCCAGGTTCAAATCCGGCCGGCTCCTTGCAGGCTGGATTGAGCATCGAGCTAGCAACCCGGCCTCAAAAACAAAAGACACAAATGGTAAAGTAACGGCAAAATTGCCACCGGACGCACCGCCAGGCACGGGGAGGAACAACAATATAAATATGTGACTTTGTCCTGTTCACCACTTCCACATCACTTCCCTGCACAAGGCACTTTACGTCAAGCGATGGCATTTCTGATCCACAGATCCTGTCCCTCCCCAGAATTTACATGCTGGTAAAGGAATCGCAGATCGGGGACAGCACATGTCAGAAGATTACTTGCTAAGGTTGGAGGCATCTCGGCTGGCTTGGACCAGTCGGGCCAGAGAGCCTGTTTCCCTGCCATGGTATTCTCGGTGCCGTGTGTTGGCACCGGTTGCTGGGGCAGTAAGGGAAGCAGCCTGAGGGAGCTCAGGGGTATCCCGCCTCTCAGGGGTCGGGGGGGGGGGCGCTGCTCCTTGAGTCGTTCAGGTGAACTGTTCCTGGCTCCAGCTGTACTGGAGACATTCAGATTCACAAGTACAGCACTGTGTACAAGGTTTAGGCACATATATAAATATATATATAGCTAGGATGCCTGAGACTTTGGCACAGTACTGTAATAATTTTATGTATTGCACTGTACTGCTGCCACAAATAAAAACAAATTTCATGCCGTATGTGAGTGATGATAAACCTGATTCTGATGTGGGTCTCTATTGTGGGCTGAGAGTGGGAAGGGGGCGGGGAGAGGGGAATCATGGTTGGGAAAAGGGGAAGGGAGAGGGGAGGGAGCGGGAAGCACCAGGGAGACATTCTGTAATGATCAATAAACCAATTGCTAGGAATCAGTTGACCTTGCCTGGTGGGTCTGTCTGCACCCACACAGCCCCCACCCCTGACACTTCTTCCCTGCCACCTGCACCCCTCCTGTGGAGCTCCACCTTGCCATTCCCAACAAACTTTGTACCTGTCAGTTTTTCAAACTCACTCCCCACTCCACGTTGATAGACACGGTAATGAGCAAAAGTCTCAGGCAGCCCAGATATATACGCAGTACATGCCTAAGACTTTCGCACAGTACTGTACATGGAAACGTACAGTAAAAAGTGTCGTTTGTGTCAAGGATGTGATGGGAGAAGCACGCCATAGCATGTCCACCACGTTCAGCAGAGTAATACCAGCAACAGCAACAAAACAACAGCGCAATAAGCCCAGTTCCTCCCACCCCACTCCCACTCTCTCAAATACATGTGCGCAAATACACTCATACACACACACACACACAAGCATTCACACACTTGGCCTCTACAGCCACCTACGGCAGCACGTTCCACAGATTCACCACCCACTGGCTAAAGAAATCCCTCCACACTTCTATTCTAAAGGGACGTCCCTCTATTCTGAGGCTGTGTGCCCTCTGGTCCCGGACTCTCCCGTTATAGGAAATACCATCCCCACATCCACTCCAGCCTATCAATGAGGTATAGGCAGGAGGCTGGTGGAGAATTTCCACTTCCACTGTTATTGTGGTTTAGTATGAGAAGCCAACCGCAGGTCAACCCTGCCGGTACGAGCGGGATTTTGACAGTGACCTCAGTTAAGAACAGGAAGTTTGCTTCCATGAATGAATCAGATGGAGTTTTTTCACACACTCCCAAAGGTTCCAGATTGTTTTTGCTGACAGCACACAGTGGAGAATCAGAATCAGGTTCATTATCGGTGGCGTATGTTGTGAAATCTGTTGTTTTAAGGAAGCAGTACAGTGCAAGACATAGAAGTCACGGTAAGTTATCACCAATTAATCAATAAGTGCACTGCAATTTGCCTATCACCACAATAGGTCAACGGCAGATGCAATTTCAATGGTTCTCCACATGGCTTTAGCCCACGTAGACAACACGAACACCTATGTCAGAATGCTGCTCATCGACTATAGCTCAGCATTTAATGCCATCATTCCCACAATCCTGATTGAGAAGTTGTAGAACCTGGGCCTTTGTACCTCCCTCTGCAATTGGATCCTCGACTTCCTAACCAGAAGACCACAATCTGTGTGGATTGATGATAACATCTCCTCCTTGCTGACGATCAACACTGGCGCACCTCAGAGGTGTGTGCTTAGCGCACTGCTCTACTCTTCATATATACATGACTGTGTGGCTAGGCATAGCTCAAATACCATCTATAAATTGGCTGATGGCACAACCATTGTTGGTAGAATCCCAGGTGGTGACGAGAGGGCATACAGGAGTGAGATATGCCAACTAGTGGAATGTTGCCACAGCAACAACCTGGCACTCAACGTCAGTAAGATGAAATAGCTGATTGTGGACTTCAGGAAGGGTAAGATGAAGGAACACATACCAATCCTCATAGAGAGATCAGAAGTGGAGAGAGTGAGCAGTTTCAAGTTCCTGGGTGTCAAGATCTCTAAGGATCTAACCTGGTCCCAACATATCGATGTAGTTATAAAGAAGGCAAGACAACGGCTATACTTTATTAGGAGTTTGAAGAGATTCGGCATGTCAACAAATACACACAAAAACTTCTATAGTTGTACTGTGGAGAGCATTCTGACAGGCTGCATCACTGTCTGGTACGGAGGGACTACTGCACCGGACCGAAAGAAGCTGCAGAGGATTGTAAATCTAGTCAGCTCCATCTTGGGCACTAGCCTACAAAGTACCCAGGACACCTTCAGGGATTGGTGACTCAGAAAGGCAGCGTCCATTATTAAGGACCTCCAGCACCCAGGACATGCCCTTTTCTCACTGTTACCATCAGGTAGGAGGTACAGAAGCCTGAAGGCACACACTCAGCGATTCAGGAACAGCTTCTTCCCCTCTGCCATCCAATTCCTGAATGGACATTGAATCTTTGGACACTACCTCACTTTTTTTTAACTGTACAGTATTTCTGTTTTTGCTCATTTTCAAAATCTATTCAGTACATGTAATTGATTTACTTGTTTATTTATTATTATTATTATTTTTTCTCTGCTAGATTATGTATTGCATTAAACTGCTGCTGCTAATTTAACAAATTTCATGTCACATGCCAGTGATAATAAACCTGATTCTGATTCTAATTTTGATAACAACATCAGTGGATGACAATCGAAAATTACTAAACGTTACAATAAAAATTTTAAAAAGTAAAACCTGTCCATGTGTCTGGAAATGCAGCCCTGCAGCCTTTCAATCCTCTGTGACAGGGAGTTCCCCAGGGGTACCTGCCGTCTGTTCATTACTACCAATGGGGAGGAGATACAGGAGCCTGAAGATCCACAGTTCACACTTTAGGAACAGTTTCGGCCCTTCTGCCATCAAATTTCTGAACAGTCTTTGAGCTCATTCCTCTTTTGCACTATTTACACTGAACAACAAAGATTTTACTTCCTGAATACTCTTGGGGGTATCTTATCGACTTTGGGCTGCTGATCATGAAAGTCACCGTGAAATTTCCCTAACACGCACCCTGTTTTTGAAATTGCCTATATTTATTATTTCAATTCATAACTCAAGAGCATTTGATAGCTCTGGGCCCGCACTCACTAAAATTCAGAAAAATGAGGAAGGGATCTCATTAAAACTTGGCGAATGTTGAAAGGCCTTGATAGAGTGGATATGGAGAGGAAGTTTCCTGTGGTGGGGGAGTCTAGGACCAGAGGATGTAGCCACAGAATAGAAGGGCATCCTTTTAGAAAAGAGGTGAGGTTTTTATCCAGAGAATTGTGAATCTGTAGAACTCGCCACAGGGCGGCTGTGGATGTCAAGTCCTTGGGTATATTTCAGGCAGAGGTTGATAGATTCTTGATTAGTCAGGGCATGAAGGGCTATGGGGAGAAGGCAGGAGATTGGGGCTAGGAGGGAAATACATCAGCCATGATGAAATGGTGGAGCAGACTCGATGGGCCAAATGTCTCCTATATCTTATGGTCTTATGGTTTTATGATCTAATACCTTTTCATTTTTTACATTCCTAGTGAATGCTTTCAGCACAGTTGTATTACATTCCTATTCTCTAATAACACTGCCACCACTCATGTGGCCCCCCCGGGGTGGGAAACTACCACAACAATCGAGGGGTTTCTGCACGCAACCCAGCCCCTCCCTCTCCAGTAGCAGAAGAACCCGTTGCCGTGGTCCTTACCTATCAAGTCCTTGCGGTCGTGGAACCAAGCTTCCCCCGTACATACCCCTGCAGCCTGGATGGTGTCAGTCAGCAGCAGTCCTCGACACAACTTAATTTGTTTTTATTTTACAGTGATACAGCGTGGAATAGGCTCTTCCAGTCCTTCAAGCTACTCCGCCCAGCAATCCTCTGATTTAACCCCAGCCTAATCACTGGACCGTTGACAACGACCAATTAACCTATCAACCGGTACGTCTTTGGACTGTGGGAGGAAACCAGAGCACCCGGAGGAAACCCACGCGGTCACAGGAAGAATGTACAAACTCCTTACAGGCAGTGGTGGGAATTGAACCCGGGTTGCCGGTATTGTAAAGCGTTGCGCTAACCACAGCGCTACCGTACTGTACTGCGCAACTTCCTTTGACCACAGTTTTTGGGATGGATCTATAAAGCAGCGATAGCACTGCAGCGTAGTGATTAGCCTAATCCTCTTACATGGCCAGCGACCTCAGGGCAGTTCCTGCTGCTGTCCGCAAGAGGTTCCTATGCTCTCCCTGAGACTGCATAGGTTTCTTCCGGGTGCTTCGGTTTCCTCCCACATTCCAAAGACAGGTTAGTAGGTTACTCGGTCACATGTGTGTAAAGGTTGTGAACTCGCTGGGCCAGAAAGATCTGTTACCATGCTGTGTCTCTGACTCAAATAAAAATCAGAAGCACAATGCTTTTTTTGGCACTTGAGTCTGGACATTATTGGCAAGAATACCAGTTATTTATGATAAATCAAAATAAATCTAACTCATAATAAAAAAATTACTAAAATAAACAATGTAATGCCTTTTCATTCTTAATTTTATAGACAATGTTTGAAGTCATGTTCCAATACATTGTTTAAAGCCAGTGGGACTGTTGCCACTCTTGTTGGCCCCGGGGTGGTCTCTCTGACTATCCACCCCATAGGATGATGATGGTTCCTTTCAGTCAGTTAGTGGGGTTGACCCCACTCCTCAGAAAGGGACAGCGTGTGTGTGAATGGATTTAGGTGAGTAGGGGGTTGTACAGGTCCAGACCCACCCTCTCGACATCCCCTCCCGGATCCAGCGGCATGGTGGGGTCCAAGACAGCTGGGGAAAGTTCTGTTGCAGTGAATGGCCAGACCAAGCTTCGATGCAAGGGATGCCCTTTCCGCGCTTCACGGCACATGATGGCCGTTGACCCTACGAGAGGGCTCATCCGCACTTTGACAGGTCTTGTTTCTCATCCTGCAGGGTGTCTAGCCACCCTCCTCACCAGGCAAGCCTGGTGGGGGAGCTGGTTTAGTTGCCGACCAGCCGACCATGCGACAGGTAGTACTGGGTTACATGGTACCAGTAGCACTCAGACGTGTGACCTGGGGTGGTACTCTCCTACAATAATTGAGGGCTTCCTCATCAAACACGTCCTCTCCCGCTCTCGACCCCTCCAAGCCTTTGCTGTGGCTGCACCAAGCTTCAGTGTGTTCTTCAGCGCGTTTTCGCCCCTTCCTAAATAAATCTTGAAGAAGGGTCTCGGCCCGAAACGTCAACTGTTTACGCTTCTCCACAGACACTGCCTGGCCTGCTGACTCCTCCAGCATTTTGTCTGTGTTGCTTTGGATTTCGAGCATCGGCAGTCTTTCTCGTGTTTGTGATTGACCCCTCCCTAACTGCCCTCGGGAAGGTGGTGATGAGGAGTCTTCTTCAATGACTGCATTCCTGCTGAAGGTGCTCCTGCTGTTCTGTTAGGGAGGGCGTCCTGGTGTTCATACTCAGGGGTGTAAAAGACTGACAATGTATTGCCAAGTGACACCTCGGTAATAAATTAGCACTGGTTCAAGAACAAGACAATCCGTTCTGAAACCAGACGGGTGACCTGCCCATCCCAAAGGGAAAGAGGCTTTAGGTTCAGCAGTTTATGAAGGTGATATCACGACCATGGTGGATGAACTCGATGGGTAAACAGGGTATTTTGTGTTAGCTAAACAGCATGGAAAGTGAGCAAAAGTATAACAGAACTTAAACTTAGAAACGCACACAAAATGCTGGAGGAAATCAGCAGGCCAGGCAACTCCGAAATACCTTTACATTTCATACTTTATGTGTTTTGGAAAGCAGTTTCCTCAGCCTGGATCTGGTAAGGGATGGTCATATCTGATAATTCCCTGAAACTTTTGAGGTTTGTAAGGAATGTGAAAGAGGGCAAACACAAGAGATTCTGCAGATGTTGGAGATCTTGAGCAACACACACAAAGTGCTGGGTGAACTCGGCAGGTTGGGCAGCATCTGCGGACAGGAATATACAGTTGACGGTTCAGCTGAGGCCCTTCGTCAGGACGGAAAAGGAAGAAGACAAGGCAGAATAAGAAGAAGGTTGGGGGTGGGGGAGAGGAGGGGGAGAAATGTAAGACGTGCACTGACAGAAGGCTGAACCCTGGTGTGGAGGAAAGACAGACCACCATGTTGAGTTTACTCATCAGAATTCCACCTGAACATTGGAGGTTGACCAAGTGACACCACGAAACAGCTCATTCCCAAGACACACAAGGACCCCGCGATAAACACTAACTGGGAGTCCCCTTTAAATAATCAGTGTCCGTGGAAACCCATGCCAGTCAAAATAAACTTGACAGGTACAGTCGACGTTTCGGGCCGAGACCCTTCGTCAGGACTAACTGAAAGAAGAGCGAGTACCTCTTCCTAGAGATGCTGCCTGGCCTGCTGTGTACACCAGCAACTTTTATGTGTGTTGCTTGAAATTCCAGCATCTGCAGATTTCCTCGTGTTTGCATCTTTCCTATGTGACGAAAAACCAAGTTATCAGAAGATTGATGCTGATGAGAGAGATAAGGGAGACAAATGGAGAAACGTTCAAAATGTCAATGAGAGAGGAGAGAGATAATGAAAAGAGACACAATTCAGAGTATTGACAGACCGGTTGCTTTGAACCTGAACTGTTTGAAGTTTGATGGACAGGCGATACCCCAGCAGGGGGATAAAAAGAACAGGTTCGCTAAGGCACAACACACACCACGAGATCACGAGACCCTGGAAGAGCAGTGTGCCCCCACAAGTTGGTGAGAGCTTGGAGGTCTGGTCACGGGAACCGACCATAGACGCACAGGGTGAAAAGGTACGATCGGCGGGAACCTGGTGTGTGTGTCCGCCCTTGCCTGGGTGCCGGGTTCACCACGGAAGAACGGTCGTATCTGGAACGGAGAGGCCCGAAACCACCAGTGAACATCTAAGGTCTGCTGAATCAAATTTGCATTCTTTCTCTATCTCTCTCGCTCTCTCCAACGGCACAACAGCGATTACTGCGGACTGTACTAAGCTGAATTGAACTCTGCGTCACTTGGGACTCATCATTTTACCCCTAGACTGTGATAGAGCTTGGTTGATTCTATTACCCTAGTTCTGTGTACATGTGTGTTTTATCATTGCTAACCTGTTGCATTTGTTAGAGTACTGTGTTACTTATTTCTTTAATAAAACTTTATTAGCTTCCAGTAATCCAGACTCCAACTAGTGGTCCATTTCTGCTAGTTTGGCAACCCAGTTACGGGGTACGTAACACCTACTACCTGGCTTCACCTGTCACCTTCTAGCTATCCTGCTTTGCCAACCCCCCACCTTCTTATTCTGGCATCTTCCCCTTTCCCTTCCAGTCCTGATGAAGGGTCTCGGCCAGAAACGTCGACTGTTTATTCCTCTCCGCAGGTGCTGCCTGACCTGCTGAGCTCCTCCAGTATTTTGTGCGTGGTGCTTTGCTTCGCTGTTGTTATTTTCTGTTCCGTTGTTGCTGTTGCGGCTTATGTGGTTCTGCTGAACACAGTGAGTGTTCTATGTTGGCGCCAGAATGTGCGGCGAGACTTGCCACAGCATGTCCTTAGGTTTAGTTGGTCGTTCACGCAAATGACGCACTTCTCTGTATGTTTCGATGTGCGTGTGGTGAATCTGACTCTGAGGAGTGGACCATGGGTGAAAGGGGAGAGGGGGCAGCAGAGGGAGGTGGTGACGGGTGAGGATGAGTAACGGGGTGAGAGGGGAACCAGGATGAGGAATGCAGAAAGGGAGAAGTCATGCGGGGCAAATTTTACCAGACGTTAGAGAAATCGGCCTCCATGCCATCAGGTTCAAAGTTCAAAGCACATTTGTTATCAAAGTATTGTTTACTTTATACAACCTTGAGATTTGTCTCCAAACAGGCAGCCACGAAACAAAGAAACCCAAAGGAACCCGTTAAAAAAAAGATGCCTGTCAGACACCCAACGTGCAGAGAGAGGAAAAAGCAAGTCACACAAGCAATAAGTGCAAACAGATCGTGTTCTGAACTGAAGCCCACAAAGGGGGTCTGTCCACGGACCCTCAGTCGAGCGCAGAGCGGAGCAGTGAGCTGAACCGGCCTGACCGTCTCCTCGGGCCCTGACACCCTGACCTTTTCAGTTTGGCCCACCACCTAAATCATCACCCAAACGTCGGGTTTAGTTGCTTCAATGTGCTCTGGGGTCTGGACCTCGCCCCCTCAAATTGGCCTGTACCCCACCTTTCCAATTTGGCCTGGCATTTATAAAAGTTCAGACCTCGGGTCTTCCTTGCCCTGGGGGATGGTCCCACTGTCTGGCCTTGCCTTTCAGCTTGTGACAGGTTGGAGACTACCCAGAGGGAATAGGAGATTTTCCTCACCAATTGCTGGGGTGCATTTGTGATTTAGCCAGGCTTTTGACAAGTTGATCAAGAAAGGTCAGCCCATAAGATTCAAAGGAAAACGGCAAGTTGAGGTAAACACGAGGTAATGCAGACAAGGAAAGTGTTGGATACAGCTCTGTCCATCACAGACAAAGCCCTCCCCACCATTGAGCACATCCTTAAGGAGCACTGCCACAGGAAAGCAGCGTCCATCACCAAGGGTCCTCACCATTCAGGAGGTACAGGAGCCTTAGGCCCCACACCACCAGGTTCAGGAACAGTTATTACCCCTCAACCATCAGGCTCCTCAACCAGTGTAGATGATTTCACTCACCTCAACTCTGAACTGATTCCACAACCTACAGACTCACGAAGGACTCTACAACTCAGGTTATCAGTGTTAATTATTTACGTCTTTTTATTTTTGTATTTGCTCAGTATGTCTTCTTTATTTATTGATTGAGAAATAGCGTGGGACAGATCCTTCTGGCCCTTCAAGCCACTCTGCCCAGTAACCACTAATTTAACTCTGACCTAATCATGGGACAATTTACAATGGCTAATTAACCTACCTGGTATGCCTTTGGACTATGGGAAGAAACCGGGGTGCCTGGAGAAAATTCATGCAGTCACGGGGAGAACATACAAACTCCTTACAGACAGTGGCGGAGTTGAACTCGAGTCGCTGGTTCAATAAAGCATTGTGCTAAGTTTGTCAGTCTTTGTATGTGTTTAGTTTTTCAGTGATTCTGTTGTATGCCCTCAATAAAATGAAGCTTAGGGTTGTATATGGTGACATCTACATACCGATAATAAATTTAGTTCAAACTTTTTTGAACTTTGAGTAACGTGTGTCGGAGTTGAGGTGACTGGAGAGCCGCTGATCATCAAGAAGCTTTTTTCAAGAACGATATCATTAAGGTGGAAAGAGCAGAGAGGAGATTTGGAAGGATGTTGCCAGGACTCAATGGATTAAGGTTGGGCAGATTCCGACTGCTTTCTTTGAAAGTTAAATAATTAGGGATTATTTTATAGAGGTGTATAAATCACGAGAGGCGTAGATAGAATGAATGCACTCAGTCTTTTCCCTAGGATTGGGGAATAAAGAACAAGAAGGTATGGGTTTAATGTGAGAGGAGGGAGATTTAATAGGGTCAACCTTTTCACCAAGAGGGTGGTCAGTATATGAACTGAGCTGCCAGAGGAAGTGGTTGAGGCAAGTATATTAATACCATTTAAAATGCACTTGGACTGGTATATGGATAGCAAAGGTTTAAGAGTCATAGAGTCGTGGAACACTACAGCACAGAAACAGTCCCTTCAGCCCGTCTAGTCCATGCCAAACCACTAACCAGCCTAGTCCCATCGATCTGCACCTGGACCACAGCCCCCAGACCTCTCCCATCCATGTACCTATCCAAATTTCTCCTCGATGTTGAAATCAACCCCACATGCACCACTTGCACACTCTCACCACCCTCTGAGTGGATTGAATTGTCTTTATTACTTACATCCTTCAAATACATGAGGAGTAAAAATCTTTACGTTACTTCTCCATTCAAATGTGTAAATGTTATGTACAACAGGGTAGTCAATATAACATAGAAATACAGTTGCATCAGCATGAATTAAGCACTTTGATGGCCTGGTGGAAGAAGCTGTCCCGGAGCCTGTTGGTCCTGGCTTTTATGCTGCAGTACCATTTTCCCAGATGGGAGCAGCTGAAACAGTTTGTAGTTGGGGTGACTCGGGTCCCCAGTGATCCTTCGGGCCCTATTTACACACCTGTCTTCATAAATGTCCTGAGTAGTGGGAAGTTCACACCTACAGATGTGCCGGGCTGTCCGCACCACTCTCTGCAGAGTCCTGCATCTGAGGGAAGTACAGTTCCCATACCAGGCAGTGATGCAGCCAGTCATGATGTTCTCAATTGTGCCCCTGTAGAGAGTTCTCAGAATTTGGGGGCCATATCAATCTTCTTCAACTTTCTGAGGTGAAAGAGGCGCTGTTGTGCTTTTTTCACCACACAGCTGGTGTGTACAGATCACGTGAGATCCTCAGTGATGTTTATGCTGAGGAACGTAAAGCTGTTCACCCTCTCAACCCCAGATCCATTGATGTCTATAGGGGTTAGCTTGTCTCCATTCCCCCTGTAATCCACAACCAGCTCCTTTGTTTTTGCGACATTGAGGGAGAGGTTGTTTTCTTGACACCACCGTGTCAGGGTGATGACTTCTTCTCTGTAGGTGGCCTCATTATTATCTGAGATTAGGCCAATCAATGTAGTATCGTCAGCAAATTTAATTAGCAGATTGGAGCTGTGGAGGGGGTGACACAGTCATGGGTATCTGGAGAGTAAAGGAGGGGGCTTAGGACACAGCCCTGAGGGGCTCCTGTGTTGAGGGTCAGAGGGGCAGAGGTGAGGGAGCCCACTCTTAACCTCCTGCCAGCGATCTGACAGGAAGTTCAGGATCCAGCTACAGAAGGCAGGGTTAAAGCCAAGGTATCTGAGCCTCTTGTCGAGCGTGGGGGGAATTACAGTGTTGAATGCTGAACTATAGTCCAAGAACAGCATTCTCACATAAGCATCCCTCTTCTCCAGATGTGTAAGGATGGTGTGTAGAGCTATTGTGTCATTTGTCAATCGGTTGTGTCGGAAGGCAAACTGTAGGGGGTCCAGTGTGGGTGGTAGCAAGCTGCAGATGTAGTCCCTGACCAGCCTCTCAAAGCATTCCCCCCTCATGTTCCCCTTAAACATTTCACCTTTCACCCTTAACCCTTAACCCATGACCTCTAGTTCTAGTCTCACCCCACCTCAGGGGAAAGGCCTGCATTTACCCCATCTGTACCCTTCATAATTTTGTATGCCTCTATCAAATCTCCCCTCAGTCTCTTGTACTCTAGGGAACAAAGTCCAAACCTCTTCAACCTTTCCCTATAACTCAGGGAATGTGGAGGGGTTTTCTAAATGGTCACATTTAAAATGTTCTTCTGGTCAATGCCAGGGGTGCTGCAAACCCCTGTCTGAAATGCTTGTGTTTATTTCCCCATTTACATGCAGAGGGAAAACAGCGGAATTCAACTCAGTTGCAAACTCTTTGGCAGAAGAGCCCACAATCAGGCAGGAGATACAGAAGCTTGAAACTCCTGTAGCCCCCTGGTAAGCCTCAGGCTTGCTCAGCTCGCTTTCGTCTAGGGGGAGCAGCCTTCGGCCCCGCCAAACTGCGTGATCAAGTTTGTGTGGATGCTGTGTGATGTACCTCACCCCGCCAAATAACAGACAGTACACCATACGCGATTAAATGATTACACTTTATAACTCTTACCTTGACTATGTAGGTAGTAAAGGAACAAAATAAGAACTGTTTAACTGTTTTAAAAAAAAGAAAAAGGTGCCATTATTATTAACTAGTTTGTGCACACATTGTTGGAGTTGTTGCGGAACCGGGTCCCCCTTCCTCCAGTTGATGTCCTCCGAACTCTGAACGGGTCCACCCTCGGTGATCGACCAAATGCTCTACTCGTGTCTGTCCTCGTTTCCTCTCCTCGCCAAAGACCTTGGGCCTCGGACACCCACTCGGGATCCGTTCCGTCGCCCAGCTTACAGTATCGCGTCTCCTCTCTCTCTCTGTCCCCAACGCACCTTCTGCCTAAAGCCTGTGAAAACAATAGCTTACAGACACACAAGAAAGAATAACATCTATCCCAATTGGTTAGCAAATGAAGACAATTCTCGTTATCAGTAATTATAACCCAAACAAGCTGCTGGAGAGAGAAATACTGTTTCAGGAGTTAACATCACAGAGAAGCCATTTTATTCTAACATAACAAAGAAGCCATTTTATCAGCCTTAGCTGTAACAGAAAAGAAAAAAACCCTTACACTACCATACTCACTCGCAGGTTGCTGGAACTTCCCTTCAACCTCCGTGGAAAAAACCTACTTGTATTTATCCTCTCTATACCCCTCATGATTTTGTATACCTCTATCAAATCTCCCTTCAGTCTTCTCTGTTCTAAGGAATAAAGTCCTAAACCTATTCAACAAATATGGGCCAAATGCTGACCCGTAGAGTTAGTTTAGTCAAGATAGACCAGATCGGCTTGATGTTTTGTTTTATGGTGCTGTGACTCTAATGGAGAAAACTTAGTGTGATCTGTATCTTAATGTGAACTGTAATACATCTATGACATTTAGGGAAGGGGACACGGCGTTTAATTGACTCTACACTGAACCAAGGCTGCAGCCTGCTCCAGAATCGGCTGGAGTGGTGCCTGGCTTCATGTCTGCAGACTCACTTTCGTAAAACCAGTTACTTTATTGTTTGTGTGATTTGTTCTTTTTTTTTCTCTCTGCACATTGGGTGCTCGACAGTCTTTTTTAAAAATGGGTTCTATTGAATTTATTTATTTTGTGGCTGCCTGTAAGGAGACGAATCTCAAGGTTGTATAATATATACATTCTCAGATAGTAAATATACTTCGAACTTTTGATCATTGGACATGCAAGCTGAAATTTGAGATGTCGAAGAGTCAGCAAGATATTAATTCAAGAACTCAAGATTCAAAGTTCATTTATTATTGAGGTATGTAGACGGAATACAGCTGTGAGATTTGTCCTCTCCCACATGCAGTCACGAAACAAAGAAGCACTATGGAACCCGTTCAAGAAAAACATCAAACACCCAACCCGCGAAGAAAGCACACGTTACGCAAATGGCCAACAGTGAGCAAGCGGCACGTAGAATGGAGTTTCCACACCTGCAATTTAATAGGCTTTGTGGTTAGGAGTGAACAGAAGCCACATGACTCCACACAATTGATGCCCCACCCTCACTCACTGTTTGGAACCACAACCATCCTTTGTCCATTTGCCAAGTTCACTCTGACAATGATCAGCCAGCCCTATCTTCTCATTTGCGTTCAGCTCCTGAGGTGCTGCTTCATTTGAACTGTCAAAGCAAACTAGCGATTTTATGATCTCCTGAAGGATTTGGCAAACCTGACTCCCGGGAATGTGGGTACGGCACCTTGAAGACGAAGGTCAGCCATCGCCGGGGTGGACTTCACGCCAGATTAAAGCACCGAGGCCCAGCGTGCGATAAACAAACCAGCGTTCAGCCCCACTACTTCGTGCCAGCCAAGATCTCCCACCTGAGCCCATCTCGTCTGCCTGTATTTGACCCATCTCCCTCTCTTCTCACTATTACCATCAGGCGAGAGGTGCAGGAGTCTTGGGTCCCACACCGCCAGGTTTGTAAGCACATGTTGCCTTGTAGCCATTGGGCTCCTGGACTGGTTTGCATCACTATTGAACTGTCTCCACAGCCTGGGGACTCACTTTCAGGGATTCTGCTGTTCATGTTCTGTGTATTATCTGTTTACCTATTTTATTATTTGCACAATTTGCTCTCTTTTGCTCATTGGATGTTTGTTAGTCTTTGTTATGTGTGATTTTTCATGGATTCCATTGTATTTCTTTGTTTTCCTGTGTGTGCCTGCATGGTAGTGTAGTGGTTAGCACAACACTTCACAGGACCAGCGACCCGGTTCAATTCCCGCTGCTGCCTCCTCGTGACCGCGTGGGTTCCCTCCTGGTGCTCTAGTTTCCTCCTACAGTCCAAAGATGTACTGCCTGGTAGGTTAATTAGTCATTATAAATTGTCCCATGATTAGACCAGGGTTAACTCAAGGGTTGCTGGGCAGCACAACTTGAAAGGCCAGAAGGGCCTGCTTCTGATGTCAAGGTTGTACATGATATGCATACCGTGATAATAAATTTGAACTGCGTACATTGAACATGATTGTGCCATCAGACTCTGGCCCTGTCTCTCCTGACACACAGGCATCTGAAGATTCCATGGAGCGATCTCAAAGAAGAGCAGAGGGGTTCTCCCTGGTATCCCGAGCAACACTAACCCTTTAATGTTTGGATTAGAGGGCATGACCTGCAAGGAAAGGTTGGACAAACTTGGGTTGTTGTCCCTAGAGCACTGGAGGCTAAGAGGAGACCCAACAGAGGATTTTAAAATTATATTAGGCAAAGACAGGGTAGATGGTCAGAAGGTAGAAACGTCAAACACCAGAAGACATGTTTTTAATATTGGGGGCACAGTGGAGTTTAAAGGTAAGGTGAGGGGCAAGCTTTTTACACAGGGGGTAGTGGGTGTCCAGAGATGGATTACCAAGGGTAGTATGGAAGCAGCCAATCTGGTGGAGTTAAGAAGCTTTTAGCTAAATGGGGAATGGAGGGTTTTGGATGATACACAGAAGATGTCATGAGCCCTGTGGCCCTGTGCACCTGCATTTGTTAATTGTTGTTTTATCTCGAGTTGTTAAGCCCTTGGGCTTTCTGTTCAGTCTTGTCAAGTTTATTTTGAGTGGCACAGGTTTTCGGCCTACTGTCATTATTTAAAGCAGACTCCTGATTAGCGCTTATCGCGGGGTCCTTGTTCTGAGAATGACTCGCCTCGTGGTGTCATTCAGAGAAGCCACCGATGATCATCTTCTATATGCCGTGTCTTTCACAGGAAAATGAAGGGTACTAGGATTGTACCTTTTGAATGTTCTTAAGGTACATCCCTCAACCACCTGCCCCTGGAAACTTGTTCCATATATTGAACACCCTCTGGGTGAAAAAGCTACACCTCAATTTTTATTAAATCTTTCCCATCTCATCTTGAATCTAATTGTTTCTACTTTTTTATTCCCCAACCCTGAGAAAAAGACTTCAGTGTATTTTTCCTTTCTAAGCCTCTAATGATTTATACGCCTCTGTAGGATCACCTCTCTCAGTCTCCTACGTTTCAAGGGTAAATGTCCTAGTTGTCCAACTTCTCACTGTAAGAAAGAATGTGTTGACATTGGTGAAGGTTCAAAGGAGGTTCACGAAAATGATTCTAGGATTGAAAGTCTTGTCACATGAGGAGCATTTGATGGATCTTGGCATCTACTCACTGGAATTCAGAAGAATGAGAGGTGACCTCATTGAAAGCTATTGAATGAGGAAAGGCCTTGATAGATGTGGAGAAGATGTCTCCTATGGTGGGGGAGTCTAAGACCAGAGGGCATAGCTTCAGAATAGAGGGTTGTCCTTTCAGAACGGAGGTGAGGAGGAATTTCTTTAGCCAGGGAGGTGAATCTGTGGAATTCATTCCCACAGGTGGCTTTGTAGGCCAAGTCTTTGGGTATATTTAAGGCAGAGGTTGATAGATTCTTGATGAGTCAGGGCATGAAGGGATACGGGGAGAAGGCAGGAGACTGAGGCTGAGAGGGAAATGGATCAGCCATGCTGAATAGGCAGAATGGACTTGATGGGCCAAATGGCCTAATTTTTGCCCCTGTATGTCTTTCATAATAAGGTGTGCGACAAACAAGATGCTGGAGGAACTCAGCAGGCCAGAAAGCATCTATGGAGGGAAATAAATACTCAATGTTTTAGACAAGATAGTCCTATTTGTCTGCATTTGGCCCACGTCCCTCTAAACCAGGAGTTTCCAACTCGGTTAAAGGTAGGATTCAGTGGCATAAAAAAAAGTTGGGAAACCTTGCACTAAGCTTATTTCTTAAGTGCCTTTTAAATGTTTTTAATATAAAAGACTCAACCATGTTTGAACTTTGATCTTTGATCTTTCATATTGCAGGGTGACCAAAACTGAACTCAGTACTTTAATAACAGTCTCACGGATTTCTGATACTACAACACCATGAACTTTCAACTTTTATACTCAGTGAAGGCCAGTGTGACAAAACTCTTCTTCACCACCCCGTCTTCCTACTTTCAGGGAACCACGTACCTCAGCACCTACGCCCCTCTGTTCTACAATACTCCTCTGAAGTTCACTGTGGAAGTCCTACCTTAATGTGACTTTCTAAAATGCAGCACCTCACATTTATCTGAATGAAATTCCATTTGATGTTCTTCGGCCACTTACTCAAAGTTCAAAGAACGTAAATGTCACCATGTAGTAGCTTGATATTTATTTTCTTGCATGTATTCACAGTAAAACCAAGAAATACAATAACCATATAACAATTACAGCACGGAAACAGGCCATCTCGACCCTTCTAGTCCGTGCCAAACTCTTACTCTCACCTAGTCCCACCGACCTGCACTCAGCCCATAACCCTCCATTCCCTTCCTGTCCATATATCTATCCAATTTTACTTTAAATGACAACATCGAACCTGCCTCAACCACTTCTGCTGGAAGCTCGTTCCACACAGCTACCACTCTCTGAGTAAAGAAGTTCCCCCTCATGTTACCCCTAAACTTTTGCCCTTTAACTCTCAACTCATGTCCTCTTGTTTGAATCTCCCCCACTCTCAATGGAAAAAGCCTATCCACGTCAACTCTATCTATCCCCCTCATAATTTTAAACACCTCTATCAAGTCCCCCCTCAACCTTCTACGCTCCAAAGAATAAAGACCCAACTTGTTCAACCTTTCTCTGTAACTTAGGTACTGAAACCCAGTTAACATTCTAGTAAATCTTCTCTGTACTCTCTCTATTTTTTGACATCTTTCCTATAATTCGGTGACCAGAACTGTACACAATACTCCAAATTTGGCCTTACCAATGCCTTGTACAATTTTAACATTACATCCAACTCCTATAATCAATGCTCTGATTTATAAAGGCCAGCATATCAAAAGCTTTCTTCACCACCCTATCCACATGAGATTTCACCTTCAGGGAACTATCCACCATTATTCCTAGATCCCTCTGTTCTACTGCATTCTTCAATGCCCTACCATTTACCATGTATGTCCTATCTTGATTAGTCCTACCAAAATGTATCACCTCACACTTATCAGCATTAAACTCCATCTTTCAGAGCACTCTTCTAACTGGCCTAAATCTCTCTGCAAGCTTTGAAAACCTACTTCACTATCCACAATGCCACCTATCTTAGTATCATCTGCATACTTACTAATGCAATTTACTACGCCATCATCCAGATCATTAATGTATATGACAAACAACATTAGACCCAGTACAGATCCCTGAGGCAGCAGTCACCGGCCTCCAACCTGACAAACAGTTATCCACCACTACTCTCTGGCGTCTCCCATCCAGCCACTGCTGAATCCATTTTACTACTTCAATATTAATACCCAACGATTGAACCTTCCTAACTAACTTTCTGTGTGGAACCTTGTCAAAGGCCTTACTCAAGTCCATATACACAACATCCACCGCTTTACCCCCATCAAGTTTCCCAGTAACCTCTTCAAAAAATTCAATAAGATTTGTCAAACATGGCCTTCCACGCACAAATCCATGTTGACTGTTCCAAATCAGACCCTGTCTATCCAGATAATTATATATACCATTTCTAAGAATACTTTCCATTAATTTATCCACCACCGACGTCAAACTTACAGGCCGATAATTGCTAGGTTTACTCTTAGAACCCTTTTTAATCAATGGAACAACATGAGCAATACACCAATCCTCCGGCACCATCCCCGTATCTAATGACATTTGAAATATTTCTGTCAGAGCCCCTGCTATTTCTACACTAACTTCCCTCAAGGTCCTAGGGAATATCCTGTCAGGACCCAGAGACTTATCCACTTCTATATTCCTTAAAAGCACCAGTACTTCCTCTTCTTTAATCATCATAGTTTCCATAACTTCCCTACCCGTTTCCCTTACCTTAGACAATTCAATATCCTTCTCCTTAGTGAATACCAAAGAAAAGAAATCGTTCAAAATCTCCCCCATCTCTTTTGGTCCCACACATAGCTGTCCACTCTGATTCTCGAAAGGGCCAATTTTATCCCTCACTATCCTTTTGCTATTAATATAACTGTAGAATCAATGAAAAACTACACAGAAAAAAAGGCAAACAAACAACCAAAGTGCAATGTGAAATGGCATGGTAGTGTAGTGGTTAGCACAACTCTTTACAGCATTACTGATCTGAGTTCAATTCCCACCGCTGCCTGTAAGGAACTTGTGTGTTCTCACCATGACTGCATGGGTTTTCTCCGGGTGCTCCTGTTTCCTCCCACAGTCCAAAAACTTAGTGGTTGGTAGGTTAATTGGCCATTGTAAATTGCTCAGTGATTAGGCTGGAGTTAAATCGGGGGCTGCTGAGTGGTGCAGCTCAAAGGGGCAGATGAGCCTGTTTCACGCTGTATCTCAAGAAACAAATAGGTGACAACTGTGCAAATAATAAGTAGGTAAACTAATAGATATAGAGACAGACAAACAGAATAAATAAATAAATAAGAACATGAGTTGTAGAGTTCTCAAAAGTGAATCCCTAGGTTGTGGAATCAGGTGAGCCCGTGAATGAAGTTATCCACATTGGTTCAGGAGCCTGATGGATGAGGGGTAATAACTGTCACAGAACCTGGTGCTGTGGGACCCGAGGTTCTTGTATCTTCTTCCCGATGGCAGCAGCAAGAAGAGAGCATGGCCTGGATGGAGGGTGTCCGTGGTGACGGATGCTGCCTTCTTGTTGCAGTGCTCCATGCAGATGTGCTCAATGGCGGAGAGTACTGGGTCTGTAGACATTTCTATTCTTGGGCATTGGTGTTTCCATACCAGCCCGTGATGTATCTTGTTACGATACTCTCCAGGATACTCAGCTCATCAAGATCCCTGTAAGTTTTATAACCACATTCACTGTTGAAAATGCATTTATATAAGTGCCATCTACAAAATTAATAACCTTTACATTCTACTTCTCATCCAACTCACTGAAACAGGTGACAAATTGTAATGGCCCAACACTGATTCTTGAAGCACACCACAAGTCATGAGACTATAGTTATAACAAAGGCATAGTTTCTCATGGCACAAATCACATTAAGATAAAATCTTTTCTATATGATAATTCTCACTGCAGTTCCAATCATATTTCAGTACAGACCATGTTATGGGCACAGATCTCACTAGGATAAAATACATAGTATGGTATAGTATTCAATAAAGTACAAAACAAAATGCCCTACAGACTTAGCAATCAGAAGCAGCACACAAGATGCTGGAGGAACTCAGCAGGTCTGGGAGCAGCAATGGAAAAGAGTAAACAGTCGATGTTTCGGGTCAAGACCCTTCATCAGGACTGAAAGGGAAGGAGAGTAGTCAGAGTAAGAAGGTGGGGGAGGGGGGAAGAAGTGCAAGGTGGTAGGTGATAGGTGAAACTGGGAGAAGGGGAGGGGGTGAAGCAAAGAGCTGGAAAGTTGATTAGTGGAAGAGATAAAGAGCTGGAGAAGGGGGAATTTGATAGGAGAGGGTTGAAGAGCATGGAAAAAAGGGAAGGGGGAGGGGAAGCACCAGAGGGAGGTGATGGGCAGGTAAGAAGATAAGGTGAGAGAAGGAAACAAGAATGGAGAATGTGAAGGAGAGGAGGGGAAGCAAATCAGAGACCCTTCCCAGTTCTTATGAACCATCTTTGAGCTGAAACATTAACTATTTCTATCCCCACAGGCCTGACCTCCTGACTGTTTCCAGCATTTTCTGTTCTCGTTTGAAATTTCCAGCGTCTGCAAGTTTTCTTTTTGATTTTCGAGATATAGATCGCCTCGAGTTTATACTAACCTACAGCTCACACTATGAGAGAGAGATTGCCAGGAGACACAGTGGTTTAACTGGTGAAAACACTTCCTCACAGTGCCGGAGACCCAAGTGCTGTCAGAACCAGAGCTGGGTTTTATTAGCACTCTCGTACAGGATGTGAAATTTGTTGTTTTGTGACAGCAGTACTGCAGTCTGTGTGGAAAGTGTATGTTTCCCGTGGGACTTTGCTTACTTACTGCCCATTACGCCACTGGCATTTAGGGCAGCGGTAATGGTCGTCCATCTCAGTCTGTCCTTGGCCAGCTTCTCTATTGTGCCCCAGCTGTGGTTCAGGGTCCTCGGTTGCACAGAGATGTAGAATGATTCTTCACTGCTGTCTCTGTCGCAGTTTTTTTTTGACCAGTCAGGATTGTGAGCTGAGCCCTCAAATCTGGTGGATTGGTGGACAACTCTTAGTCTGGCCTCTGCCCTTTGACCTGCTTGGCATGGGTGACCCTAGCAAGAGCCAAAGCACAAGGACCTGATTCCAGCCAACACAGCTCTCCAGGTCATTGAGGCATGCCAGCCTCCAATCCCTACGCCAAGGTTGTGGTCTTCTTGGAAGTTTCCCATGTGACTGTGTGAGTTGATATCCTAAAAGTGAACTCTAGGTCTCTTAGTCTGCAGTATCTTGTTATGACACTTGCACTTATCTATCTTTCTGCGTAGCGCTTTCTCTGTAACTGTAACACTATATCATGTATTCTATATTATGCACAAGGCTGACCTCAGGTTGGAGGAGCAACACCTCATATTCCGTCTGGGCAGCCTCCATTGTGCTGGCATGAACACCGACTTCTCGAACTTCCCCTAATCATTCTCTTCTATTTCCTTCCACCCCATCCTCTTCTCTCTTTTCTATTCCCCATTCTGTTTTCTCTCACACCCCTTCTCTTCTCCGTACCTGCCCTCATGACCCACCCATCACCTCCCTCTGGTTCCCCTTTCTTCTGCGGTCCACTCTCCTCTCCTATTAGACTCTTTCTTCTTCAGCCCTTTATCACCTCAGCCTATCTCCTCCCAGCTTCCAACTTCACTCCCTCTCCCCCACCCTCCCGCCTTCCCCCTCACTTGGTCTGAACTGCATCTGCCAGTTTGTCCTCCTTCCCCTCCCCATACCTTATTCTAGCTTCCTTTCCAGTCCTGATGAGGGATCTCAGGCTGAAACATCAACTGTTTATTTCTCTCCATTGACGCTGCCTGACCTGCTGAGTTCCTCCAGCATTTTGTGTGTGTTGCTCAAGATTTCCAGCATCTGCAGAACCTCCTATGTCTATTTTATGCAACACACACAAAAAATGCTGGTGAACGCAGCAGGCCAGGCAGCATCTATAGGAAGAGGTACAGTCGATGTTTCGGGCCGAGACCCTTCGTCAGGACTAACTGAAAGAAGAGCTAGTAAGAGATTTGAAAGTGGGAGGGGGAGGGGGAGAACCAAAATGATAGGAGAAGACAGGAGGGGGAGGGATGGAGCCAAGAGCTGGAAAGTTGATTGGCAAAAAGGATTTGAGAGGATCATGGAACAGACAGGAGGCCCTGGCAGAAAGAAACGGGGAGGGGGGGAAGCCCAGAGGATGGGCAAGGAGTATAGTGAGAGGGACAGAGGGAGAAAAAGGAGAGAGAGAGGAAAAAAATTAATAATAAATAAATAAATAACTGGTGGGGTACGAAGGGGAGGAGGGGCATCAACAGAAACCAGAGAAGTCAATGTTCATGCCATCAGGTTGGAGGCTACCCAGATGGAATATAAGGCGTTGTTCCTCCTGTTTTATGCATTCTGCTTTCGTTCTTCCTTTGGTACTACTTTGATGTATTAATGTATGGAATGTTCTGTCCAGATGCCATGCAAACAAACACTTTTCACTATATTTTGGTACATGTGATAACAATAAACAGATTACTAATCCATAGACCAATTATCAAGCCTCTGGTTTCCTCCCAGGTCCAAAAGAAATGTAGGACAGTAGTTTAAACAGCCTCAAATGTGTAGGTGAGCAGTAGAAAGAGGGAGGAAGTTGATGAGGCAGTGGGGAGAATAAATGGGGCTAACGTTGGATTAGTGTTTTGTAGATGCAGATGGTTAATGGCCAGCACAGACTCAATGGGCTGATTGGCCTGGTTCTATCCTGTATTTGTCCTAGTCGCTCAATGCGATGTAAAGATCATGACAAGGAGGCGTACAGGAGTGACATATATCAGCCGGTTGAGTAGCATCACAACAAAAATATTGCATTCATCATCACAAAGGTGAAGGAATTGATTGTGGACTTCAGGAAGGGGAAATGGAGGGAACACACACCAGTCCTCATCAAGGGAGCAGCAGTGAACAGAGTGAACAGTTTCAAGTTCCTGGGAGACAACATCACTGAAGATCTGTCCCAGGTCCAACATATTGATTCCATTATGAAGAAGGCATGACAGCAGTGATATTTCATTTGGAGTTTGAGGAGATTTGGAATGTCATCAAAGGCTCTAACAAAGTTCTGCAAATGTACTGTGGAAAGAATTCTGACTGGTTGCTTCAATGTCCGGCATGGAGGGGCCACTGTGCAGGATTGTATAAAGCTACAGGGGATTGTAAACTCAGCCAGCTCCATCATAACCACCAGCATTGACAGCATCAAGGACATCTTCGAAAGGTGATGACTCAAAAAGGTGGCATCCATCAGTAAGGACCCCCATCACCCAGGACATGCCCCCTTCTCATTACCATCATCAGCGGGGACATACAGGAGCCAGAAGACACACACTCAGCTCCTTTCAGCTCTGCCATGAGATCTCTGAATGAAAATGAACCCACAAACACTTCCTGATCACTTGCGCTCTCTGTTTGCAATACTTGCTTAATTTGTTTACAGATACATTTATTATTTGTTGCTTTTGTTGTTACATTTGTTGTTTTGTGGCAGCAGTACAATGCAATACATGATACAGAAAAAGCCTGTGAATCACAACAAATATATATATAAATAAAATAAGTAATGCAAAAACAACAGAAATAAAAAAATAATGAGGTAGAGTTCATGGTTTCAATGTCCATTTAGGAATCGGATGGCAGAGGGGAGGAAGCTGTTCCTGAATCATTGAGTGTGTGTCTTCAGGCTTCTGCACCTCCTCCCTGATGGTAGCAATGAGAAGAGGGCATGTCCTGGGTGATGGGGGTCCTTAATGATGGACGCCGCCTTCTAAGGCATCGTTCTTTGAAGATGTCCTCAATACTATGGAGGCTAGTGCTCATGATGACGCTGACTAAGTTTACAACCCTCTGCTGCCTATTTCAATCCCGCGCAGTGGACCCCAGTTAGAATGCTCTCCATGGTATGTCTGTAGAAATTTGCAAGTGTTTTTGGTGACAGACCAAATCTCCTTAAAGTTCAAAGGTAATTAGGGATGGATAATAAACCCCGGCTCTGTCAGTGACGAGGGAATAACTTTGGCACACTTCGGCACAGCTTGCACCAAGGTAGAGCTCATGCTGCAAACACTGTTACATCTCCCACTTCATGGATCACTTTACAATGTAGATCACACAAACAACTCACACCACAGTCTTGGTAACATTGCAGTGTAGTTCACAAAGGTACAATTGGTGATATGTGCTGGTCATAGTAAGGCACCGCTTAATGCTGATCAAGCCAAGAAGCATATGAGTTATCGTAACAATCACAGATACAACTCACAGTATAGAAGAGGTCACAGATAGAAGATTGGCTGATTGAACAGGAGGCAAGGAGTGAGAATAAAGGGGGCCTTCCCTGGTTGGCTGCCGGTGATTGGGTGGTGTTCCGTAGTGGTCAGTGTTGGGACCACCTCCTTTCACGTTACAGTTGAATGATTTGGATGGGTTAGCAGCCAAGTTTGCAGACAATACAAAGGTAGGTGGAGGGGCAGGTAGTGTTGAGGAAGCAGAAGGACTTAAACAGATCGGAAGAATGGGCAAAAAAGTTTGTGATGGACGTTAGTGCTGGGAAGTGTATAGTCAAGCACTTTGGTAGAAGGAATAAAGGCATAGACTATTTTGTAAGTGGGGAGAAAATTCAAAGCTCAGAGGGACTTGGGAGTCCTCGTGCAAGATTCCCAAAAGGATAACTAGCAGGGTTGAGTTGGTGATGAGGAAGGCAAATGCAACGTTAGCATTCAGTTTGAGAGGAGTAGAATATAAAAGCAAGGATGTAATGCTGAGGCTTTACAAGGTATTGGCCAGACCACCCTTGGAGTACCGTGAAGAGTTTTGGGCCCCTTATCTGAGAAGGTGTGCTGGCACTGGAGAGGACCCAGAGGAGGCTGACCAGAATGATTCCAGGAATGAAAAGGTTAACATGTGAGAAGCGTTTGAAGACTCTGGGCCCGGACTCGGTGGAATTTAGAAGAACGAGAGGGTACCTCATTGAAACCTATCAAACATTGAAAAGCCTTGACAGAGTGCATGTGGAGAGGATGTTGCCTATATTAGGTGAGTCTAGGAGAGAAGGAACAACCTCAGAGTAGAGAGACGTCCACTTAGAGCAGAGATGAGGAGAAATTTCTTTAGCAAAAGGGTAGTGAATCTGTGGAATACATTGTCCCCGACGGCCGTGGAGGCCTCATCATTGAGTATATTTAAAGCAGAGGTTGATAAGTTCTTGATTACTAAAGGTATCAGAGGTTACGAGGAGAAGACTGGAGAATGGGGTTGAGAGGGATAATAAATCAGCCATGATGAAATGGCAGAGCAGACTCAATGGGCAGAATGATCTGATTCTGCTCCTATGTCTTATGGTTTTATTGTCCAGGTCACATTAAGATACAGAACATAACATGGTATGGATCATATCATGATATCGACCCCACAGAAACAATCACAATGCAGTACAGATCACTCTATGCTACAGATGGTGTCATGGTACATATCGCATTACAGTCCAGGACATTACGGGGTTACCGGCGGCATGGTAGTGTAACAGTCGGTGTAACACTTTGCAGCACCAGTGATCAGGGTCCAATCCCCGCCACTGTCTGTAAGAAGTTCGTACATTCTCTCCATGACCGTGTGGGTTTCCTCCCATAGTCCAAAGAAGTATGGGCTAGGGTTAGTGAGTTGTGGGCGTGCTACTTTGGTGCTGGAAGCATGGTGACACTTGCAAGTTGCCCTCCCAGCACACTCCTCGGACTGTGTTGGTCATTGACGCAAACAATGCATTTCACTGTATGTTTCAATGTTTCAAAAAACGTGACAAATAAAACTAAACTTTAAAATCTCTCTTTAAAGATCAGACTACGATACAGATAGTGTTACAGTGCAGTCTATACTATAGTATAGAAGGTAACTATTGTGTAATGGATCAGATCACACTACAGTTTACATCAATACTGCAGCACAGATCACTCAGTATCTCAAAATACAGATCACACAAGAGGGCTGAGAGACACGAAACAATTCACTGATTTTCTGGAGAACTGAGGGTAAGGGCTGAGGTCCTGAAGTTAGAGTCAGGCTTTTCACAAATGAAGTTTATTGTTTTGTGATTAATAACGTGTTATTTGTATCTTAATGTGATCTAATGACATTAAGAATCTCAGTATAATCTGTAGTTACGTACCAGAGTGTGATCTGTATCCTGACGTGATCTATATTTTAGTTTATCAGTACTGCATAATCACTGTGTGCACAGGGTGGGAGAAATTTTGGAATGCTTCTGTTTTACACCTGATGTTTTGTTTTTGTTAACGTGCAGTACGAAGAGAGATTGGGAAAAGCCCAATGATGACAACATCTTAAATGTGCGCAGGACAGCAAGGAACAGGAATCTCAGAGGGATTTTGATCAGCTGGATAAATACTCAGGTGACTGGCAAATGTGGATACGTGCAATATGTTGCATTTTGGGAAAAGAAATGAGAATAGGACTTTCACATCCTAGGGAGTGTTGCGGAGGTCAATGGAGTCTGGAGGGCAAAGAGAAGGTTGAAATCCAGAGATTGGGAATGTATTATGTTTAAAAGTACATGTGCTAAATAAATCTGAATCTGAACAATGGAACCCATATAGACAAGTATGAGGAATGTTGAACAGCGGAATACAAGTACATTGTTCCCCGAAAGTGTTTTCACACTGTGGTGAAGAGGTTTTTCCGGTTTAAGATGGTGCTGGTGAGTCTCGGCGAAGTCTGGCTGGTGGCCAATGAAACAAAGAAAACAGCTAAATACTCTGTGAGTCGCTCTTTTTTATGGTCAACGATCACCGCAAGCAATAACTTCCCTTTCGAGTTGGAGGCAACTCGATGTGGCAGAACGGAGGAGGGGCTGCGGGCCCTTCGCTGAGAGCGAGATAAGTGCCAGGCCAGATCGAGGCGGCGGGACCCAGGCTCCAGAGTGTGTCGAGGCAACTGATCCTGGTGTTTGCTTGATAATTTAGGCGCTGGGCCAGATTGAAAAGGTCAGCGTGTCGGGGCTCGAGACAAGGGACGGACTGGTTCAGCTCACTGCTCTGTGACATTTACTTGGCTTTGAACTGAACTAAGAGTCTATGGACGGATGCTCTTAGTGGACTTCAGTTCAGAACACTATTTGCTTGCGTTTGCTATTTGCATGATTTGTTTTTCCCTCTCTGCACATTGGGGTGTTTGACGGTCTTCTTTTTAATGGGCTCTTTCGAGCTTCTTTGCTTTGTGGCCACCTCTAAAGAGACGGATCTCGAGGTTGTATATAGCATACATACTTTAATGATAAATGCACTTTGAACTTTGAACTTTTGACAGGCTGGCCAATGTTATGCTGAAGTTGTACGAAACATTGGTGAGGCCACATTTAGAATATTGAGGCCAGTTCTGATCAGTCTGCTTTGGAAAGGACAGCATTAATTTATTCAGTGGCGTGCACGTAATCATCTCATTGTTCATTCGTTCATTACGTGCCGTGTCATATGACATTATATCATTATGTACTGTGTCGTATGACGTGGGCAGACATGGTCTTTCCATGAGCATGATTGTTCTTGGCAAATTTTCCTACAGAAGAGGTTTGCCATTGCCTTCTTCTGGGCAGTGGCTTTACGAGACGGGTGACCCCAGCCATTATCAATACTCTTCGGAGATTGTCTTCCTGGTGTCAGTGGTCGCATAATCAGGACTTGTGATATGCACCAGCTGCTCATACAACCATCCACCACCCGCTCCTGTTGCTTCACGTGACCCTGATCGGGGGTTAAGCAGGTGCTACACCTTGCCCAAGGGTGACCTGCAGGCTTGCGGAGGGAAGGAATGGCTTATACCTCCTTTGGTAGAGACTTATCTCCACCCTGCCCACCTAGATCTCACAGAAGTTTACAGAATTATGAGGGGCACAGATGGGTTGAATGAACTCAGTCTTTTTTGCAGGGTTGAGGAATCGGAAACTAAGGGGCATACGTTTAAGGTGAGTGGGGGAAGATTTAATGGAAACCTGAGGAGCAATTGCTTCATCCAGTGGGTGGTTAGTATATGGAATGAGATGACAGTGGAAGTGGTTAAGATGGGGACATGAACAATATTTAAAAGGTATGTGGACAGCTGGGAAATGTTTAGAGCAGGAGCTCCCAACAAGAGTTGCACAGACCCCTTGGTTAAAGATAGGGGTCCCTGGCGTGAAAAAGGTTGGGAACCCCCTGGGTAAGAGGGATATGGGCCAAATGTGAGCAAGTGGGCTTGGCTTGCACCTTGGTCAGCATGAACCAGTTGTGTTGGTGATCCTGTTTCTGTGCTGTATGACTCGGTGACTAAAGACCGAGAAGTTTTGATTCCATGAGAGGACAGAGGTTTATTGGGAGTGTTCCTTGCTGAACATCTCCATGGCATGCATGGATTTAATTGCCTGTGGGATATGGGCAGTGGTTCACAAAGCTGGCATTTATGGTGCACCTGTTGAGAAGGTGTGGTGTAACCAATGTGGTGAAGATGCTCCCATAATGGGAAGACAATTCCAGGAATTCAATCCAGCAGCAAGAAAGGAACAGTGATATGTTTCTGAGTCAGTGAGAGATGTGAGACGGAGGGGGTTACTATGCACCGGCTACTCCAAGTCTTAATTGCATGAAGAAACTAAGGGTTTGGAAGGTGCTTTTAGAATAGTTTTACTTGTATAAAGACAAGTGTTGAAACAGTGCAGTTAGACTCAGATTTATTTGCCACATATGCATTGAAACATATCATGAAATGCGTTGTTTGCGTTAACAACCAACACTACCTAAGGATGTGCTGGGGACACTCCATAGGTGCCATCGCACATTCCAGTGCCAGCGTTAGCGTGGCCACAGTGCTCGGAAGAGCAACAGAAGCAACAGTAACAAGAACAGAACAACCGCAAAACAAACCTCTTTCCTTCCTCCTGTCCACCCACCCACCCACTCACACCCACGGACAGGCCTGCAACCCCGGGACAGGCCTGCAACCCCGGAACAGGCCTGCAACCCTGGGACAGGCCTGCCCCTGAGCCCCCAGCCTCCAGTGGACTCACAAACTCGCGGATCTAGGGCTTTGGCCATCAGGCTTCGACTTCCAGACTCACTCACTTCGATCTTCGTCCTTCGGACTTCGATCTTCACTGTTGGCCTTAGGAGTCCCGGGTCCAGAGTTCGAAGCCTTGAGTTCAATGTCAGTGAACTCCAGACCTCAGACTCTGGGCTATCCAACTCACCAGCCTAGGGATTCACCAGCCCACGTGCTGGTAGAGACTGATATACAAGCCCAGGTGAGCTGCAAGAATCCCAACAGGAACAAAGTGAGTAACAGCTTTTATGAAGATGTTGCCGGGACTAGAAGGCCTAAGTTATAGAGACAGGCTGGCCAAGTTAAGTCTTTATTCCTTGGACCATCAGAGAGTGTTCCATCAAGGAGGAGGAAGAGGAGCCTGAAGATGCATATTCAATGTTCTAAGGACAGCTTCTTCCTCTCCGCCGTCAGATTTCTGAATGGCCATTACGAACACTCCCTCACTACATAAGAAGATAATGCCCTAATCTCATTCTACCATCAGGGAAGAGGTAACAGAGACTGAAGACCCACACTCAGTATTTTAGAAAAAAAATTCTTCCCCTCTGCCGTCAGCTTTCTGAACAGACCATGAACCCATGAATGCTACCTCATTATTTGCTCTCTTTTTAGATAGATAGATAGATAGATATACTTTATTGATCCCGAGGGAAATTGGGTTTCGTTACAGCTGCACCAACCAAGAATAGAGCACTATTGTTTATGACAGTAACCATCTATTCCCCAGAGTCAGAGAATCCACATGAGAGGGGGCACATCCACTCAGTGGCCACTTTATTAGGTACGCTGCACACCCGCTCATTAATGCAAATATTTAATCAGCCAATTATGTGGCAGCAACTCGATGCAGAAAAGCATACAGGCATGGTCAAAAGGTTCAATTGTTCCAATTGTTATTCAGATCAAACATCAGAATGGAGAAGAAATGTGATCTAAGTGACTTTGACTGTGGATTGATTGCTGGTGTCAGATGGGGTGGTTTGAGTATCTCAGAAACATGATCTCCTGAGACATTCACGTGCAACAGTCTAGAGAGTTAACAGAGAATGGTGCAAAAAACAAAAAAGTGAATGGCAGTTCTGTGGGTGAAAACACCTTGTTAATGAGAGAGGTCAGAGGAGAATGGCCAGGCTGGTTCAAGCTGACAGGAAGGCGACAGTAACTCAGATAACAGTGGTGTGTAGAAGAGCACCTCTGAATGCACAACACATTGAACCTTGAAACGGATGGGCCACAGAAGCAGAAGATGTAGATGTTACTAATAGATATGTTTAAAATTATGTGAGGGATATATATGGTGGACAGTAACATTCTTTTCCCCCAGAGTAGTAGAATCCCAAATGGAGGTGGGTAGGGGCGAGTGCATAGATTAAGGGTGAGGGGAGAAAGATTTTAAATGACACCAACAGACACCAACAGAATCAACAAACTCATTCGTAAGGCCAGTGATGTTGTGGGGATGGAACTGGACTCTCTGAGGGTGGTGTCTGAAAAGAGGATGCTGTCCAAGTTGCATGCCATCTTGGACAATGTCTCCCATCCACTACATAATGTACTGGGTGGGCACAGGAGTACATTCAGCCAGAGACTCATTCCACCGAGATGCAACACAGAGCGTCATAGGAAGTCATTCCTGCCTGTGGCCATCAAACTTTACAACTCCTCCCTTGGAGGGTCAGATACCCTGAGCCAATAGGCTGGTCCTGGACTTACTTCCTGGCATAATTTACATATTACTATTTAACTATTTATGGTTTTATTACTATTTAATTACTTATGGTGCAACTGTAATGAAAACCAATTTCCCTCGGGATCAATAAAGTATGACTATGACTATGAAATGGACCTGAGGGGCAACTTTGTCACCTGAGAGTGGAGAGTATATGGAACAAGCTGCCAGAGGAAATGGTTGCGGTCGGTACAATAGTATCATTTAAGAAGCACTTGGACAGGTACATGGAGGGGCCAGCCTTAGAGGATATGGGACAAACTCTTGGAATTGGGACTAGCTGGGTGGGCACCATGGTCGGCATGGACTAGTTGGGCCAAAGGGCCTGTATCTGTAGTAACACACATAGAATGCTGGAGGTCAGACAGCATCTATGGAGAGAAATAAAGGGTCTATGTTTTGGGGACAGACCCTTCATCAGGACCCTGAATCTGTGTAGTATTGCTCTATGGTTTGAGAATGATTCCAGGAATGAATGGGTTAACATATGAGGAGAATTAGATGGCTCTGGGCCTGTACGAAGAATGAGGCAACCTTCCCTCCAATTTGTAATGACAGAATGTCAATCTAATTTGTGAACAAAATTCTTGTACTGTGCAATTCTTTTGCCCAGTGACAACATGTGCTCACTGAATAATTTCTTCAATAAAAACAGTATAAGTTAGCCAGTTCTAAAATCTGCAGATAAATCATCCAAACACCACTGTCAACACATGTTGTCAACATCGTCCGCATCAGAAACCTAAAAAAGAAATGTGATTGTGTATGATCGTGAAATATACTTAACGTGCCAATGAGGTAGAGGGTGACAAGCTTTTGTGCGCAGTTTAAATTCCTTTGCGTGCGAGTAACAAAAGATGTCTACATGCTCACATGCACACACACCTTAGAGGGATCATTATAATGAGCAGAATCTCATTGAAACCTATCAAATATTGAAAGGCCTACATAGAGCGGATATACAGAAGATGCTTCCGATAGTGGGGGAGTCTAGGACCAGACAGCACAGCCTCAGAATAGAAGGATGTCTCTTTAAAAGGGAGATCAGGAGGAAGTTCTTTCACCAGAGGATGATGAATCTGGGGAATTCATTGCCACAGACAGCTGCTGAGGGCAAGTCTTTGGGTATATTTAAAGCAGAGGTTGATAGGTTCTTGATTAGTAAGGGTGTCAAAGGTTACAGGGAGAAGGCAAGAAAATGGGGTTGAGAAAGAAAATAAATCAGCCATGATGGAATGACAGAGCAGACTCGATGGGCCAAATGGCCTAATTCTGCTCCTCTTTGTCTTACAGCCTTGTGACCCGATGAGTCTATGAAACACAATGGAGAGATTATGTTTACAGTATCTAAAAGGAAGCCAGATTCTTTCACCACCTCATGAGTCATTTATGGTCCCGACTTTGCGGTTAAACCCAATGCAAAAATGCAACAATTTGAACTGTAGCATTGATTTTACAATTATTTGTCACTAAAAAAAAACTACTGAACCTCATAAACATGTGTCAGTTAAACTCCCCCGACCCGCACCCAGCTCAGATATGGAAATTCCCACTGAGAAACAAATGGGAAGGAAGTGGTGGGGGAGGGTGGGGCAAGAGAAACATCATTTCAGAATTTTAACAAATGAAACGAAAGAAGTAATCAGGAAGAGTTCAGAAATACCTCAGAATCTTTGACGTCTCTCATGGCTGTGATTTTGAAACTCTAAAGTTCCCAAACCCACATCGATTTGACCTCCTACCATCAGGACAGAAGGTACTGCAGTATAAGAACAGGGACTGTCAGGCTGGGTAACAGCTTCTTCCCACAGGCTCTGAGACGCCTGAACGCCCTGAAACCAGCCAGTTCAAGTTATTGCAACACACACAAAAAATGCTGGTGTACTCAGCAGGCCAGGCAGCATCTCTAGGAAGAGGTACAGTCGACGCTTCGGGCTGAGGCCCTTCGTCAGGACTAACTGAAAGAAGAGATAGTAAGAGATTTGAAAGTGGGAGGGGAAGATCCGAAATGACAGGAGAAGACAGGAGGGGGAGGGATGGAGCCAAGAGTTGGAAAGTTGATTGGCAAAAGGGATACGAGGCTGGAGAAGGGAGAGGATCATGGGATGGGAGGCCTAGGGAGAAAGAAAGGGGGAGGGGAGCCCAGAGGATGGGCAAGGAGTTATAGTGAGAGGGACAGAGCCAGCGTGGTATTCCTTTTGCCAATCACCTGTCCAGCTCTTAGCTCCATCCCTCCTCTTCCTGTCTTCTCCTATCATTTTGGATCTCCCCCCTCCCCCTCCCATTTTCAAATCTCTTATTATCTCTTCTTTCAGTTAGTCCTGACGAAGGGTCTCGGCCCGAAACGTCGACTGTACCTCTTCCTATAGATGCTGCCTGGCCCGCTGCGTTCACCAGCATTTTTTGTGTGTGTTGCTTGAATTTCCAGCATCTGCAGATTTCCTCGTGTTTTACATATTATTTATGACAGCGTCAGTGGCATTATCTTTTTGCTTATTTAACTACAGTACTGTGCAAACACACTATGTGGACTGAGAGTGGGAAAGGGGCAGGGAGAGGGGAATCATAGTTGGGGAAAGAGGGAGGGAGCGGGAAGCACCAGAGAGATATTCTGTAATGATCAATAAAGTAATTGTTCGGAATCAAATGACCTTGCCTGGCGTCTCAGGGCTGGGTGTGTCTGCCATCCCTCTGCCCCCGGCACTCCTTCTCCGCCACGCGACCCACACCCCTGCAACAGCGCTCCACCCTCACCATTTCCGACCTCCTTTGCTCCCAGCTCCATGTTGACTGTGCAGAAGTCTTAGACACCCTAGCTATATATTGCATAGTACTGCAGTATGTTGTTTATGCATTTTATCTCTCCATATATATCTACAGAATTCTTTTTATCTTGTTAATATTATCTTATGTGCTGTATGTGATATATGTAATCCGTTTTGCACTTTGGTCCCAGAGGAACATTTGTATACATGTGTACAGATGAATGACCACAAACTTGAACATGAAGTTAAAATTGATCCAGTTTCAGCACTGATGAGGGATAGATGCAGCAAGCCTTGCATGGAGATCCAACACTGATATGAACCAAAACTGGTGGTCACACGGTTACACAATCGTACACTGGTTTAGCCTCAGCTAAAGATTACAAGACAAAGTTTTTGTTAAGTCAGAGAGCGGTGGACGCCTGGTATGATGGTAGAGGCAAATACATTAGAGGCTTTTGAGAGACGTTTGGATAGGGACATGAATATGAGAAAGATGGACATGGTGTAGGTAGGAGAGATTAATGTTTAGGGTATGTTTTATTTGCTTTTTAGCTGTTTGGTGCAACAGTGTGCGCTGAATGGGCTGTTCCTGTGCTGTACTATTCTGTCTTCTGTGTTCTAGACCCTGAGTTATAAGAGCAAAATCAGGCCATTCATCCCATCAAATCTGTTCTACCATTCAATCATGGCTGTTTTTTTTCACCACCCCCCCCCCCCAATCTTCTGACATAGCCATTAACCCCTTTACCATCTATTTATTTATTTAAAGATACAATGTACAACAGGGCTTTCCGGCCCAATACCCAGCAACCCACCTGTTTTAGCCCTAGCCTAATCACATGACAATTAACCAATGACCAATTAACCTGCCAATCGGCACGTCTTTGGACTGTGAGAGGAAACCGGAGCACCCGGAGGAAACCCACATGTTCATGGGGAGAACGTACCAGCTCCTTAAAGACGGTGTCGGAATTGAACTCCAAATGTGGAAGCTCCCCGAGCTGTAACAGCGAAGTGCTAACCACGCCTCAATGACCCAGATAGCTGTGTCGGCTGGAGTCGGGGCTTCGCATGCTTTGGCTCTTGGTTGGGTCACGCATGCAAACAGCTCAAAGTATAGAGGCCATCCACCAGTCCTCCAGGTTCGGGGTTTCAGCTCAGGGCTAACAACCCTGACTGGTGAAACAACATTGTTACGGAAACAGCAATGAAGAATCCTTCTACATCTGAGTGCGACGGTATTCCTGAGTCTCCACCCGGGACTTGCATGACTGACAGTAGTGAAAACCAAGTGGAAACTACTGACATGATGAAGGAATCCTCGAACACTGCCAGAAATGGAGGACCTTCATTGCTGCCCTGGACGCCAGCGGTGTAATGGACAGTAAGTATGTAAGTACTAACCACGACGCTACTGTGGCACCAACTAAGAACCTATCAATCTCTGCTTTAAATGCACCTCCCTGTCAATTCCCTCTAACTCTTAATCCCACCACTATGGAAAAATTGGTTGTACTGTGTCTTAAACATATTTCCTGAGGTAGCCACATCTCTGGGTGGCTGCCCATTTTAATTTGACTTCCAGTCCTCAGTCTGACATGTTGATCAGTCTTTGCTTCTTCATCAAGAACCTCCTATCGGGAGCCAATGGAAAGTGGGTAAAATCAACTAGCCCACCAAAGGTGATGATACCGCCACAACTGTTGTCTTGAGATGGCCAGGCTATAACATTTACTGATTATTACTTTTCAGTGATAATATGGCCTTTTTCAAACATCTAAGCATTATAAGCTCCCAGGACCAAGGCAATAAAGTAACAATCAAAACCCATAGGCCCCCTTGTCCATCTGTACTCGGCACGGACATCCTGGCGCAGAGCGTTGTGAATGGAAAATTGGTGTCAGCAAGTGCTTAAATTGTGAGTTCATTGCTGCTTCCCTCACTGACTAAGGCTGATGTCACTATGATCGATGGGGCAGAATTTGGACGAGCTGAAATTTCTGCACACAGCTCGGAAGACAAAGCTGTCAAAGAGCAGGGAAGATAAAAATGCAGCTTGTGTCACAGCAGCTGCATATAAATTCCTCCAGACTGGTTGGCCCTTTCATTCTCAAATGCGCTTAAGCTGAAGCTAATCTTCTGATTAGGACCTTCAAGCCGACATGGTTGCCAGATTGGCTCAGCAAGTTGAATTCTTGCCAATAGTCCAAAAAGACCATGGATAATATTTCAGTGCAGGACTTGAGGAGATAGTAACTCAGTCCTAGGAAAACATTACCTTGTGTGAGGGGTAGTGTATGGCAGAAGTGAGAACTCTTTGTAAAGGTTCCCACTACCAGCACCTCTCATTGCCCAGTCTGGTATCAGATTAGTCAGGAGGGCAGAGAGTATCCTGACTGGTGTGGTACGGCAATTCCAATACAACGCAAGAGATTGCAGAGCCGTGGACAGATCCTGGTCCGTCCCTCCTCACCACTGAAAATATCCTCGTGAGATGCTGCCTCAAGAAAATGGTGTCTATCATTGTGTTCCCACCATTCAACCCATGAAGTGTTGTTGCTACTGTCAGGCACCATACAGAACATAGAACATTAAAGAACATAAGACCATAAGATGTAGGAGCAGAATTAGGCCTTTTGGCCCATTGAGTCTGCTCCACCATTTCATCATGGCTGATCCATTTTCCCTCTCAGCCCCAATCTCCTGCCTTCTCCCAGTATCCCTTCATGCCCCGACTAATCAAGAATCTATCAGCCTCTATCTTAAATATACCCGACGATTTGTCCTCCACATCCGCCTGCGGCAATGAATTCCACAGAGCAGAGTACTTAGAGCACTACAGCACGATACAGGTTCTTTGACCCACAGTGTTGTGCCGACCTTATAATCTACTCCAAAATCAATCGAACTCTTCCGTCCTACGTAGCCCTCCATTTTTATTTCGTCCACATGCCTATCTAAGAAACCTGAAGGGTCACACTGCCAGCAACTTTCCCACAAATTTCAGGTTCTTAAACCAACCTGCATTACCCGAATTGTCCCTTAACAAAGAACACTATGGACCACATCTTGCATCTCAAATGGACTTAGACCATAAGACAATAAGATTTCGAGCAGAATTAGGCCATTTGGCCCATCGAGTCTACTCGGCTATTTTCACCATTTTCCTCTCAACCCCGTTCTCCTGCCTTCTCCCCGTATCCCTTCACACCCTGACTAATCAAGAATCACAATACTCCAAGTGATTGCCTAATAAAGCCTCAACATTACATCCTTGCTTTAGTATTCTAGTCCTCTTGAAATGAACGCTAACATCACATTTGCCTTCCCCACCACAGACTCAACCTGCAACTCAACCTTTGGAGAGTCCTGCAAGAAGACCTATTTCTAACGGTGACTTTTTGCACTGAGGGCTGGTCTTGCGCAGTTACTTTCTTCACTGCCTTTGTGTAATTGACACTCTGTGTGTACTGTCAGAGTCTACCTGCCAGTGATGCTGCTACAAGTCTTTCATTGCACCGGGACCTCACCAGACTTGTGCACACAACAATAAGCTCGGCTTGGCTTGAAGTGACCAAGGAACCAGGACTTCCCAGAATCTTACATTTGTACTGGGAATTTTTGAGAACATTCCACTGTGGTTATATTGTTTTAACAGGATTGCTTGCTCTAAGAGAAATAAATCTCATGAAGGTCTCCTGATTACAGGGAAATTCCAATGGTGATGAGTGGAGCTAGGGGTGCAGTTAAATGACCCTCTCAATCCCATTCTTCTACCTTCTCCCCATAACCTTTGACACCATTAATAATCAGGAATCTATTATCCTCTACTTTAAGTATACCCGGAGCTTGACCTTCACAGCCGTCTGTGGCAATGAATGTGTGATGCTGAGATTGATAATAAATCAGCCATGATAGAATGGTGGAGCAGATTTGATGGGCTGAATGGCCTGGCTCTGCTCTTATCTATTGTGGTCTTACGACTCTCTAATAGACCATAGACTATAAGATATAGAAGCCCCTCAAGTCTGCTCCACCAATCAATCATAGTTGATCATTTCTTCCCCCTCCTCAGATACACTCCCCGGCCTTCTCCCTATAACCTTTAATGCCATGTCCAATCAAGAACCTATCAAGCTCTGCCTTAAATACATCAAATGACCTGGCCTTCACAGCTGCCTGTGGTAACAAATTCCACAAATTCACCACCCTCTGGCTAAAGAAATTTCTCTGCAACTCTGTTTTAAATGGACACTCCTCTAACCTGAGGCTGTGCCCTCTTGTCCTAGACTCCCCCACCATGGGAATGTTCTTGACCATTCTGTAAGTGGTGAGTGGCTGGTAAGTGAAACACAGATTTCCATCTTCTCATCATAGAGAATAAGATAAGATCAAAATGCCTGCACTTTAATTGGTGTTAAGTGATTAAGGTCTGTGCAGGGGCGATAAGAGAGATGTTACTGGCTTCATCTGGTAACGCAGCGTAACTTGCCGTTATGCTCGTGGTCGGCCTGTAGTAAGTGAGCATGATGCAGAAGGGAAACAGGCAATCCACAGCTCAGCAGTCTGAGTGATCTGGCTTTGATAATGCATAGAACTTTAGCACTTTGTGTCTGTTGCTCAAGATTTTCAGCATCTGCAGAATTTCCTGTGTCTCTACAGCCTTGATAAGATCTAGAGCTGCAGATCAAATATTGGGGAGGTGTGAAAGGGATGGCAGCAGAGACCAGCCCAGCACAAGCTCTTGGAAGGGAAGTTGGGTGCAGCTTTTCATAGCCCCACCAACCCTTCACAAAGGTACAGAGAACACGGGACACAGGATATAGAACATTACAAAACAGTACAGGCCCTTCGGACCATGATGTTGTGCCAGCATTTTAACCTATTCTGAGACCAAACTAACCCTTCCCTCCCACATAGCCCTTCATTTTTCTATCATCCATGTGTCTAACTAAGAGTTTCTTAAATTCTTAAATGCCTCCAATGACCGTAAGACCATAAGATATGGGAGCAGAAGTAGGCCAATTGGCTCATCGAGTCTGCTCTGCCATTCAATCTTGGGCTGATCCAATGCTTCCAGTCATCCCCACTCCCCTGCTTTCACCCCATACCCTTTGATGCCCTGGCTAATCACGAACCTATCTATCTCTGTTTTAAATACACCCAATGACTTGGCCTCCACAACCACTCGCGGCAACAAATTCCACAGATTTACCACCCTCTGACTAAAGTAATTTCTCTGCATCTCAGTTCTAAAAGGATGTCCTTCAGTGCTGAAATCCTGCCCTCTTGTCCTAGACTCCCCTACCATGGGAAATAACTTTGCCATATCT
The DNA here is from genome assembly GCF_030028105.1 of Mobula birostris. Taxonomy (NCBI): domain Eukaryota; kingdom Metazoa; phylum Chordata; class Chondrichthyes; order Myliobatiformes; family Myliobatidae; genus Mobula; species Mobula birostris. Next base: position 6,444,950 of record NC_092385.1, on the reverse strand, counting down.
AATCTGTTCAGGCCTTTTAACATTTGGAATATTTCCATGAGATCCCCCCTCATTCTCCTGAACTCCAGGGAATACAGCCCAAGAGCTGCCAGACATTCCTCATATGGTAACCCTTTCATTCCTGGAATCATTCTTGTGAATCTTCTCTGAACCCTCTCCAATGTCAGTATATCCTTTCTAAAATAAGGAGCCCAAGACTGCACACAATACTCCAAGTGTGGTGTCATGAGTGCCTTATACAGCCTCTGCCTCTGCCACTACCCCTGGTGGGGCATTCCACACACCCACCAATAACTGTGTAAAAAAATTAACTTCTGATATCCCCCCACACTTTCCTCCAATCACCTTAAAGTTATGCCCCATTGTATTAGTCATTTCTGCCCTTGGAAAGAGTCACTGGCTGTCCACTTGATCTATGCTTCTTATCATCTTGTACTCTTCTACCAAGTCACCTCTCATCTTCCTTCACTCCAAAGAGAAAAGCTCAACCTATCTTCATAAGACATGCTTCCTAATCCAGAGAGCATTCTGCACCCTCTCTAAAGCTTATAATGAGGTGACCAGAAGCGAATACAGCATTCACAAAGAAGACATGAAAGTGATTCTACTTTCTTAGAGGCTTGTACAGATTCAGCATGTCACCTAAAATATTGACAAACTTCTGCGGATGCACATTGAACTGTATCATGGCTTGGTAGGAATGTAAAAGTCTATAGAAAGTTGTGGATTCAGCCCAGAGCACCATGGACAAAGCCCTTCCCACCATTGAGCACATCTTCATGGAGCATTTTCATCATCAAGGATGCCCACCATCCGGGCTATGCCCTCTTCTCCCTACTTACATTGGGCAGGAGGTATGGGATAGGTCCCACACCACCAGGTTCAGGAAAAGTTATTACTCTCAACCATCAGGTTTCTGAACCAGTGTGGATAACTTCACTCACCTCAACACTGGAATGATTCCACAACCTATAGGCTCACTTTCAAGGACCTTACAACTCATGTTCTTGATATTATTTATTTGTTTATACATTTATAAGTATGATTATTTGCTTTTTGTAATTACAGTTGGCTTTTTGTTGCACATTGTTTTTTGTCCATCTTAGTGTGCAGTTTTTCATTGATTCTGTTGTGTTTCTTTGTATCTATTGTGAATGCCCACAAGAAAATCAATCTCAGGGTAGTATATGGTGACACCTCTGGTTCTATGCAAAAGTCTTAGGCACATCTGTATAGCTGGGGTGCCTAAGACTTTTGCACAATACTGCAGTAATTTTATGTATTGCACTGTACTGCTGCCGCAATGAAACAACAAATTTCATGACATATGTTAGTGATAACAAGCCTGCTCTGATGTGTGTCTCTATTGTGGACTGAGAGTGGGAAGGGGGCAGGGAGAGGGGAGGGAGTGGAAAGTACCAGAGAGATATTCTGTACTCATCAATAAACCAATTATTTGTAATCAAATGACCTTACCTAGTGTCTCAGGGCTGGGTGTGTCTGCACCCACGTCACCCCCTGCTCCGGCACTTGTCCCACACCCCTCCCTGAGTGCTCCAGACTCACCATTCCCAACATCCTTCGCTCCCCCCAGATATTCAAGCTTGCTCTCCACTTGCCAAGTAGAGTACTGTGCAAAGGTCTTAGGCACCCCAGCTATATGTATGTGCCTAAGACTTCCGCTCAGTACCGAATGTCCTTCGATAATATATTTACTTCGAACTTTGAAGTGTTTCCATTAATGCCTGTTCATGTCGTAACAAAAGATGTGCCTGTTTAGTTGAGTGTCCCACTGTACATCTCTGAAAAAGATTAGTTGAAGGTGTGAGCATCTTTGCCGAACAATTCCCAATTGTCCCAATCTAATCTAGCTGATGAGAACACACCAATTCAGCCATTTGGTACTCGAGCTAATTTGCCCTGATAAATGTTATAACTAAATTCTCTCTTTCCCATGAAAGTGCCTGTATTAAGCTAAGATTCTATAAACCCTGCATGAACTACACAGCGAATCAGAATACGAATTAAACCTACATCCCTTGAGAGCGATGCAGACAGAAGCCTCAGATATTATAGCCACCTGTCTTCATTCACTGATGGGACTTCATCCATCTGCTGAGGCCCATGTGATTGTCTCCGAAAAATACACCCAAAATGCTGGGGGAGCTCAGCGAGTCAGGTGACATCAATGAAGGGGGAGCACAGGCTAGGAAGCGAGGTGGTTAACACAACATTATCACAGCTTGGGGCTTTCTGGAGTTTGGAGTTCGGAGTTCGATTCTGGCTCCATCTATATGGAGTTTTGCTGTGCAGAGGGACTTGGGAGTGCTTGAGCATGAATCACAAAAGTTGGGTTTGCAGGGGCAGCAGGCTGTCAAGAAGGCAAACGGAATGTTGGCCTTCATTGCTAGAGGGATTGAAGAGCAGGGAGGTTATGCTGCAACTGTACAGGGTACTGGTGAGGCCGCACCTGGAGTTTTGCGTGCAGTTCTGGTCTGCTTACTTGAAGAAGGATATACCGGCTTTGGAGGCCGTGCAGAGGAGGTTCACCAGGTTGAATCCAGAGATGAGGGGGTTAGACTATGAGAAAGTCAGTTGCCTGGGGTTGTACTTGCTGAAATTCAGAAGACTGAGTGGAGATCTTATAGAAACATATAGGATTATGAAAAGGATAGATAAGATAGAGGCAGGAAAGTTGTTTCCACTGGTAGGTGAGACTAGAAAGAGGGGACATAGCCTCAAGATTCGGGGGAGTAGATTTAGGATGGAAATGAGAAGGAACTGCTTTTCCCAGAGAGTGGAGAATCTGTGGAATTCTCTGCACAATGAAGCAGTGGAGGCTACCTCAGTAAATATATTTAAGACAAGGTTGGGTAGACTTTTGCATAGTAGGGGAATTAAGGATTATGGGGGAAATGCAGTAGGTGGAGATGGGTCCATGGTCAGATCAGCCATGATCTTATTGAATGGTGGAGCAGGCTTGACGGGCCAGATGGCCCACTCCTGCTCCTACTTCTTGTAGTTATATATTTGTACAGCACAGAAACAGGCCCTTTGGTCCAAGTCATCTACAGGAATTAAGTTGCCTATCTGAGCTAGAACAAAAGAACATAAGGAATAGGAGTAGGAGTAGGCCACGGGTAGCTAGTCCCATTTGACTGTATTTGGCTGATACCTCTCTATCAGAAAGGTGTCCTGACTGACTGGTCACATCGTGATCTCATGCAGCAATTTGTGTGCACAGGAATGTGAGAAGCTTCAGAGAGTCGTAAAAACTCAACCTAACACATCACTGGCACATCCCTCCCCACCACCTAAGTCATCCACGTCTTCTCATCAAGCAGAATCATCAGATCCAGGAACAGCTACTCACTTCCACATCATCAGATCCAGGAACAGCTACTCACTTTTCAAACATTTACACCTTCAACATGTTGGACACCATGAACCTCTCTCTCTGAGATCCCACAAAACTAGGATTGTAACCTTTACAATGTAGAAGTTCACAGTTAGATTCAGCTAGATAGTATCACTATCGTATCTGAACTGGAGCTTGTTCTGTGGGAACAAAGACATAAAATCAGTATAAATTTCAAAATAAATAAATGCTACCAAAAGGGGAATAATGAGGTAGTGTTCATGGGTTTATGGACAGTTCAGAGAATATTCTCTACTGTGCATCTATAGAAGTTTGTCAAAGAAAGTAGAGGCATTTCTACTTCATTGCTGTTTCTCTACCAGGCTGTGATGCAACCGGTCAATACACTCTCCACCACATCTCTATAGAAGTTTGTCAAACTTTTAGAGGCCATACTGAATCTTTGCAAGCTCCAAAGGAAGTAGAGGTGGTGTTGTGCTTTCTCCATAATTACACGTACATGCTGGTCCCAAATCAGACCCTCTGATATGTAGACATCAATGAATTTAAAATCGCTGACCCTCTCTCACTCTGTTCGCCTGATGAGCATTGAGTAAGAGGTTGTATGTCAATTCGTCAGCACCTTTGATTTGGCCAGCAACGTCAGCAAACTTAAATATGCTCTGGTTATTAAAGGAATCAAGGGGAATGGGGAAGTGGTAGAAAATTGGGAACTGGTAATTGGTCTGTTATTGTCACGTTTACCAAGATACAGTGAAAGTATTGCAAAGAGGTAAGAGTCGTTTGTTAAGGATAAGGTCTCTGGGTAATAGGAGGCACATAATAAAATAGGCCATAGTCAGGACAGTGTCCTTAAGGGAAAATATTGCCTTGTAGCGGTGTGCTACACACAGCGCTAGAATAACCACACGGAGTCGGTGAGTTAGAGTTGCGATGAAAGAGATTTATTCAAACTTCGCGGCCTGCTTTAAAGCCTTCCCGTTCCCGCCCTCCCTGGGGTGGGACTGCTGTGGGGAATGCATATTCCCAGACCCTTTCTGCGCACGGGATTTTCCCCCTGCTGGTGAAGATGGCCTGGCGCCCTTTCTGGGGCCGGCCCTCTGCCTGCGCGCGCTGTTGTGAGCCGGTTCGTGTGTGCCAGAAAGTGGGTCGCCACATAATCGCCCCCCAGAACCAGCGATACCTCCCCCAATGTCCACAGTCTGGAGTCGGTCCACCGTGAAAACCTCCTCTCTCCCCCCAATGTCCAGCACGAACGTGGACCCGTTGTTCCTGATCACCTTAAATGGCCCCTCGTAGGGCCGCTGTAGCGGTACCCGGTGTCCGCCCCGTCGTACAAAAAGAAACTTACAGTTCTGCAGGTCTTTGGGTACGTAGGTCGGGCTCTGTCCATGCTGTGAAGTGGGTATGGGGGCCTGGTTACCGAGCCTCTCCCGTAGTCTGTCCAGGACTGCTGTGGGTTCTTCCTCTTGCCCCCTTGGGGCTGGTGTGAACTCTCCTGGGACTACCAGGGGTGCGCCGTACACCAACTCGACCGACGCGGTGTGCAGATCCTCCTTGGGCGCCTTGCGGATTCCGAGCAGGACCCAGGGAAGCTCGTCCACCCAGTTAGGCCCCTCCAGGCGGGCCATGAGAGCTGACTTCAGGTGACGGTGGAAGTGCTCCACTAGTCCGTTCGACTGTGGGTGGTAGGCAGTGGTGTGGTGTAGCTGAGACCCTAAAAGGCTGGCCATAGCCGACCACAGGCTGGAGGTGAACTGGGCGCCCCTGTCGGAGGTAATGTGGGCCGGTACCCCGAAGCGGGCTACCCAGGTTGCAATCAGTGCTCAGGCACAGGATTCAGAGGTGGTGTCGGTGAGCGGGACTGCCTCTGGCCATCTGGTGAACCGGTCTATCATAGTTAGGAGGTACCGCACTCCTCGTGACACTGGCAGGGGCCCCACGATATCCACATGGATGTGGTCGAACCTTCGGCGGGTGGGTTCGAACCGCTGCGGCGGAGCCTTGGTGTGCCGCTGCACCTTGGCCGTTTGGCACTGCATGCACGTTTTGGCCCATTCACTGACCTGTTTACGCAGCCCATGCCACACGAATCTGTTGGTGACCAGCCGGACGGTTGTCCTGATGGAGGGGTGCGCTAAGTTGTGAATGGATTCGAAAACCCGCCGGCGCCAGGCTGCTGGGACGACGAGGCGGGGTTGGCCGGTAGCTACGTCACATAGTAGGGTCCTCTCACCTGGGCCTACGGGGAGGTCTTGGAGCTGTAAACCGGAGACTGCAGTTCTGTAACTGGGGATCTCAGTGTCTGCCTGCTGTGCCTCTGCCAGCGCTGCATAGTCCACCCCCTGGGACAGGGCCTGTATGGTAGGTCTGGATAGTGCGTCCGCCACGACGTTGTCCTTTCCCAAGACATGTCAGATGTCTGTCGTGTACTCGGAGATGTAGGACAGATGTCGCTGCTGGTGGGACGACTAGGGGTCGGACGCCTTCATGAACGCAAAAGTAAGCGGTTTGTGGTCTGTGAACGCGGTGAAGGGCCTACCTTCTAAGAAGTACCTGAAATGCTGGATTGCCAGGTATAGTGCCAATAGCTCCCGGTCGAAAGCACTGTATTTGAGTTCGGGTGGTCGTAGGTGTTTGCTGAAGAACACCAGGGGTTGCCAGCGACCCTCGATGAGTTGTTCCAGCACTCCACCGACCGCTGTGTTGGATGCGTCCGCCGTGAGGGCAGTAGGAACGTCCGTTCTGGGGTGCACTAGCATCGCGGCGTTTGCCAAGGCTTCTTTGGTTTTAACGAAAGCGGCTGCGGCCTCTTCGTCCCAGATAATGTCCTTGCCCTTACCCGACATTAGAGCGAACAGGGGTCGCATGGTTCGGGCTGCTGAGGGGAGGAAACGGTGGTAGAAATTCACCATACCCACGAATTCCTGCAGGCCTTTGATTGTGTTGGGTCGGGGCAAGATGCGGACCGCGTCTACCTTGGCGGGCAGCGGGGTTGCCCTGTCTTTAGTCATCCTGTGGCCCAGGAAGTCGATGGTGTTGAGTCTGAACTGGCATTTGGCTGGGTTGATTGTAAGGCTGAATTCGCTCAGGCGGGAGTAGAGCTGGCGGAGGTGGGACAGATGCTCCTGCCGACTACTGCTGGCTATGAGGATGTCGTCCAAATAGATGAATACAAAGTCCAGGTCGTGTCCCACCGCGTCCATTAGCCGCTGGAAAGTCTGTGCGGCATTCTTTAGACCAAACGGCATTCGGAGGAATTCGAAAAGTCCGAACGGGGTGATAATTGCTGTTTTGGGGATGTCATCCGGATGTATAGGGATTTGATGGTATCCCTGGACGAGGTCTACCTTGGAAAAGATCCTTGCACCGTGTAGGTTTGCTGCGAAGTCTTGAATGTGCGGCACAGGGTAGCGGTCTGGTGTTGTAGCCTCGTTCAGTCTGTGGTAGTCACCGCATGGTCTCCAGCCCCCCGTTGCCTTAGGCACCACGTGCAGGAGGGGGGCCCATGGGCTGTCAGACCGTCGTATGATCCCTAATTCCTCCATCTTCTTGAACTCCTCCTTCGCCAGTCGGAGCTTGTCCGGGGGAAGCCTTCGAGCACGGGCGTGGAGGGGTGGTCCCTGGGTCAGGATGTGGTGCTGTACTCCGTGTCTGGGCATGGCTGCCGTGAACTGCGGTGTCAGTACTGATGGGAAATCCACCAGGACCCTGGTGAATTCGTCATCGGACAGCGTGATGGAGTCCAGGTGTGGGGCTGGCAACTGCACTTCACCCAGGGAGAAAGTTTGAAAAGTCTTGGCGTGGACTAATCGCTTCCCTTGCAGGTCGACCAGCAGGCTGTGGGCTCATAGAAAATCCGCCCCCAGGAGTGGTTGGGCCACGGCGGCCAGTGTGAGGTCCCACGTGAACCGGCTGGAGCTGAACTGTAGCCGTACCATGCGGGTGCCGTAGGTTCGTATTGTGCTGCCATTAGCGGCCCTCAGGGTGGGTCCCGGTTCTCTGTTGCGGGTATCATAACTCATTGGAGGTAAGATGCTGATCTCCGCTCCGGTGTCGACCAAAAAGCAGCGTCCCGACTGCTTGTCCCAGACGTACAGGAGGCTGTCCTGATGGCCAGCCGCCATAGTCATCAGCGGCGGCTGGCCCTGGCGTTTCCCGGGAATTTGCAGGGTGGTCTGCAGCGGTGGGCCTCTGTGCCCCACAGCTGGTGGTAGAAACACCATTGTTCGTTGGGCTCCTCACTCCTGTCGCTGGGTTTTGTAGGCTCTGCTGCCGGGCCTGGTCTGGTCTGTCGTTGGGCACGCGGCTTGGTGATCTGTGCGACGGATGCCCCTCTCTCTTTCCTGGCATTCCACAGCACATCTGCTCGGGCCGCCACCTCCCGGGGGTCGCTGAAATCTGCGTCAGACAGCAGCAGGCATATGTTCTCAGGCAGTTGCTCTAGGAATGCCTGCTCAAACATGAGGCAGGGTTTGTGTCCTTCAGCCAGGGCCAGCATCTCGTTCATTAATGCTGATGGCGGCCTGTCTCCCAGACCATCCAGGTGCATTAAGCGGCGTGCTCGTTCGCGCCATAGAAACCATAGAAACCATAGAAACTACAGCACAGAAACAGGCCCTTTGGCCCTTCTTGGCTGTGCCGAACCATTTTCTGCCTAGTCCCACTGACCTGCACACAGACCATATCCCTCCATACACCTCCCATCCATGTATCTGTCCAATTTATTCTTCAATGTTAAAAAAGAACCCGCATTTACCACCTCGTCTGGCAGCTCATTCCATACTCCCACCACTCTCTGTGTGAAGAAGCCCCCCCTAATGTTTCCTTTAAACTTTTCCCCCCTCACCCTTAACCCATGTCCTCTGGTTTTTTTCTCCCCTTGCCTCAGTGGAAAAAGCCTGCTTGCATTCACTCTATCTATACCCATCATAATTTTATATACCTCTATCAAATCTCCCCTCATTCTTCTACGCTCCAGGGAATAAAGTCCTAACCTATTCAACCTTTCTCTGTAACTGAGTTTCTCAAGTCCCAGCAACATCCTTGTAAACCTTCTCTGCACTCTTTCAACCTTATTTATATCCTTCCTGTAATTTGGTGACCAAAACTGAACACAATACTCCAGATTCGGCCTCACCAATGCCTTATACAACCTCATCATAACATTCCAGCTCTTATACTCAATACTTCGATTAATAAAGGCCAATGTACCAAAAGCTCTCTTTACAACCCTATCTACCTGTGATGACACTTTTAGGGAATTTTGTATCTGTATTCCTAGATCCTTCTGTTCCACTGCACTCCTCAGTGCCTTACCATTAACCCTGTATGTTCTACGTTGGTTTGTCCTTCCAACGTGCAATACCTCACACTTGTCAGTATTAAACTCCATCTGCCATTTTTCAGCCCATTTTTCCAGCTGGTCCAAGTCCCTCTGCAGGCTCTGAAAACCTTCCTCACTGTCTACTACACCTCCAATCTTTGTACCATCAACAAACTTGCTGATCCAATTTACCACATTATCATCCAGATCATTGATATAGATGACAAATAACAATGGACCCAGCACTGATCCCTGTGGCACACCACTAGTCACAGGCCTCCACTCGGAGAAGCAATTCTCTACCACCACTCTCTGGCTTCTTCCATCGAGCCAATGTCCAATCCAATTTACCACCTCTCCATGTATACCTAGCGACTGAATTTTCCTAACTAACCTCCCATACGGGACCTTGTCAAAGGCCTTACTGAAGTCCATGTAGACAATATCCACTGCCTTCCCTTCATCCACTTTCCTGGTAACCTCCTCGAAAAACTCCAACAGATTGGTCAAACATGACCTACCACACACAAAGCCATGTTGACTCTCCCTAATAAGCCCCTGTCTATCCAAATGCTTGTAGATCCTGTCTCTTAGTACTCCCTCCAATAACTTACCTACTACTGCCGTTAAACTCACCGGCCTATAATTTCCCGGATTACTTTTCGATCCTTTTTTAAACAACGGAACAATATGAGCCACTCTCCAATCCTCCGGCACTTCACCCGTAGACAGCGACATTTTAAATATTTCTGCCAGGGCCCCCGCAATTTCAACACTAGTCTCCTTCAAGGTCCGAGGGAACAGTCTGTCAGGTCCCAGGGATTTAACCACTTTAATTTTCCTCAAGACAGCAAGCACCTCCTCCTTTTCAATCTGTACAGTTGCCATGGTCTCACTACTTGATTCCCTCAATTCCATAGATTTCATGCCAGCTTCCTTAGTAAATACAGACGCAAAAAACCTATTTAAGATCTCCCCCATTTCCTTTGGTTCCGCACAAAGCCGACCACTCTGATCTTCAAGAGGACCAATTTTATCCCTTACAATCCTTTTGCTCTTAATATACTTGTAAAAGCTCTTTGGATTATCCTTCACTTTGACTGCCAAGGCAACCTCATGTCTTCTTTTTGCCCTCCCGATTTCTTTCTTAAGTATTTTCTTGCACTTCTTATACTCCTCAAGCACCTGATTTACCCCCTGTTTCCTATACATTTCATACAACTCCCTCTTCTTCTTTATCAGAGTTGCAATATCCCTTGAGAACCAAGATTCCTTATTCCTATTCAATTTGCCTTTAATCCTGACAGGAACATACAAACTCTGCACTCTCAAAATTTCCCCTTTGAAGGCTTCCCACCTACCAATCACATCTTTGCCAGAGAACAACCTGTCCCAATCCACGCTTTTTAGATCCTTTCTCATTTCTTCAAATTTGGCCTTCTTCCAGTTCAGAACCTCAACCCTAGGACCAGATCTATCCTTGTCCATGATCAAATTGAAACTAATGGTGTTATGATCACTGGAACCAAAGTGCTCCCCTACACGGACTTCTGTCACTTGCCCTAATTCGTTTCCTAACAGGAGATCCAATATTGCATCCCCTCTAGTTGGTCCCTCTATATATTGATTTAGAAAACTTCCCTGAACACATTTTACAAACTCTAAACCATCTAGACCCCTAACAGTATGGGAGTCCCAATCAATGTATGGAAAATTAAAATCCCCTACCACTGCAACTTTATGTTTCCTGCAGTTGCCTGCTATCTCTCTGCAGATTTGCTCTTCCAAGTCTCGTTGACTATTGGGTGGTCTGTAATACAATCCCACTAATGTGGCCATACCTTTCCTGTTTCTCAGCTCCACCCATAAGGACTCAGTAGACAAGCCCTCTAATCTGTCCTGCCTGAGCACTGCTGTAATATTTTCCCTAACAAGCAATGCTACTCCCCCACCTTTCATTCCTCTGCCTCGATCACATCTGAAACATCGGAACCCCGGAATATTAAGCTGCCAGTCCTGCCCCTCCTGTAGCCAAGTTTCACTAATTGCTACAACATCATAATTCCACGTGTCAATCCACGCCCTCAACTCATCCGCCTTCCCCGCAATACTCCTAGCATTGAAATATATACACCTCAGAAGATTTTTACCACCACTCACAACCTTTCTATCAGCGGATTTGCTTAAACTTTCAACATCATTTATTTTCACCCCAGCCACACTGTCAGCTCTGGCACTCTGGTTCCCATCCCCTTGCAAATCTAGTTTAAAGCCTCCCCAATAGCACTAACAAACCTCCCTGAAAGGATATTGGTCCCCCTGTGGTTCAAGTGTAACCCGTCTCTCTTGTACAGGTCCCACCTGCCCCAGAAGAGGTCCCAATGATCCTTAAATCTGAAACCCTGCCCCCTACACCAGTTCCTCAGCCACTTGTTCCTCCTCCAGAGCATCCTATTCCTACCCTCACTGGCACCTAGCACAGGTAGCAATCGTGAGAGTCCGAAAGTCCTTATGAGCAGGGCTTTGAATGCTGTGTATTTGCCGTCCTTCGGGGGCGACTGTATAAACTCCTCAACTTGTGCAGCTGTCTCCTGGTCGAGTGAGCTCAGCACGTAGTAGTAGCGAGTGGACTCCGAGGTTATCTGCCGAATGTGGAATTGTGCTTCTGCTTGTTCGAACCATAAATGGGGTCGCTCCGTCCAGAAGTTTGGCAGTTTTAACGAAACTGTGTGAACAGATGCAGCGTCGGTCATCTCTGGTCCAAGTATCGTTTGGGCTGTCGGGGTCACCAATTGTAGCGGTGTGCTACACACAGCGCTAGAATAACCACACGGAGTCGGTGAGTTAGAGTTGCGATGAAAGAGATTTATTCAAACTTCGCGGCCTGCTTTAAAGTCTTCCCGTTCCTGCCCTCCCTGGGCGGGATTGCTGTGGGGAATGCCTATTCCCAGACCCTTTCCGCGCGCGGGATTGTCCCCCTGCTGGTGAAGATGGCCTGGCGCCCTTTCTGGGGCCAGCCCTCTACCTGCGCGCGCTGTTGTGAGCCGGTTCGTGTGTGCCAGAAAGTGGGTCGCCACAGCCTGACAGATCTGTTGGAATTCCTTGAGGAAATAACAAGCAAGTAGGCAAAGGAAAATTGGTGTATGTTATGTACTTGGATTTTCAGAAGGCCTTTGAAGGCACATGAGGTGACTGAACCAGATAAGAGCCCATGGTGTTACAGGAAGGAGTCTAGCATGGATAAAGCAGTGGCTGATTGGCAGGAGGCAAAGAGTGGGAATAAAGGCAGCCTTTTCTGACTGGCTGCCCGTGACTCGTGGGGTTTTGCAGGGCTCGCTGTTGGGACACATTACATTGTCTGTCAGTAATTTGGATGATGGAGTTAATGGCTTTGCCGCCAAGTTTGAGGATGATAGAAAGATAGGTGGAGAGGCAGTAATCTTGAGGAAGCAGATTAGGAGAACAGGCAAAGAAGTGGTAAATAGAATATTGTGCCAGGAAGTGTACGGTCAAGCATTTTGGCAGAAGAAATAAAAGCATAGATTATTTTCTAAATGGGGAGAAAATTCAAAACTCCCAGGTGCAAAGGGACTTGGGAGTCCTTGTGCAAGTTGTTAGGGGTGAGGAAGGCAAATGCAATATTCGCATTCATTTCGAGAGGACTAGAATATGAAAGCAAGGATGTAATGCTGAGGCTGTAAAACCCAGTGATGAGGCTTCACCTGGAGTACTGTGGGCAGTTTTGGGCCCCTTATTTAAGAAAGGATGTGCTGACATTGGAGAGAGTTCAGAGGGGGTTCACGAAAATGATTCCTGGAAAGAAAGGCTTATCATATGAGGAGTGACTGATGGCTCTAGACTTTTACTTGCTGGAGTTTAGAAGACTGAGGGGGATCTCATTGAAACCTATCAAATATTGAAAGGCCTAGATAGAGTGGATGTGGAGTGGTGGGGGAGTCTAGGACTAGAGAGCACAGCCTCGGAATAGAGGGATGTCCAATTAGAATGGAGATGAGGAGGAATTTCTTTAGCCAGAGAGTGGCGAATCTGTAGAATTGGTTGCCACAGGTGGCTGAGTAGGCCAAGTCATTGGGCATTTTAAAGGGGGAGGTTGATCAGTTGTTGATTATTTAGGGCATGGAAGGTTTTAAGGGGAGAAGACAAGAGAATGGGATCGAGAGGAAAATTGGATCAGCCATGATGAAATGGTGGAGTAGACTCGATGGGCCGAATAGCCTAATTCTGCTCCTGTGTTTTATGGTCTTATGATCTTCTGGTCTAAAACCTGTTTGCGAGCCATACATAAGTACTTCAAGATAGTACAAATGAAAAAAAAAACAGAATGCAGAATATGTAGTGTTGAATTTGAAGAGGAGAGCAGTGCACCAGTGAAATGTAAAGGCTACGACAAGGTAGATTGGGAGATCAAGAGTTCACCTTTTAGCGTACTGAAGAAGATAGATAAGCTTTATTTATTTATCACATGCACAACAACAACACATTCTGAGGATTGTGCTGGGGGCAGTCCGCAAGTGATGCCCGCGGCGGGAGGAGAAGATAGCGGCGTGACGCAGCTCGCAGCGGCCACTCCGGCGGTGATGTCTGTTATTTGTCAAGTAGGGTGCCGTGCACAATCCTGATTTGATGGAGACAGACGTGAGAGCACGGAGGAACATCTGGAGAAACTTCTGAAATGCCTGCTTCACTGCCACTGCCACTGTGTGATCCAGAATCTCCGGAGGGAAAGGCCCCGAGTCCTCGGCTTTGCTTGTTGCTGGGCGGCCAGGGCAGGGTCGAAGTACTCGGCAGAGGATGGTGCTCGGTGCTCGATGGTCGGAGGGGCTGGTCGGAGGCTCGAAGTTTTCGGACGGACTCAGAGTCCGCTGCGGTCGGGTGCTTCCAATGGTGCTGCATCGGCGAGTTGGCAGCGCTTGGAGGTTCATGGTGGGGAGAGTTTCTCCCTTCTACCGTCTGCGTGAGATGATGAGGCTATCGGGACTTTGAGACTTTTTTTTACCGTGCCCATGGTCTGCTCTTTATCAAATTATGGTATTGCTTTGCACTGTTATAACTATATGTTATAATTATGTGGTTTTGTCAGTTTTAGTCTTGGTCTGTCCTGTGTTTTCTTGTGATATCATTCTGGAGGAACGTTGTATCATTTTCTAATGCATGCATTTCTAAATGACAATAAATGAGACTGAGTGTCCGCATAATCTTAATCTAATCTAATGTAATGTGCCCAGCTCACTAACCCTAACCCCTGTGCCTTTGTTATGTGGGAGGAAACCAGAGTAGACAGAGGAAAGCCACGCAATCACAGGGATAACGTACAAACTCCTTACAGGCAGCATTGGGAATCGAACCTCGACAGTACAGCCGGCACTGTAAAGTGTTACGTTACCATGCTGCCGTATAAAGATTGAGAGATTCTTTCAAGCGCCTGATAACGTTGTGACAGAAGCTGCCTTTGAGCCCTGCAGTACATGCCAAAGGAAGGGTTAATTGTTGAAAGACTGCTTGCAAAATGCAGTCAAAGTATTTCCCTCACATTTTTAATAACCAGGTAAATAGAACACTGAATACCATTAGCAAATATTTCATACAATCTCACAGTATCTCACTACATGGAGAGAGAAGAGATAAATTCAAACAGCAAGCTGTCTCAATGTCACTGTCTCTGAGACTTGAAATAGGTGCATTGCCATTTCCCTGAGTGAGCTTTTGCTGTGAATTCTGTGAGAGAGCAGTTTTAAGTCCACAATTGATTAAGTATTGATTATTAAATCAGCTCCTGCGCTCTCATCACCTTCAGTATAAATCAGAATCAGATTTATTATCGTTAACATACATATGTCGTAAAATCTGTTGGGTTCATCTACTGTACTGGGCACTCCTGATGCAGCCTCCCCTACATTGGTGAGTCCCAGCATAGACTGGGGACTGCTTTGTCAAGCACCTCCACTTCATCCACAAAATGTGGGATTCCCTGGCGGCCAACTCAGTTGTTTTAATTCCTATCCTCGTTCCCGCTCTGACATGTCAATCCATGGCCTCCTTTTCTGCCACGGGAGGTCACGCTCTGGTGGGAAGGGCAACACTTCATGTTCCATCCAGGTAGCCCCCAACCTGATGGCATGAATACTGAGCTCTCCAACTTCGGGTAATTAATCCGTCTCCCCTTTGCTCTTCCTCAGTTCCTCACTCTGGCCTCTTGCCTCTTCTCCTTGCCTGCCTAACACCTCTCCCTGGTGCCCGTTCTCCCCCTCTTTCTCGCATGTCCTCTTTCCTCTCCTATTAGATTCCTTCTTCTCTAGCTCTTTACCTTTCCCACCGATCGCCTCTCAGCTTCCTACTTCTTCCCCCTCTCTCACCCATCTGGCCTCACCTATCACTTTCTAGCTTGTCACCCCACCTTCTTATTCTGGTATCTTCCCCCTTCCTTTCCAGTCCTGGAGAAGGGTCTTGGCCCGAAACATTGACTGTTCATTCATTTCTACAGGTGCTGCCTGACCTGCTGAGTTCCTCCAGCATTTTGTGTGCGTGGCTCAGAGTTTCCAGCATCTGCAGAATCTCTTCTGTTTATGTTGTGAAATTTGTTATTTTGCGGCAGCAGTGCAATGCGACACCCAGAAATTACTAATTACGGTAAGAAATATTAAAAAAATAAATAAGTAGTGCAAAAGAGACCAACATGGTGAGGTAGTGTTCATGGACTGTTCAGAAATCGGATGGCAGAGGGGAAGAAGCTGTTCCTAATACGCTAAGTGTGTGTCTTCAGGCTCCTGTGTCTCCACCCTGATGGTAGTAATGAGAAGAGGGCACGTCCTGGATGGTGAGGATCTCTCATGGTGAATACTGCCTTCTTGAGGGACTGTTTAAAGACACTGTTCAGAGACACTATCAAGGAAAATAAAAGAAAATCTCTTCCAGCTGGTCAGTGAAACCGTGACTCTGAACGAGAGCCAGATCTTTCAAGAATGAGGCTTGGAATCTCATTCCAGGTGGGCGGAAACACTAAGAACTCTCCTTCACACAACAAGGAACAGGGTCAATTGTTAATGATTTAAAGATTAAAGATTGTGAAGATTAGCTTTATTTGTCACAAATAATCAAAACATACAGTGAAATGTGTCGTTTTGTCAACGGACATCACAGTCCGAGGAAGTGGATAACTTCAATCATTACTACTCTGAACTGATTCTACAACCTACAGAAACACGAGGAATTCTGCAGATGCTGGAAATTCAAGCAACACACATCAAAGTTGCCGGTGAACGCAGCAGGCTGGGCAGCATCTCTAGGAAGAGGTACAGTCGACGTTTCGGGCCGAGACCCTTCTTCAGGACTAACAGTTAGTCCTGACAAAGGGTCTCGGCCTGAAACGTCGACTGTACCTCTTCCTAGAGATGCTGCCTGGCCTGCTGCGTTCATCAGCAACTTTGATGTGTGTTGCTACAACCTACAGACTCACTTTCAATGACTCTTTACAATTCTTGTTTTCAGTATTTTTTTTATTTGCCGTTTGCCTTTTTTTGCTCATTGCCTGTCAGTTTTTGTCCGTTTATCTACAGTTTTTCATAAAATTTTATTGTCTTTTTTGTTTCCTGTAAATGCCTGCAAGAAAAATTTCTCAAGATAGAATATAGTAACATACCATATACACACTTTGAGAATTACTTTAAATTTTGAACTATTGATATGATTTGAATGAGCATTATAATCTTTAAGAGACATAAATTACAATAAGAAATTAAATTAAGTAGTGCAAAAAGAGAACAAAAAATATAGTGAGGTAGCATTAACGCAGTTATTGTCCATTCAGAGATCTGATGGCGGAGGAAAAGAAGCTGCTCCTGAATCTTTGGTTGTGTGTCTTCAGGCTTCTGTACCGCCTCTCTGATGGTAGCAATGAGAAGAGGGTATGTCCTGGGTGGTGGGGATCCTTAATGATGGATGCTGCCCTTTTGGAGCATCATCTTTTGAAGATTCAAGGTTCAAAGCTAAAAGTAAATTTATTATCAAATTACATATAAGTCATCACATACAACCCTGAGATTCATTTTCTTGGGGGCACACACAGTAAATTCAAGAAACATAACAGAATCAATGAAAGACTGCATCCAACAGGACAGACAAAAAACTAATGTGCAAAAGACAACAAACTACAAATATAAAAGAAAAAAATAAACAATATATATTGAGAACATGAGATGAAGAGTCCTTGAAAGTGAGCCTATTGGTTGTGGGAGCATTTCACTGATGAGGTGAGTGAATTTATCCTCTTTGGTTCACGAGCCTGATGGTTGAGGGATAGTAATTCTTCCTGAACCTGGTGGTGTAGGACCTGAGGCTCTTGTACCTTCCTCCTGATGGCAGCAACAAGAAGAGAGCATGGCCTGGATGATGGGGGTCCTTGATAATGGATGCTGCTTTCCTGCGACAGCGCTACATGTAGATGTGTTCAGTGGTGGACAGGGTTTTACCAGTGATGGACTGGGCTGTATGTTTCCCAGCGATATTTTCCCAACTCCACTCCTGCTCACCTCCCCTACCTTTGGCTTGCAAGTAAAACAGGTTATTAAGAAGGCAAATGTAATGTTGGCCTTCATTGTTAGAGGAATTGAACTCAAGAGCAGGGAGCTGCAACTATACAGGGTACTGGTGAGACCGCACCTGGAGTACTGTGTGCAGTTCCGGTCTCCATACTTGAGGAAGGTGTGACGACAAACCAAGTTATCAGAAGATTGATGCTGATGAGAGAGATAAGGGAGACAATGGAGAAACATTCAAAATGCTGATAAGAGAGAAGAGAGAGATTAACGAGAAAGAAACACATTTCAGAATATTGACAGACCGGTTGCTTTGAACCTGAACTGTTTGAAGTTTGATGGACAGGCGATACCCCAGCAGGGGGATAAAAAGAACAGGTTCGCTAAGGCATGGCACACCACGAGATCACGAGATAACGAGATCCTGGAAGAGCGGTGTGCCCCCACAAGTTGGTAGGAGTTTGGAGGTCTGGTCGCGGGGCCGACCATAGACGCACAGGGTGAAAGGCTACGATCGGCGGGAACCTGGTGTGTGTGTCCGCCCTTGCCTGGGTGCCGGGTTCACCGCGGAAGAACGGTCGTATCTGGAGAGGAGGGGTCACAGTCGGTGACCACAGAAGATATAACAAAGGGTCCGCCCGAGAGCTAACTGCAAAGAACATCAAAAGTCTGCTGAATCAGATTTGCATATCTCTATCTCTCTCTCTCTCTCTCTCCAACGGCACAACAGCAATTACTGCGAACTGTACTAAGCTGAACTGAACTCTGCGTCACTTGAGACTAATCATTTTACCCCTAGACTGCGATAGAGCTTGGTTGATTCCTATTACCCTAGTTCTGTGTACATGTGTGTTTTATCATTGCTAACCTGTTGCATTTATATCCTTACAATTAGAGTACTGTGTTACTTATTTCTTTAATAAAACTTTATTAGCTTCTGTTAAACCAGACTCCAATTAAGTGGTCCATTTCTGCTGGTTTGGCAACCCAGTTACGGGGTACGTAACAAAGGATATACTGACTTTGGAGGCAGTGCAGAGGAGGTTCACCAGGTTGATTCCAGAGATGAAGAGGTTAACCTATGAGGGGAGATTGAGTCACCTGGGACTATACTCTCTGGAATTCAGAAGAATGAGAGGGAATCTTATAGAAGCATACAAAATTTTGAAAGGGATAGGTAAGATAGAAGTAGGAAAGTTGTTTCCATTGGTAAGTGAGACTAGAACTAGAGGACATTGTCTCGAGATTCAGGGGAGAAGATTTAGGATGGAGATGAGGAGAAACTGTTTTTCCCAGAGAGTGGTAAGTCTATGGAATTCTCTGCCCAGGGAAGCAGTTGAGGCTTCTTTATTAAATATATTTAAGATACAGTTATATAAATTTTTACATAGTAGGGGAATTAAGGGTTATGGGGTAAAGGTAGAGGTAAAGTCAGGTAGATGGAGCTGAGTTTACGGACAGATCAGCCATGATCTTATTGAATGGCGGGGCAGGCTCGATGGGCTGGATGGCCTACTCCTGCTCCTATTTCTTATATTCTTATCGGGCACTACCTAACTGGCATTCTAACTGGTGGCATCACCAGCTGTTATGGGGCCACTGCACAGGATTGGTAAAAGCTGTTGAAAGTTGTTAACTCAGTCAGCTCTATCATGGGTACTAACCTCCCCAGCATCCTTCTTCTTCGGTTGTCCATCAAAATCCGATGACGACGTCCACTCCTTTAGTGGTGAGATCTTTGATGACTATACAGTCCTATCCTGGACCCACAAGCTCTATTGCAGGTGGGACATGTATATGTGATAGTGGTGGTAACCATGGCTGCATTTCTCCTGGCTCTCTTCTGCTGTCTTCTGTTTGTTCTTTCCATCTCCAGAATATGAACCCCGTCCCTACACAGCTGTTGCCAAGTGGTACGGTCAGCAGCAACCTCCTCCAGGTCCTCAGGTCTGATCTTGCACTTCCTTAAAGCATTCTTCATCTGATCCTTATAGCGCTTCTTCAGCCCTCCAGCTGAGCGTTGACCATGATGTAGCTGGCCGTATAAAACTCTGCGGGGTATCCGACATGGGGGCATCCTTATCACGTGCCCCAGCCACTGCAGCTGACGCTGGGTGATCATGACCTCAATACTTCTGTAGTTGGTCTTTACAAGTATTTCAGTGAGAGGCACCCATTCACGCCAGGTAACTCCCAGGGCGCGCTGGAGACAGCTTATGTGGAAGCGCTCCAAGGACTTAATGTGACGGTTGCAGGTTACCCAAGCTTCACAGCTATAAAGGAGGGTGGTGACACAGACCACTTGGTGTACGGCGATCTTTGTGGAGGGATGAAGGCTCCTGTAGTGAAAGACTCTATGCCAAAGTCTCCCAAAGGCAGCTGAAGCCTGTTTAATGCGGCTCTGGATGTCGTTGTCCCCAGTATCCAGGACACCTGCAAAAGGAGATGGCTCAAGAAGGATCCTCACCACCCAGGACACACCCTCCTCTCACTACTACCGTCAGAGAGGGGGTATAGGACCCTGAAGCTACACACTCAATGTTTTAGCAACAGTTTCTTACCCTCCACCATCAGATTTCTGAATGCTTAGAATCAGAATCAGGTTTATTATCACCGGCATGTGACGTGAAATTTGTTAACTTAGCAGCAGCAATTCAATGCAATACATAATCTAGCAGAGAGAGAAAATAATAATAATAATAAATAAACAAGTAAATCAATTACGTATATTGAATAGATTTTAAAAACATCCAAAAACAGAAATACTGTATACTTGTTTTAAAAATGAGGTAGTATCCAAAGATTTAATGTCCATTCAGTAATCGGATGGCAGAGGGGAAGAAGCTGTTCCTGAATCACTGCGTGTGTGTTTTAGGCTTCTGTACCTCCTACCTGATGGTAACAGTGAGAAAAGGGCATGCCCTGGGTGCTGGAGGTCCTTAATAATGGCCGCTGCCTTTCTGAGACACCGCTCCCTAAAGGTGTCCTGGGTACTTTGTAGGCTAGTATCCAACTTGGAGCTGACTAGATTTACAACCTTCTACAGCTTCTTTCAGTCCTGTGCAGTAGCCCCTCCATACCAGACAGTGATACAGCCTGTCAGAGTGCTCTCCACAGTATAACTATAGAAGTTTTTGAGTGTATTTGTTGACATGCCAAATCTCTTCAAACTCCTAATAAAGTATAGCTGCTGTCTTGCCTTCTTTATAACTACATTGATATGTTGGGACCAGGTTAGATCCTCAGAGATCTTGACACCCAGGAACTTGAAACTGCTCACTCGCTCCATTTCTGATCCCTCTATGAGGATTGGTATGTGTTCCTTTGTCTCACCCTTCCTGAAGTCCACAATCAGCTCTTTCGTCTTACTGACGTTGAGTGCCAGGTTGTTGCTACGGCACCACTCCACTAGTTGGCATATCTCACTCCTGTATGCCCTCTCGTCACCACCTGAGATTCTACCAACGATGGTTGTATCATCAGCAAATTTATAGATGGTATTTGGTCCATGAACACTATTTTATATTTTGCTCTCTTTTTGCATGACTGGTTTAATTTTGTTATATACTGTATATGGCATATTGTAACTTATAATACAGTTTATGTCTTGCACTGTATTGTTGCTACTAAACAACACATTTCACAACATATACCAGCAATAAAAACCCAATCCTGATTCTCAACTACCTGCCTGTCATCTCAGTCCACAAATTACTTAGGAATCCTTCCTCACCACTTCCCTTCCCCTCTCCATTCCGAACATCTCATCTCTCCACTCTCAGTCCTGATGCAGGGTTTCGACTCAAAACGCTGACACAATTTTTCCTCCCAAGGGCACTGCTCGACCCGCTAAGTTTCCCCCGCAGGTAGTTGCTCCAGATTCTAACACACATAATCTCTGGTGACTCTCTTAAACACAAGAGATTCTGCAGATGCTGGAAATCCAGAGCAACGTTCACAAAACGCTGGAGGTCAGGCAGCATCTATTGAGCTGGGAGGGGCTGATGTCAGTTTAAGAAGAGAGGAGGAAGGGAAGGAGCACGAGCCGGCAGGTAATAGTTGAGACCAAGTGAGATGAGATGGAGGTGGGGGGGTAAAGTAAGAAGCTGGGGGGGGGTGATAGGTGGAAGAGGTAAAGGGATGGAGAAGAGAGAATCTGAGAAGAAATGATGATGGATGATGAAAGAAAGGGAAGGAGGTAGGTAACCAGAGTGAGGTGATGGAAGATGAGAAGGGGGGATAGGGGAACCAGAATAGGGGAGAAAAAGAAGGGTTTCTCTTGCAGTTTGGTTATAAGACCATAGAGCATAGGAGCAGAATTAGGCCATTCAGCCCATCAAGTCTGCTCCACCATTCCATCATAGCTGATTTATGATCCCTTACAACTCCATTCTCCTGCCTTCTTCCTGTAACCTTTGGTCCCCCTACTAATCAAGAACCTATCAACCCCCACTTCAAATCTATACAATAACTTGGCCTCCACAGCAACCTGTTGTGATGGATTCCACAGATTCACCATCCTATATTTCATGATGAGTTTGAGGAGATGTGGTTTGTCAACTAAAACATTCGAAAACTTCTATAAATGAACCATGGAGAGCATTCTGTCTGGCTGCACCACTGTCTGGTATGGAGGAGCTTCTGCACTAGATGGAAGTAAGTTGCAGAAACTTGTTAAGTTAGTCAGCTCCATCATGGGCACTAGCCTCTGAAGTATCCAAGACATCTTCAAGGAGCACAAGGATGAGAAAATCTGTAGATTCTGATTATAAACATCTTCAAGAAGTGGGTGCCTTAGGAATGCAGCATTCATCATTAAGGATCTCACCACCCAGGACATGTCCTCTTCTCATTGTTACCGTCAGGAAGGAGGTACAGAAGCTTGAAGGCACACACTCAACGATTCAGGAACAGCTTCTTCCCCTCTGTCATCTGATTTCTAAATGGATGTTGAACCCATGAACACTACCTCACTATTTTTTTTGTACATATTTATTTTAACTCAATTATTTCATAGTCACATGTATGCTTAGTGTAATTCATTTTTTCTCTATATTTATTAATGATGCACTGTACTACACTGTACTGCTGCCATAACATTAACAAATTTCACAATGTAAGCTGGTGATATTAAACCTGATTCTGATTCTAGACTCCTCCACTTTCAAAAACATCCTCGCCAAGTCCACTCTATCTAGGCCTTACAATATTTGGTAGATTTGAATAAGATTCCTCCCCCCCCCCACCCATTCTACTGAACTTCAGCAAGTACAGGGCCAGAATCACCTCATGTACTAACCCCTTCATTCCCGAGAACATTCTTGTTAACCTCCTCTGCGTCCTGCAAACAATGTCAGTGGCAAAGGGCAAACATCTAGAGGCCTAAAGATCTGAAAAGGTTATGAATATATAGGTTTAAAAACTGGGCATGATTTTCAACTCTGTAAGGGAGTAGGTGAAGCAGATCTGGGCATTGGGAGCTTGGAATGAATCAGACTACAAATTCAGAGGAACATTGAACACAAATATCTTTTGTTCTGCTTCAGATGTTGACCTGTGTAGCTTTAAAAACTGTTTTTAATGCAGGCGCCTCAGGAAAGATATCCCATTAAAAGTCCCACATGTATGGTACAGAACCGTTAGTGGTATAGTGGTTAAGTTACTGGACTAACAACCGGAGTTCTGGACCGCTGATCCAGAGACACAAGTTCAAATCCTGCCACAGCAGCTAGGGATTTGAAATTCAAGTAATTAAGTAAAAAAAAATCCAGTATTGAAATAAAAATCAGGTCACTGTAACATTAGCAAGTTGCTCGAAAAGACCAAATTTATTCAGCAAAGGAAATCTTCCATCCTTACCCAGCCCCAGTAAAGTACAGTCCACAAAGATGAAGTTTGCCAGAATGGTCAAGTGATCCATAACTTACAGGAAAGGAATGGAAGGTTATGGGCTGAGTGCAGGTCGGTGGGACTAGGTGAGAGTAAGAGTTCAGCACGGACTAGAAGGGCCGAGATGGCCTGTTTCCATGCTGTAATTGTTATATGGTTATATGGTTATTCCCTACACAAGCATCTATCTGTTCTACTTCATGTAACAGCATTGGGTAAGGGCTCAGCTTGTCATGGACACTGTAACATGTTCTACATACAAACTAGTGGATACAGCAATTTGAAAACACAGACGTATGAAGCTGCAGGGAGTAGTGGGTGGACTCCAGGGAGGAGGTACACTGAAGTCTCACAGCACCAAGTTCCAACTTCCCTTCAGCTATTCAGTTCTTTAACCAACCGGAAAAACACTATAATCACCACTACGGTCAGTCTAAAGAATCATGGGTACATCCCTCTCCACCATCGAAAGTACCTACTGGAGTTGCTGCCTCAAGCTGGCAACAAAGGGTTATCAGAGAGCCCCACTATCCAGGCCATGCCATCTTCTCGCAGCTACCACTGGGCAGGAGGTACACTGAAATCCCACAGCACCAGGTTCCTGGACTGCTACTTCCCTTCAGCCATTCAGTTCTTCAACCAACCAGAAAAACATTAATCCCCACGACGGTTTATCAAAACTATGATCAGTCTAATCACTTTGCACTAAAACGGATTTGTTTTTCTCTAATCTAATTGTGTTTCTTTTTCTCTTAAGAACTGTATACATGTTTAATGATGCTGCGTTTCTGATGCAAGGTGCCTGCGATGCTAATGGGGAGCACAAGAGTCTAGCAGTTAGCGTAACAGCACCAGTGGCCTGGGCTCGATTCCTGCTACTATTCGTAAGGAGCTGGTATGTTCTCTCTGTGACCATGTGGGTCTCCTCCGGGTACTCCAGTTTCCACCCGCATTTCAGAGATATACCAGTAAGGGTCAGTAAGTGGTGGGCATGTTATGTCAGTGCTAGAAGAATGGTGACACTTGCAGGCTGCCCCCAGTACATCTTTGGACTGTGTTGGTCATTGACGCAAAATGGCACAATTCAGTCTATGTTTCAAAGTACTTGAAACAAATTAAACTAATCTACAAAGCAGTATCCTGTCCCCTGATTGGTTGCATCATTGTCTGGTACAGCAATTCGAATGAGCAGGAACATAAAAAGCCACAGACAATAGCAGTAGTATCGGCAGGAGGTGCTGCCTCAAGAAGGGAAAGTCTATCATCAAAGATCTCCACCATCTGGGCAGGAGGTACAGAAGCCTGAAGACCCCCACCACAAGGTTCAAGAACAGCTACTTCCCTTCGACCATTCAGTTCTTAAACCTACCTGTACAATCTTGGTCACAGCAGTTTAGCAACACGATGACAACTTAGCACTGTAATGTTCCAGTTGTGCTCTTTCTTGTAAAAACTGCTCGTCACAGACAGAGCCAAGATTTGCAGGGAAGAAGTCTAAATGGCAATGCAGAAAATGAATCTTTAGTGACATGTTGCACTTCATGGTTTTGTATGCTTGAAGCATGTTGCCAACCAGCTACATGTAGTCTGGTGCTCTGAAGTTGCCAAGAAAATTTTCAACAACATCTTTGAATACCTTCCATGTGATTTTCTCTGGTCTCACTAGAAGTTCTTCAAATTGCCTGTCATTGATGACCTGTTTAATTTGTGGACAAACAAAAATGCCTTCCTTAATCTTGGCATCAGTTATTCTGACTTCAATTATGAATTGAAATAACAAATATAAGCCATTTATAAAAGTGGTGCGTGAAAGGGAAATTTCATGGTGATCGGCAGCTCAGTGTCCATAAGGTACACCCAAAACTATTCAGGAAGCAAAATCTTTGTTGTCCAGTGTAATTTCAGTTCAGAAGTATATTGAAGAGGAAAATTCTTACATCTTGGGTAAAGCCCTCCCAACCATTGAGCATATCTATATGAAACGCTGCCATAGAAAAGCAGCATCCGTCATCACAGATCCTCACCACCCAGGCCACGCTCTACTCGTCGCTGCCATCAGGTAGAAGGTACAAGGGCCTCAGGATTCGCACCACTTGCTCCAAGAACAGTTACTACCCCTCAACCATCAAGCTCTTGATCAAAAGGGGATAACTACATTGAATGGCCTTATCTCAAATAATAACGAGGTGGCCTGCAGAGAAGTCATCTTTCTGACACAGTGATGTCAAGAAAACAACCTCTCCCTTAATGTTGCAAAAACAAAGGAGGGATGGGGACGGGCTAACCCCTATTGACATCAAGGGATCTGGGGTTAAGAGAGTAAACAGCTTTAAGTTCATCGGCATCCACATCACCGAGGATCTCACGTGGTCTGTACACACCAGCTGTGTGGTGAAAAAGGCACAAGAGCACCTCTTTCACCTGAGACAGTTGAGGAAGTTTGGTATGGGTCCCCAAATCCTAAGAACTTTCTACAGAGGCACAATTGAGAACATCCTGAATGGCTGCCTCACTGCCTGGTACGGGAACTGTACCTCCCTTAAATGCAGGACTCTGCAGAGAGTGGTGCAGACAGCCCAGCGCATCTGTGGTTGTGAACTTCCTATGATTCAGGACATTTACAAAGACGGGTGTGTAAAAAGGGCCCGTAGGATCATTGGGGTCCCGAGTCGCCCCAACCACAATCTCTATTCCAGCTGCTACCATCCGGGAAACTGTACCGCAGCATAAAAGCCACGAACGACAGGCTCTGGGACAGCTTCTTCCACCAGGCCATCAGACTGATTAACTCACGCTGACCTGAGTGTACTCTATATTACATTGACTGTTCTATTTATTATAAATTAATATAAATTACTATGATTGCACATTGCACATTTAGAGGAGACGTAAGGTAAAGATTTTTACTCCTCATATATGTGAAAGATGTAGCAAATAAAGTCAATTCAATTCAATTAACTACACTCCTTCTATTTCTGATGTTCCCCCAGTCGATGGTCTCACTTTAAGGATTCTCTATCTTGTTATTTCATTCTCTCATTATTTACTGCTATTTATGCATATTTTCATTTGCAGTTTGCTGTCCATTGACCCTCTTTACAGTAGCTGTTCTATAGATTTGCTAAGTATGTCCTCAGAAAAAGAGTCTCAGGGTTGTATGTGGTGACATGTATGTACTCTGATAATAAATTTTACTTTGAACTTTTGAAGTTTGAATTTATGTTTACTTTGTTTTTCTTGTGAATGCTGCTTACCTGATGCTCTGCGCCTGTGTTGCAGTTGCAAGTAAGTTTTTCATTGCACCAGTGTATTTGTGCTTATGACAGTAAACTTGACTTCTAACTTTTAACCATTCCTTTTGTTCTGTTTTCTCTCTTGTTTATCCTGCCTCATTATTAATGCATTGTTGGTATTTGTCTCAACTGCTCCCTTTGGTAGTGAGTTCTACAATTTCACCATTCTCTTGAGTACAACTTTATGCTGAGCCTTGTGTTGGATTTATTGACCAAATTATTTATTACTTCCCCAGTAATTCAGGCGGTGCCTCTTTCCGATGTCAGCAAGTTAAAAGTCTCATCTTATTGTGTTTAAATCCCTCCATGATCTCAGTCTTACATTAATCTAAGATAAACTCTGACGGTCCTCTTGATTCTGCAGAATGCATTGCCACAGACGCCTGTGGAGGCCAAGTTGTTGCGTATATTTAGAGTGGAGGTTGATTAGTAAGGGTGTCAAAGGTTACGGGGAGAAGGCAGGGCAATGGGGTTGAGAACGATAATAAATCAGCCACAATGGAACGGCGAGGCAGACTCAATGGGCTGAACGATCTAATTATGGCGCGCCGGTAACATCATTGAAGACCCATCCCATACCGGACATCTGGTAGGAGATACAGAAACATCTTAGCCAAGACAGTAAGACTGAAAAACAGCTTTTTCCCAAGGGCTGTTGTGCAGCTGAATAGTGCTATACCTCAATTTGCCAATGGCCTTTGAGTGTTATGGACTATCAAAGTCACTTGTTGCATTTAAATATGGAACTTTTAAAAAATTAAGCCATACTGCATGGATTGTAAATATCTGTTTTGCACAGACCGGAGTAGCTTCGCAATCTCGTTGTCTTGAGCAATGACAATAAAGTTCTATTCCATTCTATTCTGCTCCTGTGTCTTATGGTCTTATAGACATCCTTGAGTGAAGGAAGATGAGAGGTGTCTTGATAGAGGTGGACAAGATTTCAAGAGGAATAGATCAAGTGGGCAGCCAGAGACTTTTTCGAGGATGAAATAGCTAATTATGGGGCATAATATTAAGGTGAATGGAGGAAAGTATGGGGGAGGGAATGTTAGAGGTAAGTTTTTTACTCAGAGAGTAGTGGGTGCATGGAAAGCCCTATCAGGGATGGTGGTAGAAGCAAAAACATTAATGATATTTAAGAAACTCTTAGATAGGCACATGGAAGACAGAAAAATGGAGAGCTATGTGAGAGAGAAGGGTTAGATTGATCATGGAGTGGGTTAAAATAGCAGCACAACATTGTGGACTGAAGGACCTGTATTGTGCTATAGTATTCTATGTTCTGAACATCCTTAGGTTGTGTTGGTTGTGTATTTGACTGCATGTTTTGATATACAAGTGATAAATAAATTTGAATCTGAATCTGCTCTTTTACTCTAGTATACCCTATAGCTGTTCTCACAAGGACAAGTGCGACTGGGCAAATGAGTATTAACACTTTGCCTTCAACTTTTTAACGGCACTCTGTAAATGTAAAATAGAAAGACATTAAAACATGAAAGGGTTAAAGTATGAGAGCATTTGATGGCTCTGGACCTGTACTCACCAGAGTTTAGTTTCATTGAAAGGCCTAGGTAAGGCCAAGGAGAGGCATATAATAGAGCAAAAATTAGTGGGAAGTCAGAGGATTAGGAAGCTTTTTAAAATGAGTAGAAGGCAACTGAAAAGTCATTAAGAAGATAAATATGGAATATGAAAGTAGGGTAGCTAATAATATTAGAGGACACCAAAAGTTTCTTCCGATACATAAAGTGTAAAAGAGAGGTGAGAGTAGATATCAGACCACTGCAAAATGATGCTGGAGAGGTAGTAATGGGAGACAAGGAAATGGTGGACGAATTGAATAAATATTTTACATCAATCTTCACTGTGGAAGAAGTATGGTGGAAGTTCCAGGTGTCAGGAGTCATGAAGTGTCTGAAGTTACCATTACTAGAGAGAAGGTTCTTGGGAAACTGAAAAGTCTGAAGGTGGATAAGTCACCTGGACTGGATGGTGTACACCTTAGGGTTCTGAAGAGATCGTGGAGGCATTAGTAACGATCTTTCAAGAATCACTAGATTCTGGAATGGTTCCGGAAGACTGGAAAATTGCAAATGTCACTCCACTCTTCAAGAAGGGAGGGAGTCAGAGAAAGGAACCAATAGACCAGTTAGTCTGACCTCAGTGGTTGGAAAGATGTTGGAGTCAATTGTGAAGGGTGAGGTCTCAGGGTACTTGGAGGCACATGATAAGATAGGCCATAGTCAGCAAGGTTTCCTCGAGGGAAATCTTGTCTGACAAATCTGTTGGAATTCTTTGAAGAAATAACAAGCAGAATAGACAAAGGAGAATCAATTGATGTTGTGTATTTGGATAAGGTGCCACACATGAGACTGTTTAACAAGGTACAAGCCCATGGTATTACAGAGAACATTCTAGCATGGATAAAGTAGTGGCTGATTGGAAAGACTGGGAATAAAGAGAACCCTTTCATGTTGGCTGTTGATTCTTTTTACGATATACATCAATGATCTGGATGATGGAATTGATGGTTTTGTTGCAAAGGTTGCCAACGATATGAAGATAGGTGAAGGGGCAGGTTGTTTTGAGGAAGTAGAGAGGCTACAGATGGACATAGAAAGATTAGAAGAATCGGCAAAGAAGTGTCAGGTAAAATACAGTGTTGGAAAGTGTATGGTCATGCACTTTGCTAGAAGAAATGAAAGGGTTGACTATTTTCTAAACAGAGAGACAATACAAAAAGCTGAAGTGCATTTGAAGGCTCTGGGCCTGTATTTGTGAGAATTCGGAAGAAGGGTGACCTCATGGAAAACTATTAAATGGTGAAAGGCCATGATATAGTGGATGTGGAGAGGATGTTTCCTGTGGTAGGAGAGTCTAAGTCCAGAGGACACTGCCTCAGAATAGAGGGGCGTCCTTTTAGAATGGAGATGAGGAGGAATTTCTTCAGAGTGGTGAATCTGTGGAATTCTTTGCCATAAGCAGCTGTGGAGGCCAAGTCTTTATGTATATTTAGGGCAGAGGTTGATAGATTTTTGACTGGTCAGAGAATGAAGGGATATGGGGAGAAGGCAGGAGATTGGGGCTGAGAGGAAAATTGGATTAGCTATGATTAAATGGTGGACCAGACTCGATGGACCAAGATGGCCAAATTCTGCTCCTGTATGTTACAGTCTTATGTAGAGTGGATGTAAAGAGGAGGTATTCCTATAGTGGAGGAGCCTAGGACAAGAGGGCACAGTTGCAGAAGAGAAGGACTTCCATTTAGAACTGAGATGAGGAAGAATTTCTTTAGCCAGAGAGAGATGAATCTGTGGAATTTTGTTGGACACCAAGTCATTGGGCATAGTTAAGGTAGAGGTTGACAGACTCTTGATTGGTCACAGCATGACAGGATACGGAGAGAAAGCAGGTGATTGGGGAAATAGCGGAGCAAACTTGATGGGCCAAATGGTTAAATTCTGCTCCTATATCTTATAGTTTAATTGGTCATTGTAAATTGCCCTGTGATTAGGCTAGGATTAAATAGCTGGGTTGCTATGGGTGCAGCACACTGGGCTGGAACAGCCTGCTCCACACTATATCTCAAAATAAAATAAATAAATCGGCCATGATGGAATGGCGGAGTAGACCCGATGGGCCAAGTTGGCCTAATTCTTCTCCTATATCTTATGGTCTTATGGTCTTTTAATCATTTGTCAGCTGAAATGAAGTACATTTTCAAAAAAAAAAACATTTTTATTTAAGTGAAAACAGCAGATACAGAACCATCCGGTAAAATAACAGAAGAACCAGCAAATAACACGAAATTGGAATTCTAGCATAGAGTTACCACACAAAGGATCATTCCAAGCTATATCAGGATAATAATGTTTGGCCAACTTGAATTAAGACTGGATCAAATTTGCATTTTTCTAGAAGGGACGGAGAGAAATGAAGTTTGTTTAGTGTGCGTTTATTGAAGACAGAATTCTGGACAAGCCCTTCCCGTTGTGGTTGAGAAGAGTAGAATGCAGTTTCCATGGCAACAGGCCCCGAACAAAGCCTTCCTGCACTTCAGCCTTGATTCACCGACAAAGTCTGAAAAGAAGAAGACAAGCGTATTTTATTTGCTTCAATAAGCAGCAGGACACTTTCACGAACAGCCTGCGTGTATAGAAATGCTCACCTTGCTATGGGTGCTGGCACTTTTCTGTATGGAATCAGTCAGAATCAGGTTTTTTATCACTGATATATGTCATGAAATTTGTTGTTCTACGTTAGTACAGTGCAGTACATAAAATATACTATAAATTAGAATCATATATATGAAAAATTAAGTAAAGAAAGGCAAAAAGAGAGTATAAAATAGTGGGGTAAAGTTCATGAGTTCATTGACCATTCAAAAATCTGATGATGGAAGCTGTTCTTTAAATGTTGAGTCTTAAGGTTCTTGTACCTACTCTCTGATGGTTGTAATGAGAAGAGAACGTGTCCTAAGTGGTGGGATCCTTAATGCTGCTTGCTGTTTTTTTCAGGCATCATCTTTTGAAGATGTCCTCGGTGCTGGGGAGGCTAGTTCCAATGGTGGAAATGGCTGTGTTTACAGACTTCTGCAGTTTTTACCAATCCTGTGGAGACCCTCAGTACCAGACAAGGATCGGTTCCAACATTCTCAGTCTGCATGCAAGCAACAAGGCAGCTTCACTTTGGGGATCTGTCCTGTTTATTTACTGAGATACAGTGCGGAACAGGCCCTTCTAGTCCTTCACGCTGCATCCCCAGCAAACCCCTGATTTAACCCTAACATAATCACGGGACAATTTACAATGATCAATTAACCAACTAATTGGCATGTCTTTGGACTCTGGGAAGAAACTGGAGAACCCAGAGTAAACCCATGCATTCCATGGGGAGGATGTACAAACTCCTTACAGATGATGTCACAACTGAACTCCAAATTCCGATGCCCTGAGCTGTAATAGTGTCATACTAACCACTACACTACCGTGGCCAAAGTGCTTTACACACTTTCCATTAGACCATAAGATATAGGAGAGGAATTAGGCCATTTGGCCCATCGAGTCTGCTCCACCATTTCATCATGGCTGATCCATTTTCCCTCTCAGCCCCATTCTTCTGCCTTCTCCCTGTATCCCTTCATGCCCTCCCTGACTGATCAAGAATCTATCAGCCTCTGCCTTAAATATACTCAATAACTTTGCCTTCACAGCTGCCTGTGGCATCAAATTCCACAGATTCGCCATTCTCTGGCTAACATTACCACGGAATTTAGCAGTGGGCTGCCCACAATGTTTGGCCTATTTTAAAACAGCAGTATGTAATTCAGTGACAGCCTATAACATAGTTAAAGTGTTAATCCAACACACCAATTTCTTTTCAGGCAAGATAATTACACAGAAGTAGAAACATATCACAAGGACACAATTTGTTGGATTCATGGGCAATAAAGGATTCTGAATTTGAACTCAATACATCTCTGTGACTTTTGACTGTCTTTGATGAATCATTAAATGACAAACTGAATCCATGTAGCTCCCTCTGGGATCAAGAAATAAAATAAACAGGAAATTAACTACACAGCAAAATTCAGCTTCAATCCAGTTGTCTCAAATTATGAAGATATTTCACCATAGCAAGTAAACAACGAACTGCACATTGAAATATATCGGATATTGAAAGGCCTAGATGGAGTGGATATGGAAAGGATGTTTCCTATAGTGGAGGGATCTATGACCAGAGGGACACAGCTTCAGAATTGAGGGATGTCCATTTAGAGCAGGGATAAGGAGGAATTTCCTTCACTAGAGGGTAGTGAATCTGTGGAATTAATTGCCACGGATAGCTGTGGGGGCCAGGTCATTGGGTGTATTTAACAAACTTCCCCCGGGATCAATAAAGTATGACTATGACTATCAAGCGGAGTTTGATAGGTTCTTGATTAGAAAAGGTGTCAAAGTCTCCAGAGAGAAGGCAGCAGAATGGGGTTGATGGGTATAATAAATCAGCCAGATCAGACTCGATGGGCTGAATGGCCTAATTCTGCTCCTATGTCTTATGGACTTTTGGTCTTATGGTCTAGTATTGCTTCATTTTGAAAAAATTGGCGCAATTAAAAATGCCACAGCAAGAGTTTGAAAAGATTCGTTATTCTCAGATCTACCCATATAAACTCAGTAGCCACTTTTTTATGTACCTCCTGTACCTAATAAAGTGGCCACTGAGTACATATTTGTGGTCTTCTGCTGCTGTAGCCCATCCACTTCAAGGTTCAACATGTGTGTGTTCAAAGATGCTCTTCTACCATACCACTGTTGTAATGTGTGGTTATTTGAGTTACTGTCAGCTTGAACCAGTCCGGCCATTCTCCACTGACTCTCTCATTAACAAAGTGTATTCACCCTCAAAGCTGCCCCTCACTGGATGTGTTTTCGTTTCTCGCACCATTCAAACTCTAGAGACTGTTGTGTGTGAAAATCCCAGGAGGTCAGCAGTTTCTGAGATACTCAAACCATCTCATCTGGCACCAACAATCATTCCGCAGTCAAAGTCATTTAGATCACATTCCTTCCCCCATTCTGATGTTTGATCTGAACAACAACTGAACCTCTTGACCACATCTGCATGCTTTTATGCATTGAGTTGCTGCTACATGATTGGCTGATTAGATATTTGCATTAATAAGCAGGTGTACAGATTTACCTCATCAAGTGGCCACTGAGTATATATGAGGGGTGATTGATAAGTCTGTGGCCTAAGGTAGAAGGAGGTGAGCTATTAACTTCAAATTTTCTGCATTTTCACTCAAAGATTTGAACTGTATGTACGTGTAACGAGTGCTGTATAACTCATCTCCTTCTACCTTAGGCCACAGACTTATAAGTCACCTCTACTGTGGACCACCTGAAGGTCCAAGACGCTCTCGTTACATGCACGTGCAGTTCAACTCTTTGAGTGAAAATGCAGAAAGTTTGAAGTTACTAACTCATCTCCTTCTACCTTAGGCTATGAACTCATCAATCACCCCTGCTGTGGACCACTTCTACAAAGAAGGGATCTGTATGCCCCACAACCGCTGGACTAAGTGTGTACATGTCGGAGGGGCCTATATTGAAAAATAAATGAGCTAGGTTTTCTAAAATTGACTCCTCCTACCTTAGGCCACAAACTTATCAATCACCCCACGTATGACTGACAAATGGTATCTTTCTCTGGACAAGGAAAGAACAGGTGATGGAGCAGTGAGGTAGTTAGGAATGCGTGGCATTGTCCCAGGAGTTATCTTTCAGATGAGACATTAAGAGGCTTTCTCAGACAGAAGTAAAAGATTCAATGGAATCTCTTCAAGGGTCAGTAGTGATGATTTCACCGATATTTTTTGACTGATCTATCTATCCCTCAGACAGCATCATAAATAGACTAATTATTTGGTCATTACCACATTTCTGTTTGCAAGAGTTTGCTGTCTGAAAATTGGCTCCTGCACTTTGTATATTAAAACTATATCTGTCCTTGAAAAGAGTTTTATTGTAAAACGCTCTAAGAGGATTTGAGGTTATGAAAAATTCTTTAAAAAATCTTTTCCCTCTGTTATTTCAGAAGAGAGTTTATATATTTTCTTGTGTTCTTATATCTTTCTCCTGAAGACAGTCCAATCCCAGGGAGGATACTCTGGTGATGTAGTGTTGCAGCTAAGTTATCAGGCTAGTAATCCTGAAACCCGAGTTCAAATCCTACCAAAGCAGATGGGGAATTTCAAAACAGTTAATAAATCAGGAACTTGGAAAGAACAATTTCAGGGTTGAATGTCACAGCAATAACCTTGCACTCAACATCAGTAAGACCAAAGAATTGATTGTGGACTTCAGAAAGGGTAAGGCAAAGGAATGCATACCAGTCCTTATTGGGGGATCAGCAGTGGAAAGGGGAGTAATTTCAAGCTCCTTGGTGTCAACATCTGAGGATCTATCCTGGACCCAACATATCCTTACAGTTTCAATGAAGACATGACAGCAGCTATATTTCATTAGGAGTTTGATGAGATTTAGTACGTCATCAACAACACTCGCAAATTTCTACAGATGTACTGGGGAGAACATTCTAACTGGCTACATCACCAGCTGGTATGAGGGGAGAGGTCACTGCACAGGATCAAAATAAGCTGCAGAGAGTTGTAAACTCAGTCAGCTCCATCATGAGCACCACCTCCCCAGCATCCACGGCATCTTCAAAAGGTGATGCCTTAAAAAGGGGACATCCATCATTAAGGACTCCACTCACCCAGGACATGCCCTCTTCACACTGCTATCCTCAGGGAGGAGGTACAGGAGCCTGAAGCCCATGAACACTTTTTTGCACTACTTTTTAAATTTATCTTTTAAATATATCTATATTATATACATCTTACTGTAATTCACAGTTTTTATTATTAAACATTGCAATGTACTGCTGCCGTATGACAACAAATTTCACAACATTTTCCAGTGATATTAAACCTGATTCTGATTCTGACTCTGAAATGGGCTAGCAAGCCATTCCA
Source organism: Mobula birostris (assembly GCF_030028105.1). NCBI lineage: Eukaryota > Metazoa > Chordata > Chondrichthyes > Myliobatiformes > Myliobatidae > Mobula > Mobula birostris. Next base: position 6,409,966 of record NC_092385.1, on the reverse strand, counting down.
TTGAAATAAAAACTGGTCAATAAATCCTTGCTTTGCCAATCATATCCAGATAGTCTGAACAATGAAGAAAGCAAAAAACAATGAGATTGAAACTGCTGGACAATATTCGGTCGTGTGTTATGAAGGACATCACCATCACTTCAACAAGAGCTGTATGATTCGTGTAAGGGGAGGGCAGAACATAGAATATTACAGCCCAGTCAAGGCCCTTCGGCCCACAATGTTCTGCTGACCTTTTAACCTACTCCAAGCTGCAAATGACCTCTGACACTCAAAGCCCTGAGTGACAAAGCCAAGCAAAGTATATGCCTTCTTTACCAAGATCACAGTGCTGTTCAGAGGGCCTGCCATGAACATAGAACATTACAGCTCAATACAGGCCCTTTGGTCCATGATGTTGTGCTGATCTTTTAACCAGCTCTGAGGTCAATCTAATGCATTTCTCCCACACAGCCCTCCAGTTTTTTTCATCTATGCATCTATCTAAGAGCCCCTTAAATGTCCCTGATGTATTTGCCTCCCATCATCTGCATTCCCGATGTACCCCACCTCTTCCCATTCACTCCCAGTGGGACCCCACTCCTTCCCATTCACTCCCAACGGGACTCCATCCCTTCCCATTCACTCCCACTGTCTGCATTCCCAAGGGGACACCACACCTTCCCATTCACTCCCTCCATCCACACTCCTAAGTGGACCCCACCACTCCCCAGTCACACCCACTGTCTACACTCCCAATGGGACCCCACCCCTTCCAATTCACTCCTACTATACATACTCTCAATGGGACTCAACCCCTTCCAATTCCATCCCACTATACATACTCCCAATGGGACCCCACCCCTTCCAATTCACTTCCACCATACATACTCCCAATGGGACCCCACACCTTCCAATTCACTTCCACCATACATACTCCCAATGGGACCCCACCCCTTCCAATTCACTTCCACCATACATACTCCCAATGGGACCCCACACCTTCCAATTCACTCCCACTATACATACTCCCAATGGGACCCCACCCCTTCCAATTCACTTCCACCATACATACTCCCAATGGGACCCCACACCTTCCAATTCACTTCCACCATACATACTCCCAATGGGACCCCACCCCTTCCAATTCACTTCCACCATACATACTCCCAATGGGACCCCACACCTTCCAATTCACTTCCACCATACATACTCCCAATGGGACCCCACCCCTTCCAATTCACTTCCACCATACATACTCCCAATGGGACCCCACACCTTCCAATTCACTTCCACCATACATACTCCCAATGGGACCCCACCCCTTCCAATTCACTTCCACCATACATACTCCCAATGGGACCCCACCCCTTCCAATTCACTCCCACTATACATACTCCCAATGGGACCCCACCCCTTCCAATTCACTCCCTCCACCCACACTCCTAAGTGGACCCCACCACTCCCCAGTCACACCCACTGTCTACACTCCCAATGGGACCCCACCCACTTCCCATTCACTCCTACCATACATTTTCCCAACGGGACTCCACCCCTTCCCATTCAGTCCAACCATACATACTCCCAATGGGACTCCATCCCTTCCTATTCACTCCCACTGTCCACACTCCAAATGGACCCTATCCCTTCCTGTTCACTACCATCGTCCACACCCCCAATGGACCCCATACCTTTCCATTCACTCCCACTGTCCACACTCCCAATGGACCCCACACCTTCCCAGTCATTCCCGCTGGCGCACTCTCAATGGACCGTACCACTTCCCGTTCACTTTCTCTGTACACTCCCAATAGACCCCAGCCCTTCACTCCCACTGTCCACACTCCCATTGGACCCCACCCCTTCACTCCCACTGTTCGCACTCCCATTGGACCCCACCCCTTCCTATTCACTCCCACCCTCCTCACTCCCAATGGAACCCACCCCTTCCCATTCACTCCCAGCATCTGAACTCCCAATGGACCCCACCCCTTCCCATTCACTCCCAGCATCTGAACTCCCAATGGACCCCACCCCTTCCCATTCTCTCCCACCCTCCACACTCCCAATGGACCCCACCCCTTCCCATTCACTCCCAGCATCTGAACTCCCAATGGACCCCACCCCTTCCCATTCAGTCCCACTATACTGTGACTCTTCTAGTCTACAACCCTGGCTTTATGCTTCTATGGCGTTATAGTCAGGCCTGGAAGTGATCACGCCTTCCCCATGAGCGTTGGTAGGAGAATCATCTCCACAGAAATGGCTCCCAGCCCAAGAGCAGCATTAGCCTGCCTCACAGAGTATTAAGCTCATGGGCTCACTGCAAAAGAAGCTCAAGAACACCAAGAGCAACATTGCATTGTGGCTTCAGAAGAATGTATAAATCTGCCCTGTGATGTGAATAGGAATCAGATTGGAAGCCGGCACTTTCCTTAATTAGTATTCTGTAAATACTCCTTGTAAGTGTGTGAGTGTGTGCGCGGATGTAATACAATACAAAGGCAGGGCAATTGCTTCCAATTGCCCTCTCGAGTATCCATAGGCAGTGAGCAGAGTAAATTAAGTAGCAATGCCAGTTCCTCACTGTTGTAAACCTCTCTCCTTCACAAGCTTATAACTGAGGAATCGCTTACTGGCAACTACAACCTATTACAGTTCCTGAACTCTTGGTGGTCTTTTGCTTAAGGGTTTCCGAAAATTAATTACTAGTGCGTTGTACAGCGTACGCAGAAGATGATTGCAATGCACAATGCTCTTACAGAGTATCTGTAGCAGTGTAAAATGAACACCATCATTTTCTGTTTCAGAAGTAACTTTAAAATAATTACACACGTGTGATTTGACGTGGTGGACGATGAAGCAGTTTAGTCTGTCAGTTTCAGATACACACTCAGTGGCCACTCACTCTGTTAGGTACAGGAGTGGAACACGGCGTGGCCTTCTGCTGCTGTCTTCCATCCACTTCATGGTTTGATGTGTTGTGTATTCAGAGATGCTCTTCTGCACACCACTGTTGTAACGTGTGGTTATTTGAACTACTGTTGCAACGTATCGATGCAGTTATGAAGAAGGCAGAACTGTGGCTATATTTCATTAGGAGTTTGAGATTTGGTTTGTCAACTAAAACACTCGAAAGCTTCTACAACGTACCGTGGAGAGCATTCTGGCTGCATCACTGACTGGTATGCGAGGAGGGGGTGGGCCTACTGCACAAAATTGAAATAGGTTGCAGAAACTTGTAAAATTAGTCAGCTCTATCATGGATACCACCCACTGCAGTAGCCATGACACCTTCTAGGTGCAGTGCCTTAAGAAGGTGGCGCCCATCATTAAGGAACCCACCACCCAGGACATGCCCTCTTCACACTGTTACCATTGGGAAGGAGGTACAGAAGCCTGAAGGCACACACTCAATGATTCAGGAACAACTTCTGCCATCTGATTTCTAAATGGACATTGAACCTATGAACTAGTTTTTTTATTTCTGTTTTTTTTGCACTACTGTACTTATTTTAACTTAACTAATTAATTCAGTTTTTTCCTCTACATTTATTTATCATGTATTTCATTGTCCTGCTGCCGTAAAGTTAACAAGTTTCACAATATATGCTGGTGATATTAAATCTGATTCTGATTCCTGTCAGTTTGAATCAGTCTGGCCATTCTCCGCTGACCTTTCTCATTAACAAGGCATTTTCACCCACAGAACTGCTGCTCACTGGATGTTGTCTGATTTTCGCAACACTCTCTGTAAACTCTAGAGACGGTTGTGCGTGAAAATTCCAAGAAATCAGCAGTTTTGGAGCTATTCAAACCACTCTGTCTGGCACCAGTAATCATTCTATGGTCAAAGTCACACTTCTTTCCCATTCTGATGTTTGGTCTGAACATTAACTGAACTTCATGACCATGTCTGTGTGCTTTTATGCATCGAGTTGATTGGCTGATTATATATTTGCATTAATGAGCAGGTGTGTAGGTGATCCCAATATAGTGGTCACTGAGTGTCCAAATCCCCTTGTGGAATGAGTTTGTTTACTGAGGAGCTGGGGCAGAGGAAGTGGCCAGTGAAAAGGCCACGTAACCTCTCTCACCATGTTATAAGTTTGTGACACAAGTCCCACTGACTCTCACCAATTTCTACAGAAGCCCCATGGAGAGCATTCAGATACGTCACTGGCTCATATAGCAAATGCTCCACCCAGCACCGCCCGAAATTGCAGAGAGTTGTGAACCCAAGCATTCACATAAGCCAGCCTCCCTTCATAGAGCATGGAACACTACTGCACAGTACAGGCACTTCAGCCCACAATATTGTGCTGACCTCTTAACCTACTCTAAGATCAATCTAACCCTTCCCTCTACATAGCCCTCCACTTTTCTATCACCACGTGCCTATATGAGAATTTCTTAAATGTCCGGAATGTATCTGCTTCTACCACCATGCCTGGCAGAGTGTTCCACATACCCACCACTCTCTGTGTGAGGAACTTGCCTCTGACATACTGTACTTCACCCCTCTCCCCTATACTTTCATCCAAACCCCTTAAAGTTATGCTGCCTCACATTAGCCATTTCCACCCTGGGAAAAAGGCATTGGCTATCCATTTGATTTATGCCTCCTATCATCTTGTACATCCCTATCAAGTCATCTCTCATCTTCCTTTGCTCCAAAGAGAAAAGCCCTAGTTCACTCGACCTGTCTTCATTAGACATGGTCTCTAATCCAGGCAACGTCCTGGTAAATCTCCTTTGCATTCTCTCTAAAGCTTCCACCTCCTTCCTATAATGAGGTGACCAGAACTGGACACAATACTCAAAGTGCGGTCTAACCAGAGTTTTATAGGGCTGCATACAAGATGGTGCTGATAACTGGCATCTCTTTGCGTGCAGCTCCGATGGGAATCATCAAATATTCCTGGTTAGGACTACTGCAGCTGAAATCCACGGTCACAGCCATAGGTACTTCAGTAAACACCATTGTTTTAGGATGATTAAACAAACTATTGACCTTCAGATGAGCAGACCCCAGATGACAGACTCAGGTCTGAAGTGTAGTTCCCCTTTAAGAAAAAGGAAGTGGGGAAGGTGTGCTCGGCTACAGGTATGATTGAAATGAAGAGCCCTTAGACCCAACCCCCTTCCACTCCTTACTGTCCTGCTGACCAATGTACAGTCTCTTGGAAATAAAATTGAAAAGACCTCAGAGCAAGATTGCAGTACCAGAGAGACATCAGGAACTGATGTGTGCTTTGTTTTATGGAAATATAGCTCACCCCTGCCAATTTGGATACAGCTCTGCAGGTGAGGCCATCACAATCCACTGCAAAAACAGGACAGCTGAGTCTTTTAACGGTAGGAAGTGGAATATGCTTTATAATTAACTCATTGTAGTGCACAGATGTGGTGGTTCTGACTCAGTCCTGCTCACACAGAATATCCATAGGTTAAGTGTTATCCATTTTATCTGCCCAGGGAGTTTTCCACCATCATCCTGGTAGCAGTGTACATTCCACCTTGGACCACCATCAGGCAGGTGCTGGAGGAGCTGAGCAATGTGATCAGCAGTCATGAAACAATGCCCCCTGATGCCTTCACTATCATTGTGGGGGATTTCAACCAGGTCAGCTTGAAGAAGTCCCTGAACAGCTACCACCTACATATCATCTGTAGAACCAGAAAAGCCAACACGCTTGACCACTGTTATACCACCATCAAGAATGCTTACCATTCCATCCCACGCAAGCACTTTGGGAAGTTCAGTCACCTGGCTCTACTTCTACCCCCAGCGTACAGGCAGAGACTAAAGACTGCAGCACCAGTGGTGAGGACCAAGAAGGTATGGTCAAGGGAGGCAGAGGAGCCCTTACAGAACTATTTTGAATTGGTGGACTGGATAATGTTCAGGGATTCATCATCGAATCTGAATGAATATGCCAAGGTTGTCACCAACTTCATCAAGACCTACGTGGATGAGTGTGTGCCATCAAGAACATATCAGCCATACCCAAACCAAAAACCATGGATGAACTAGGAGATTCGTAGTCTACTGAGGTCTAGATCTGTGGCATTCAAGACCAGTGATCTAGAATTATACAAAGAGTCCAGGTACAACCTACAGAAAGCTATTTCAAGGACCAAAAAACAATTCTGATTGAAGCTAGAAGTGGAATCTGGCAAAGTTTGCAGGCCATTACTTCCTACTAAGCGAAAACTAGCATCATGAATGGTTGTGATGCTTCACTCCCAGATGAGTTCAAAGCCTTTTACGCATGCTTTGAGATGGAGAATAAAACTACATCTCTGCGAATCCCTGAAGCAGTCTTGAGAAGATGGGTCTCAGAGCTTTATACTGCACACATACTTTGATAATCAATGTACCTTGAACCTTGTAGCATCTGGTGGCCCTGTGATCTTCACCTTGGAGGCCAATATTAGAACATCTCAGAAGGTATTAGCTCCTGATGGTGTACCTGGTAGGGCACTAAGAACCTGTGCCAACCAGCTGAAGGAATGTTCAAGGACATCTTCAATCTCCCACTGCTGCAGTCGGAAGTTCTCACCTGCTTCAAAGAGGCAATAATCATATTAGTGACCAAGATGAGCAGATTGAGCTGCCTCAGTGACTATATTGAGAGGTTTCTCATGGCCAGAATCAATTCTTGCCTAAGCAAGGACCTGGACCCACTGCAATTGGCCAATTCCCACAATAGGTCTATAGCAGATGCAATCTCACTGGCTCTCCACACAGCCTTGGAAAACCCGTACAATAGCAATATGTACATCAGGCTGCTGTTTTTACAGCCCAGTGTTCAAGACAATCATACACTCAGTATTAATCAGCAAGCTCCAAAACCTCCCTCTGCAACTGGATCCTTGACTTCCTCCCTGGGAGACCACAGCCAGCGCGGATCAGAAATAACATCTCCTCCTTGCTGACAATTGGCACCGGTGCACCTCAAGAATACGTGCTTAATACAACAACCGTTTAAAACTTTGCCTAAGTCACAACTACTGTTGGCAGAATTTCAAATGGTGACAAGAAGGCCTACAAGAGCGAGGTAGATCAGCTGGTTGAGTGGTTTCGCAATAACAAACTTGCACTCAACATCTGTAAGACCAAGGAATTGATTGTGGTTTTCAGGAAGAGGAAGTCAGGAGACCACATACCAGTCCTCAAGGAGGGATCAGCAGTGAAAAGAGTAAGCAGCTTCAAGTACCTGGGTTATCCACAACTCTGAGGATCTATCCTGGGCCCAGCATATTAATGAAAAGGCACATCAGCTGCTGTATTTCATTAGCAGTTTGAGAATACTTGGTATGTCACCAAAGACTCTCTCAAATTTCTACAGATGTTCCATGGAGATCATTCTAACTGGTTGCATCACTGTCTGCTATGGAGGGGCCACTGCACTGGATCAAAAAAAGCTGCAAGAAGTTGTAAATTCAGCCAGCTCCATCATGGGCACAAGCCTCCCCTGTCTTAAGGACCTCTTCAAGGAGTGATGACCCAAAAAGGTAGCATTTATCATTAAGGACTCCCATCACCCAGGACATGCCCTCTTCTCACCAATACCATCAGGGAGGAGGTGCCGGAGCCTGAAGGCACACTTTCACCGATTCAGGAACAGCTTGTTCCGCTCTGCTGTCAAGTTTCTGAATGACATTGAACCCATGAACACTACCTCACTCTTTTTTTCTGCTCTCATTTTGCACAACTTATTTAATTAAAAATTGTATATACATCTCTTATGATAATTCATAGCTTTTTAAAGTAATGTATTGCGCTGTCCTACTGCCACAAAACAACAAATTTCATGACATATGTCAGTGATAATAAACCTGATTGAGATTCTGCCATTACCTCATGACTCTGTCAGTGAGATATATACAGAAATTCCCTTGTGGAACTGGTGTGCAGCTACTACCATTGTATCATTTTTTAATGCATGCATTTCTAAATGACAATAAACGAGGACTGAGTGTCCTCATAATCTAACCTGGGTGCATCATGACTTGGTATCCGTGGCTAGTTCTGGGGTTGATACCAAACATCAAAGCCTGAAGTTCAATTGGAATTCCGGAATTTGAAGCCCTAGATTTGAAGACCACTGGAGAAGTCGGGAGTCTGTTGTCCACAAGTCCGCTGGAGGCTCTGAGACCTCTCTTGGGGTTGAGGACCATTTGAGTGGGTGGGTGGGAGGGAGAGAGGAAAGGGGCTTGTCTTGCTTTTGTTGCTTGGTTGCTTGTTGAGTTCTGTGTTGCTCTGCCATGTAGGTGTTGGAATGTGTGGTGACACTTGCGGGCTGCCCCGGAACACCCTCAGCTTGTGTTGGTTGTTAACGCAAGCGACACATTTGTATGTTTCAATGCACGTGTGAAAAATAAATACAGCTGAATCTGTTATGGAAACTGCATTGCACAAGATTATAAGAGATTGCAGACGGTTTGAACGCATCCCAGACTGTCGTGTAAACTAGTCTTCCCTCCATTGACTTCTTCTGAGGAAAGCAACGAACCAAAGACCCTACCCATCCAGACATTCTCTCTTCTCTTCACACTTCGGGCACAAGGTATAAAAGCTTGAGAGCATGTACCACCAGGCTCAAGGACAGCTTCTACCCTGCTGTTATCAAACTTTTGAACAGACTTCTTATCAGTAGGAGGTTATCATGGGCCCTTGCAATACCCATCCATTTTGTATTTGCTTATTATATTTATGATTGTAATTTATTTAGTGATTTTTGTCTGTACACAAGAACTTCTGCCAATGCTGTAAATCCAGAGCAACACACACAAACTGCTGGAGGAACTCAGCAGGTCAGGCAGCATCTATGGAGGGGAATAAACAGTCGATGTTTCTGGCTGAGATCCTTCATCAGGAGATCACTTTTTTATATGACACACTCTACTGCTGCCACAAAATAACATTAAACCTGATTCTGATTCTGACTCTGTATTTTATTTGTCTACCTGCATTGCACCTTCCCCATAACTACAACACTACATTCTGCATTTTGATTTTCTTTTCTTTTGTCCTACCTTGATGTGGGGTGGTGGGGTAGAGATACGTCTCTACCGAAGGAGGTGTAAGATGCTCCTTCCTTCTGCCAGCCTGCTGGTCCCCCTTGGGGAAGGTGTAGCACCTGCTTAGCCCCCCAGTCAGGTCATGTGAAGACAGGGGAGTAGGTGGTAGATGGTCGTACGAGCAGCCGGTGCATATCACAAGTCCTGGTTATGCGACCACTGGCACTAGGCAGACAATCTCTGAAGAGTATTGATAATTCATGGGGTCACCTGTCTTTATGTTATTTATTTTATTTATTAAGATACAGTTCAGAATAAACCCTTTCAGCCCTTCAAGCCATGCTGTCCAGCAATCCCGATTTAACCCAAGGCTAATCACGGCACAATTTACACTAACCAATTAACCTACCAACCAGTATGTCTTTGGACTGTGGGAGGAAACTGGACATTGTAAAGACACTGCCCAGAAGAAGGTAATGGCAAACCACTTCTGTAAAGAGCTTTGCAAAGAACCATCAAGCTCATGGAAAGACCATGACACAACACAGCATGTAATGAATGAACCATGATGTACTTGTGTATGGGAAGATCTGTCCGGATGGCATACAAACAAAAGGTTTTCACTGTATCTCAGTACATGTGACAATATTAAACCATAATCTGGACTGACACTCTGGTATAACCAGCATTATTCCAAAGTTCGAATACAGGTCATTGCTCTGAAACACAAACTCCACAGATGCTGCTTGACCTGCTGAACATTTCCAGCCCATTCTAATTTTCCCACTCATTATCTAATAATTTTGGACTTTTCCATTAGTGGAAGCATCTTTTTACTACACCCGCTACAAACCAGCCCATTCAGTATTTCCTGACGGTTATAAACTTGCAGATCTGATATCATCCAGGTAAATCTTTTTGCTGCATCATCTCTGATATCACTTCTTAATATAGAGACCTGCACTGCATACAGAATTACATTTAGCATATCGATAATGACTTCTCTGTGAGTCACCGAGTCACAGAGAGACACAGTACAGAAACAGGTCCTTTGACCACAGCTTTAAGTTCCCGGGCGTTAATTCCTCAGATGACCTGGCACGTCAGTATCTTTAAGAATGTAGAACACAGAACGATCAGAATCAGAATCGTTGGGTGTTTGTCAGATTTTTTTTTAATGGTTCTTTTGTGTTTCTTGCTTTGTGGTTTCCTGAAAGGAGACGAATCTCAAGGTTGTATAATAAATGTACTTTGAATCAGGTTTAATATCACCAGTATATGTCATGAAATTTGTTAAGCGGCAGCAGTACATAATAATAGAAACTGTGAATTACAATAAGCTACTGCTAAGGCCTCCGTCAGTCAGAGTTGACCATAGATATTGCATCCGAGCTGTCCAGATCCGCAAGACAGAGCAGTACGATATGGAGAACAAGCTGTTGCCCATGTAGCAAGCTCCCCCTCGCCACACACCTGAAGAACACAAAGGAATGGAAGAGACTGATACACTTTGGTACCAGCAGTGGTGTAGGAGTTGCCAGTCAGCATTGAACTTAATGTAAGACTGCCTTAGGGACACTGGCCCCGGACTTTTCCCTCAGGGTTTACTCCCGAAGCCTTCCCCAAGAGTGGGTATAGCCGCAACGAGCCAAGGTTTGAGATCGGAGTCTTCCCTCTCCTCGATGAGCTTCCAGTTAAATTATATAAGTAGTGCAAAAATAGAGATTAAAAAAGTAGTGAGGTCGTGTTCATGGGTTCAGTGTCCATTCAGAAATCGGACGGCAGAGGGGAAGAAGCCACTCCTGAAACGTTGAGTGTGTGTGTGTGTTCAGACTCCTGTCTGTCTCCTTCCTGATGGTAGCAATGAGAAGAGGGCACGTCCTGGATGGGGTCCTTATTCACAGGCGCCACCGTTTTGAGGCATCGTTTTTTGAAGATGTCCTGGATGCAGGGGAGGCTCGTGCCCATGATAGAGCTGACTGAGTATACAACAATAAAGCACAGTCGAGGCCCTTCGACCCATGATGTTGTGCCCAGTTTTAAACCTACTCCAAGGTCAAGCTAACCTTTAAGCCTCTCGCAGCCTTTAGCAATCATAGCAGGCTGTGATGCAACCAGTCAGAATGCTCACCGCTGCACATCTGCATGTGAAGGATTCTCTGGGGACTTATCAGATCTGGATCAAAAATCAAAAACAAGGAAGTTTTCATGAGTTATATAAAGAAATATTTGATGACCCATTTAAGTGAGATGAGAGGGAGATGGAGATGGTATTGTGAATTATTCTCCTTCTCCCTGCTCCCTGGATACCTCATTACACTTGGGGCAGCTCACTCACTTTTGGTCCCCACAGGACAATCAGCTCTCACTTGTGGCTCCAAAAAGCGGTTTGCATCTGACAGTGGCCACACCCCAAGCGGGCTAAACCAGTTGAGGGTACCCTGTAGGCTTCAAACCCCAGTGAGATAGGGACATGCCTGTCCTAGCATGCAAAGTCACCTCCAGCGGACAGGGTAGATGAGATCTACGGTGAGATCCAACAGCCAGGAAAGCGGTACTGCAATGTTCTGTGAAGAGTAAAGGGCATGACAAGGCACAGAAGACATCATGTTCATCCACTACAACCAAGGAAGACCCTAGTTTGTGACACTTGTTCACACCACAGGATTCGGACTTCTGAGGTCAAGAGAGTAGAACTGCCCCAGTGCAATGGCCTTTCTACTTGAAAAACTTTCCCGCACAGATTTCCTGTCATCATCGAACCTGATGGACGACCACCACCTGCTTTCAAATACCAGAACTATATGGGAACTTTACTTTCTTAGGAGGTTAAGGAAGTTCAGCTTGTCACTGAACACTTGAACAAATTTTTACAGATGTACTATCGAACTATCCTGACTGCATTATGCAATTCAACTTCACAGGGACGTAAGGAGCTGCAGAGAGGTGTAGTCTCTATCTAGTACAACAGGGACACATCCTTCCCCACCACCGGCTGTATCAACAAGGTGACATCCATCATCAAGATCCCCACCATCTTCTCACAGGTAGCATCAGGCAGGAGGTACAGAAGCTTGAAGTCCCACACCACCAGGTTCAAGAACAGCTACTTCCCTTCAACCATATAGCTCTTGAACCAATAAAGACAACCCTAATCACTATAGTTTAGCAACATTATGACCATCTTAAACACTGTGCATTAAAATAGATTTTATTTTTGTTCCAATTATGTTCTTGCTCGTAAAGATTGTTTAACTTATGTCTAATTGTGAATGATGCATATCTGATGTTGTGTGCCTGTGATGCTGCTACAAGTAAGTTTTTCATTGCACCTGTGCATACATGTCTTTGTGCATATGGCAGTAAACTTGACTTTGTCTTTGTTAGCATTGAGGACATCTTCAAAAGGCGATGTCACAAAAAGGCAGCATCCATTATTAAGAATCTCCATCACCCAGCGCATGCCCTCATTTCATTGCTACCATCAGGGAGGAGATACAGGAAACAGAAGACACATACTCAATACCTTAGAACTAACTTCTTCCCCTCCATCATCAGATGTCTAAACGGACAATGAACCAACCCATAAACACTATCTCACTATTTCTGCACTAATTATTTAACTTAATTATTTATATATATCCCTTATTGTAATTTATAGTATACATGACCATAAAACTATAAGATATAGGAGCAGAATTAAGCCATTTGGCCCATTGAGTCTACTCTGCCATTTTATCATGGCTGATCCATTTTCCTTCTTAGACCCAATCTCCTGCCTTCTCCCCGTATCCCTTCATGCCCTGACTAATCAAGAATCTATCAACTTCTGTCTTAAATGTCCCCAAAGACTTGGCCTCCACAGCCACCTGTGGCAACAAATTCCACAGATTCACCACTCCCTGGCTAAGAAATTTCTCCTCATCTCCATTCTAAATGGATATCCCTCTATTTTGAGGCAGGGTCCTCTGGTCTTAGACTCCCCAACATTGGAAACATTCTCTCCACATTTACTCTATCAAGGCCTTTCAATGTTCGATAGGTTTCAGTGAGGTCACCTCTCACTCTTCTGAATTCCAGTGGGTACAGGCTCAGAGCCATCAAACACTTCTCATACAACAAGCCGTTCAATCCCGGATTCGTTGTATGTATTGCACTGTACTGCTACCGCAAAACGACGGATCTTATGATGTGCAGAACGTCAGTATTATTAACCCGATTCTGACTTTGACCAAGTCTAGGCCAACCATGAGCCACTCTAATCCTACATTAATCTCCATTTTATATTCTCCTCATAATTGCATCAGCTCCTCCAGGATTCTACCACTCACCTACACACTCACAACAATTTACCACAGGTGATTCAAAAGAGGATTAGCTTTATTTGTTACGTGTACAGCGAAGCATCGAAACATACAGTGAAATGAGACATTGGTGTCAACAACCAGCACAGTCCGAGGATCTGCTGGGCAGCAGCCTGCAAGTGTTACTATACATCCAGCACGTCCTCAACTTATTAACCCTAACCTATGCATTTTTGGAAAGTGGGGAGAAACTGGAGCACCCAAAGAAATCCACTTTGTCACGGGGAGAACATACAAACTGCTTACTGACAGCAACTTGACTCAAATCACCATCTTCTGGTCGTTGGAACCCCAAAGCATTACACTAACTGCTAACTACCATAAGACTATAAGACATAGGAAAAGAATTAGCCCATTCAGCCCATCGAGTCTGCTCTACCAATTTGTTACGGCTGACTTATTATCCCTGTGAACACCCTTCTCCTGCCTTCTCCCCATAACCTTTCATGCACTGATTAATCAAGAAGCTATCCAACTCTGCTTGAAATATGCTCAATGAATTGGCCTCCACAGCCATCTGTGGCAATGAATTCCACGGATTCACCACCCTCTGGCTAAAGAAATTCTTCATCATCGCTGTTCTAAAGGGACATCCCTCTATTCTGAGGTCATGCTCTCTGGTTCTAGACTCTCCCACTATAGGAAGCATCTTCTCGCTGTCTACTCTAGGCCTTTCAATATTTGATAGGTTTCAATGAGATGCCGCCTGATTCTTCTAAGCTCCAGTAAGAGCCATTAAACGCTCCTCATATGTGAACCTTTTAATTCCCAGAAACGTTCTTGGGACAACATCTCCCCCTCCACCAACAGATTTTTGAATGGTCCATGAACCTGTGAACACAACCGTGTTATTTTTTTTTGCAGTATTTCCTTAATTTTGTAAGTTATAGTAACTTTATGCCTTCAGACTAACTGTACTGCTGCTGCAAAATAACAAATTTCATGTCGTACAAGTCAGATTTAACAAATCTGATTCTGATTCTGAAGTGGGAAGGATAGAGAATGGAATTAATGTAAGATGAATGTAAATGAACGGCTGATAATTGGTGCAGACTCAGAGAACTGAGGGTCTTTCTGTGTGTTGTATCACTGTATGTGACTCACTGACTAATGGTGCAGTGCATATATACAGTGCAAAAACATTCTGTGAATTGAAGATGCTTTCAAAAATAATGAAATAAACAATTTCTAAATATCAAAAACATACTATAAAGAGCAGTAAACAAAAAATACTAAATCAAATCAATATTTGGTGTGATCACCCTTTGCCTTTAAAAATGCATCAGTTCTTTTAGGTACACTGTCATGCAGTTTTCTAAGAAAATTGGCTGGTAGGTTGTTCCAAACATCTTGGAGAACTTGGCAGAGTTTTTCAGCAGACTTTGATTTCTGTCTCTCCAGGTAATCCCAGACAGCCTCAATGATGTTGAGATCAGGGCTGTATGGAGGCCATACTATCTAAAACCATATTTTTAAAAAATCCATGGTGCCTGAGACTTTTGCACAGTAGCGTACAAGTTTTTGCGAACAAAAAAAAATGGAAAACTCAGTCTCCAGCTCTACGCCTCCATGCCCTTTGTTGTTCATGTAGAAAATGGAGTTGTATGACATAAAGATCAATAATAGGGGTGTCTAAGGAGCCACATTGGAAAACGATCAAGGACAGAACTTTCTAAAGTAGGAACCAATAACA
The DNA here is from genome assembly GCF_030028105.1 of Mobula birostris. Taxonomy (NCBI): domain Eukaryota; kingdom Metazoa; phylum Chordata; class Chondrichthyes; order Myliobatiformes; family Myliobatidae; genus Mobula; species Mobula birostris. The sequence goes on along the minus strand of NC_092385.1, from coordinate 6,394,900 downwards.
GTAACACTCAGAGTAACACGCACAAATGCTAGAGGAACTCAGCAGGTGAGGAAACATCTATAAAGTGGTATAAAGAGTCAACACTTTGGGCCAAGACCCTGCTTCAGGACCGGATGAAAGATCTTGGTCCAAAATGTCGACTCTTTTTTCCTCTCCACTGAGGCTGTCTAACCTGCTGAGTTCTTCCAGCATTTGTGTGTGTGTGTGTGTGTGTGTGTGTGTGTGTGTGTGTTTTACTTTGGGTTCTCAGCAGCAACAGAATCTCTTTTGATAACAGGAACACTCAGCAGGCCAGTCAGCACCTGTGAAGAGAGAAACTGAGCCCAGCTTTCAGATCAAGGACTGGAAAGGTAGAAAGCAAGTGTGCTTTAAGATGCAGAAAGGAGACAAGGAGTGAAGTAATGTCTGTGAGAGAGTGGAGATGAGGTTGTCCGGGTCGCTTAATTGTTTTTTTTTGCTGTTCATTACTTCAGTAACAAATGCATGAATTAGAAGTTCCAAACAATTCTGGTGGAAGTTCTCTAGCCAAAAGGTGGGGATTAATTCAACAGTGATCGGTATCGATGGCTGCAAGAGACAATTTACATAAAATGCTAGATGAACTCAGCAGGTCAGGCAGCATCTCTGGAAAAGAGTAAACAGTCGATGTTTTGGTCCTAGAACCTTCTTCAGTACTGAACCTCAGCCCTGAAGAAGAGTCTCAGTCCGAAACATCGACTATTCCTCAGTCCTGAAGAACGGTTTATTCCCCTCCATAGATGCTGCCTGACCTGCTGAGTTGCTTCAGCGTTTTGTGTGCGTTGCTTTGGATTTCCAGTATCTGCAGACTTCCTCATATTTGTAAGAGACAATTCAGTTGCAATTTCTAGAGAGGGAAGTGTTTGAAGGCTGAGGTGGGCACCAGGAAGCTGGAGCTGGCTGATGATAAATCAGTTGCTTGCCTGGCCTTGTGGCCTTTTCCTGATGTGCAAAACCGTCAGCACAGGATTAAAGCTGTTGCTGACACAGAACTTTATAGAAGACAGAATATTTAGCCGTTGCCAAGAACGAACACCAGCTGCCTAGTCTTGGAACCTATGCCCTTTATTCTCTGAAATCAAAGGGTTTGAAAGGATCTTTGAGTTACTATTCCTGGCTATTGCCTTCAGAAAGTGTGAAGCAAAACACTCAGTACATGTCCTGTATCTCCTGTACCAAATAAAGTAGCCACTGAGTGTATGTTTGTGGCCTTCTGCCGTTAAGGCACAAACACTTCAAGGCTTGATGTGTTGTGCATTCGTAGATGCTCTTCTGCACACCACCGTTGTAATACATGGTTACTTGAGTTATGTTACCTTCCTGTCAGCTGGAACCGGTCTGGTCATTCTCCTCAGACCTCTCTCAATACACCCACAGAACTGCCACACACAGGATGTTTTTTGCACCATTCTCTCTAAACTCTGGAGCAGGGGTTCACAACCTTTTATGTCATGGAGCTTTACTATTAACCGAAGGGTCAAGGTCAGGGATGTCTCAGATTGCGTCCACAGCATTTTGGAGAGGGAGGGAGAGTAGCCAGATGTTTTGGCACATATTGGTACCAATGACATAGGAAGGAAAAGCAAAGAGGTTCTGAAGAGAGAATTTAGAGAGTTTGGCAGAAAGCTAAGAAGCAGGACCTCCAGAGTAGTAACTCCTGGATTGCGACCTGTGCCACGTGCCAGTGAGGGAAGAAACAGTATGATTTGGCAGATAACTGTGTGGTTGGGAAGCTGGTGAAGGGGGTAGAGATTCAGTTTCTTGGATCAATGGGATCTCTTCTGGGGGAGGTATGATCTTTACAAAAGGGACGGGTTGCACCTGAACCCGAGGGGGAGCAATATTCTTACAGGCAGGTTTGTGAGAGCTGTTTGGGAGGGTTTAAACTAATTTGGCAGGGGGGTGGGAACTGGAGTGAAGGGACTCAGGATAGGACAGATGGTAAAAAAGCACACATAACATCACACTATCAGGAAGAGCAGGTAGATGATAGGACATAATTGCAACCAAAAGGGTGAGTATCAATGCATTAGGGATGCAGAATCAAAAAGGGTAGCAAATACAGTACTCAAAATGTTATCTCAATGCACAGGGTATAAGAAATAAGGTGGATGACCTTGTTGCACTTTTACAGATCATCGGGTATAATGTCGTGGCCATCACTGAATCGTGGCTGAAGGATGGTTGTAGTTAGGAGATAAATGTCCAAGGTTACACATTGCATCGGAGTGATAGGAAGGTAGGCAGATGGGGAGGTGTACCTCTACTGGTAAAGAATGGCATCAAATCATTAGAAAGAAGTGACACAGGATTGGAAGATATTGAATCCTTGTGGGTTGTGTTAAGAAACTGCAAGGGTATAAGGACCCTGATGGCAGTTATATAGAGGCCTCCAAACATTAATGGGAATTAGAAAAGACATGTCAAAAGGGCAATGTTATGACAGTGATAGGAGATTTTAATATGCAGGTAGATTGGGAAAATCAGGTTGATAATGGATCTCAAGAGGTGAATTTGTTGAATGCCTATGAGATGGTTTTTTAGAGCAGTTAGTTGTTGAGTTTACTAGTGGATTAGCTATACCGGTTTGGGTGTTATGTAATGAACCAGAGGCGATTAGGGAGCTTAAGGTAAAGGAACCCTTAGGAAACAGTGATCACAATATGATTGAGTTCAACTTGAAATTTGACAGGGAGAAAGTAAAGTCTGATGTAGCAGTGGAGTGAAGGAAATTGCAGTGGTATGAGAGAAGAGTTGGCCAAAGTAACTTGGAAGAGATACTGACAGGGATGACAGGAGAGCAGCAATGGCTTCAGTTTCTGGGGAAAAAATGAGAAAGCTGCAGGATAGATGTATTCCAAAAACAAAGAAATACTCAAATGGCAAAATAGTACAACTGTGGCTGACAAGGGAAGTCAAAGCGAATGTAAAAGCAGAAGAGAGGGCATAGTACAAAGCAAAAATTAGTGGGAAGATAAGAGGATTGGGAAACTTTAAAAAACTTACAGAGAGCAACAATAAGAATCATTGGGAGGGAAAAGACGAATACGAAAAGCAAATGAGCAAACAAAATCAGGGTGGATAGAAAAAGCTTATTCAAGTATATAAAAAATAGAGAGATGAGAGTGGGTATAGGATTGCTAGAAAATAAGGCCGGAGAAATAACAACAGGGTACAAGGAGATGGTAGATGAACTAAATGAGTATTTTGCATGAGTCTTCACTGTGGAAGACACTAGCAGTGTTTCAGGCATTGAAGGGTGTGAGGAAAGAGGAGTGGGTGCAGTTACTATTAAAAGGGAAAAGGTGCTTAAAAAACTGAAAGACCTAAAGGTACATAACCCACCCAGACCAGATGAACTGCACCAGATGTTCTGAAAGAGGTAGTGATAGAGATTGTGGAGGCATTAGTAATGATCTTTCAAGAATCATTGGAGTCTGGCGTGGTTCTGGAGGACTGGAAAATTGAAAATATCACTTCATTCTTTAAGAAAGGAGGGAGGCAGCAGAAAGGAAATTATAGACCAGTTAGTCTGACCTCAGTGGTTGGGAAGATGTTGGAGTCAGTTGTTGAAGATGAGGTTTTGGAGTACTTGGTGACACAGGACAAGACAGGACAAACTCAGCATGATTTCCTGAAGGAGTATCTTGCCTGAGAAACCTGTTGGCATTCCTTGAGGAAATTACAAGTAGAATAGATAAAGGATATGCAGTGGATGTTGTATATTTGGATTATCAGAAGGCCTTTGACAAGGTACCACACATGAGGCTGCTTACCAAGTTAAGAGCCCCTAGCATTACAGGAAAGTTACTAGCATGGTCAGAGCATTGGCTGATTAGTAGGAGGCAGTGAGTGGGAATAAAAGGATCCTCTTCTGGTTGGCTGTTCCACAGGGGTTGGAGTTGGGACAGTTTTTTATGTTTTATATCAATGATTTAGATGATAGAATAGATGGTTTTGTTGCCATGTTTGCAGATGATACAAAGATTGGTGAAGGGGAATGTAGTACTGAAGAAACAAGTAGGCTGCAGAAGAACCTAGACAGATTAGGAGAATGGGCAAGAAAGTGGCAAATGAAATACAATGTTAAAAAATGTATGGTCATGCACTTTGGTAGTAGAAATAAATGTGCAGACTATTTTCTAAACGGGGAGAAAATCCAAAAACCTGAGATGCAAAGGGACTTGGAAATCCTTGTGCAGAACACCCTAAAGGTTAACTTGCAGGTTGAGACGATGGTGAGGAAGGCAAATGCAATGTTAGCATTCATTTCAAGAGGTCTTGAATACAAGAGCAGGAATGTGATGCTGAGGCTTTATAAGGCCCTGGTGAGATCTCACCATGAGTATTGTAAAGTTTTGGGCTCCTCATCTAAGAAGAGGTGTGCTGGCATTGGAGAGGGTTCAGAGGACGATTCCGGGAAGCAGCTGTGGAGGCCAGGTCGTTGGGTGTATTTGAGGCAGAGATTGATAGGTTCTGATTGGCCATGACATCAAACGCCGGGAGTGGGGCTGAGGTGAGGGAAGAAAAAGGATCAGCCATGATTGAATGGCAGTGCAGACTCGATGGGCCAAATGGCCTAATTCTGCTCTTATGTCATGGTCTCATGGGTCCGTGGACTCCAGATTGAAGTGGATGGGTTATACAGCAGCATAAGACCACAAACATACACTCAGTGGCTATTTTATAGGTACAGGAGGTACCTAATAAAGTGAGCACTGAGTGTTAACGTATCATTGCCAGATTTCATTATAAATTCAAAGTACTGACTCTGTGTGCATTAGATCCAGGTAGACAGATGTAATGGGTCTTACACAGCACCGGCAATGTGAAATTAAAATTCTAGAATTATGAGTTACAAAATGAAGAAGTAAAAGCTTTGAAAACAGCCCTGCTTAGAGATCAACCTCTCAATTACAAAAGTAGCAATAATGAAATGCTGCTATTTACAGCGAACGAAGCGGTAATCTGATGGAGATTTTGATTACACGAACCATTTCGAGGCAACGCTAAACATCTTCATGTGACTACTTAAGCAGCAGGGAGTCTGCACATTGAAAGATTGGCTCCCCATACATATGCATATTGGGAATGCGAATGAGTAGAATAAGACAATTACAGAAATTACATTCTGATCATCAATCTTACTGCAGGAAAAATTGATCCCCAATGGCACTGCCCTTCGGTACTACACAGAATTAGTATAAACCACGTAGTGACGGCTATCCAGGGTATCTGGTCAATGAGAGCATTTAGACTTCATATTGGAAACAATAACAGCTGTGGTTTTATTGAATGGCGAAGCAAGAGGCACATAGCCGACCTTTGCAATTTTTTGTTCAGTGTATGCATATAACCTCTGTAACAAAGCAGAAAACACAAGACAGCAAAGTGGATCATTACTAAAGAAAGTTTTACTCTGAACCTCAGTGATCCGTGGAGATACTAAGATAGATATAAAGTCATTGAGTCAGCCAACTTGTTCATGTCATGACTTATCTCAACTTCACTGGCCCCATCACTAAACTATTCCCACAACCTATGGACTCACTTCCAAAAACTCTTCATGTCATTTTCTCAATATTTATTTATTTATTATTATAAAGTACAGCAAGTTTGATTATCACACGACCTATCTGTCAAAATGCACAACACTGAAATTCATTTTCTCGTGGGCATACTTAACAAATCTATGGATTTGTTAAGTATGCAGAGTCAATGAAAGACTGCCCGACTAGGGTGTTCAACCAGAGTGCAGAAGACAACAAACTGTGCAAATGCAAAAAGAAGAAATGATAATAATCAACAAATAAGCAATAAATATTGAGTACATGAGATGAAGGGTCCTTAAATGTGAGTTCGTTGGTTGGGGGAACATTTCAATGGCAGTGCAAATGAAGTTGAGTGACGTTATCCCCTCTGATTCAAGATTATTATTAATATTATTATTTATTTTTTTCTTTCTTTTTGTATTTGTAGAATTTATTGTTTTTTGCATACTGGTTCTGCCCTGTTGGTGCAGTCTTTCATTGATTTTATTATGGTTATTGTATTTTTTTTGAGTATGCCCACAAGAAAATGAATCTCAGGGTTGTATATGGTGACATATATTATTAAATATAAATTTACTTTGAACTTTGAACATCACAGGAAAAATCCTTACTACCATGGAACCCATCTAAAAGTAGCCGCAGTTGCTGGAAAGTAGCATCCATCATCAAGGACCCCACCATCCAGACCGTGCTCTCTTCTCACTGCTGTCATCAGGTAAAAGGTACAGGAGCCTCAGGACCCAAACCACCAGGCTCATAACAGTTATTACACCTTAATCACCAAGTTCCTGAACCAGAGTGGATAACTTCATTCACCTCAACTCTGAACTGATTCTACAACCTATGGACTGATTCTCAAGGACTTTACAACTCACGTTCTCAGTATGTAGGTATGTATGTCATGTATTTATTTATTTAATTTGCACAGTTTTTGGATTATCTTGTATTTCTCTGTTCTACCATGAATGCCTGCAAGAAAATAAACTGCATCGTATTTGGTGACATATACATTCATTGATAATAAATTTACTTTGAACAAAGGTGCCCATCTAAAATTACCTTCAATTGTCGCATGTACAGTACTGTGCAAAGGTCTTAGGCATACAGTACATATATAGTTAGGTTGCCCAAGACTTCTGCATAATACTGTAGTAATTTTATTTATTGCACTGTACTGCTGCTGCCAAAAAAAATCATGACATACGTGAGTGATGATAAACCTGATTCTGACATGAGAGAGGGGAATCATGGTTGGGAAAAGGGAAAGGGACAGGACAGAGAGACATTCTGTAATGATCAATAAACCAATCAAATTACCTTGCCTGATGTCTCAGGGCTGGGTATGTCTGCACCGGCACCACCCTCAGTCCCAGCACTCCTTCTCTGCCACCTGTCCCACACCCCTCCTGTGGCATTCCACCCTCACCATTCCTAACATCCTCTGCTCCCACCAGATTTACAAACTCGTTCTCTGCTCCACTGTGACAAATACAGTTCTGTGTAAAAGCCAGAAACCCTAGTCATAGACCTGCGTATGACTTTTGCATAGTACTGTGGATCGATACGTTATAAAATACATTGAAATGATTCATTTGTATCAATAATCTGCACAGTCAGAGGACGAGTTGGGAGGCAGTGCACAAGTGTTGCCAATTTTCCGACGCCAACATAGCATGCCCGCAACTCACTAACTGTACGTCTTTGGAATGTGGAAGGAAACTGGAGCACCCAGAGGAGACACAAATGGTCACACAGAGAACATAAAAAATCCTTACAGACAGTAGTGGGAATTGAAGACCTAATCGTGGCGCTGTAAAGCATTACACCAACAGTGATGGTACTGTACTTGTCCCCGCTGCTTGAGTTTGGCCCATATCCCTCTCGACCTTTCTCATTCACATTCCCATCCAAATCGCTTTAAAAGTTTGACCTAGAACTTGAACAAAGATTTGGTGAAGTGTTTTAAGGGAAGAAAGATAAGTGCAGAGACTTTGGGAAAACATCACAGAGACTAAAGCACTGGCGAGAGACAGCACAACACCAGCAGCTGAGAAACTACCACCAGACAGGCATATGGAAATAACAGTAATTGCTTAAAAGAAACACAAAGAGAAGAAAAAAATACTTAAGTTCCAATTAAATTTATTCTCAAAGAACATATCATCACCATATATAAACCTGAGGTTCATTTTCCTGCAGGCATTCACAGTAGAATAGGGAAATACAACAGAATGACAGAAAAGCTATACCCAAGGACTGACAAGCAACCAATATGCAAAAGAAGACAGACTGTGCAAATACAAAAAATACGCAAATAATAATAATAATAAATAAATAAATAATTCTGAGAACATGAGTTGTACAGTTCTTAAAAGTGAGTCCCTAGGTTGTAAAAGTTCAATGGCCAGTTCAGAGTGGAGGTGAGTGGAGTTCTCCACGCTAGTTCAGGAGCCACATGATTGTAGGGTAATAACTGTTCTGAACCTGCTGGTGTGGGACCTAAGGCTTCTGTATCTCCTGCCCAATGGTAGTAGTGAGAAGAGAGCATTCCCTGGCTGTTGGTTGTTGGCTGTATCCAACACTTCTTGTAGATTTTTCTATTCCTGAGCATTGGTGTTTCTATAACAGGCCAAGGTGTAACCTGCTAGGATACTCTCCACTGTGCGTCTAAAGAGGTTTGTCAAAGTTTTAGATGACATGCTCAAACTTCTAAGAAACTAGAGGTCCTGCTATGCCTTCTATGAAATAGCACATAGGTGTTGGTCCCAGGACAGATCTCCTGACATGATAATGCCAAAGAATTAAAAGTTACTGCCTAAGATTTTGATAGGGATGTTAAAATTGGGGCATTAGAGTGGGGCGGGGGGGGGAGTGGGGAGAATGGGTGAATGAAACCATGTATGTTAGGATATCAGCAGTCCTATCCCAAGTTTAACCTGGAGGTGGGGGGGGGGGAACAGAAATTTGCTGGATTTATCAAGCCTCTTACTCTTTTCTTCCAACCCTATGACATGTCATCAAATCCTTCCGTTCCTTCCACCCTCTTATGCTTGAGTTGTGGCTCAGTGCTGTTCCACCATCATCGACCCTCGACATGGTCTACTGGCACCACCTCCAGCCCCAGTCTGACATGAGGCTGGCTTAGACTCCTGTGGCCATTCCTTCATCATGTCTGCAACAGCTCGGCACCTGACACAGTGCATGTTGAAGGCCAGACTCCGGTGGGATTGGAATGGACTCTACAGTGTACATTCAGCAGAGATTGTTGTCATAAGACCGGATGCAATAAAATGTCTTGCATTCAAAGTACATCTATTATCAAAGGAGATTTGTCTCCTTATACACAGCCACAAAACAAAGAAATCTAATAGAACCCATTATAAAAAAGACAAACACTCAATGTGTGAAAAAGAACAAATTGTGCAAACAATACAAAGTAAACAAACAGCACTCAGAACTAATGTTTAGGAAAGTGAGTCCACAGCCACAACGCCAGTTTATCACTGCAGACGATGCAGGAGGCTTTTAGTTTCAGGCCACAGCCACAGTTCGGCACAGAGACAATCAAATCTCATGGAGCAGCAAGCTGAACTGGCTGGGCACTTGCCTCTATGAACTTCACAAAGTAAAACTGCATAACTACACCATCCAGGGCAAGTCCTCACCTTCTCCCCCCCCCCCCCCCCCAGGACATACCTTCACTGTCCTCACCATCAAGGACATACCCTCATCCCCCAGGACATACCCTCACTATCCAGGACACTGTCTCACCCCATGGACATACCCTCACCGTCCAGGACATACCCTCACCCCTCAGGACATACTCTCACCATCCAGGACATACCCTCACCTCTCAGGACATACCCTCACTGTTCAGGATATATCCTCACCCCCCAGGACATGCCCTCATCCCCCTCCCCCCCCAGGGCATGCCATCCTCTCAATGCATCACACAAAATGCTGGAGGAACTCATCAGACCAGGCAGCATCTATGGAGAGGAATGAACAGTTAACATTTCAGGTTGAGCCCCTTCATCAAAACTGGAAAGGAACTGGACGATCAGGGAGGAGGTACAAAAGCCTGAACAGGCACACTCAACTTTTTAGAAACAGCTTCTTTCCCTCTAACGTCAGATTTCAGAACAGTCCATGACCCATGAAGACTACGTTAGCTGTCAGTCTCTTTCTGCATTATTTGTATTTTTTATATAGTTCTTGTAACTTACAGTTGCAACAACTTTTTATGCTTTGCATTGTACTGCTGCCACAAAACAACAAATTTCATCATATATGTCAGTGATAATAAACCAGATTGATTCTTACCAGCCAATAAATCCAGTCACAAGCACAATGCAATAGCAAGTCATCGTGTGAACTATGAACACAGAGATTCTGCAGATGATGGACATCCAGAGCAACACACACAAAATGCTGGAGGAGCTCAGCAGCTCAGGCAGCATCTGTGGAAACGAATAAACAGTCGATGTTTCAAGCTGAGACCATTCATCAGGACCAGAAAGGAAGGGGGAAGAAGCCAGAATAAGAAAGTGGGGGATGGGAAGGAGTACAAACTGGCCGGTAATAGATTTTCCAGCTATCACCTCCCAGTTTCTTACATCATTCCCTCCTTCCCCCACCCACCTGGCTTCACTTATCACCTTCTAGCTTGTGTTCCATCCTCCCCTACCCCCTTATATTCTGGCTTCTTCCCATTTCCTTTGCAGTCCCTTTGCGAGGTCTCATCCCGGAATGTCGACTGTTTGCTCATTTCCACAGACACTGCCTGACATGCTGAGTTCCTCCAGCATTTTGCGTGTGTTACTTTGCATTCTATGTATGTTTTGTAGACCCAACCCTGTGTGTTTCTCCTCCTGATGCCAGGAAGACTTCAGTTTGCTTTTTTTAAATATTATCTAACACTTTGGTACACCCATTTAGAAGCCAAATGGACAATCAGATCAGATACCCTGTGAAAGGTACTGGTCACTTATTGATCTCCCCCTCTATTTGTTGCGATTGCATCCTTCACTGACTTCCCAAATCATCTCCCTCATCCTTGTTAGTTCTAACCAGGTTTCACAGCATTAAATATCCCAATTATAGTGACACAAATTCTGTTTACCTCATTCACCAATCCCACTGAGATCCAGATTGGAGTCAGGCTGATTCACACCACAGTAGAAGTATATCTCTCCCTGTTTAAATTTGGCATGGCTGTTATTTATATACAAGAGTTTCTGCAGATGCTGGAAATCTAGAGCAACAAACATATAATGAGGGAGGAACTCCATAGGTCAGGCAGTATCTTTGAAAAGGAATTAACAGTCAACATTTTGGACCGAGACCCTTCATCAGGATCAATAATACTTCACAATTGACAATGGGCATCATGGTATTATAAAAGTTAGTGTGATGCTTTACAGTGCCGGCTGTAAGATCAGGGTTCAATTCCCGCTTTTGCCTTTAAAGAGTTTGTACATTCTCCCTGTGACTGTGTGTGTTTCCCCCTGGTGCTCCAGTTCCCTCCCACATTCCAGAGACACACAAGTTAGGGTTAGTAAGTTGTCTGCAGGTTCCGTGACATCAACTCTGCTCTGTGATGAACTGAAGCTGAGGTGTGGACTTGCTTCGGGCTTCGTGTCAAAGGACTCACTTTCATTCCAAATGCTGTTTGCTTACTTTTATTGTTTGCATGATTTGTGTTTTTTTCTTTTCTCTGCACGTTGGGTGTTTGTCGGTCTTTTTTTGAATGGGTTTCTTGTTTTGTGGCTGTCTGTAAGGAGACGAATTTCAAGGACGTACAATGTATTTTGATAATAAATGTACTTTGAACTTGGAACTTTGTTCGTGTTGGAAGCATGGATACAGTTGCGGGCTGCCCCCAGCATATTCTATACACAAACGATACATTTCACTGTATGTTTCAATGCTTGGATGTACATGTGACAAATAAAGCTAATCTCTAACCTTTAAAAAGTCAATGTTTCGGACCAAGACCCTTCATCAACATCTTCATCGGGATTTATTCTCTCCATCAATGCTGAGTTACTCCAGATTTCCCTCTTGTTCTTGTGTTTCATTCTTTCACTTTCTCCATCCATAATGTATGTTCTCTTTAATTCATCTAGAGCCTTCCACTCTAAATCTTTGCTTCCTTCTAAAATTATGCCCCATCAGATCTTCCATTTCTGCCGTAGGAAAAAGCTTCTTATTGCCTTGTACACCTCTATCAAGTCACCTCCCATCCTCCTTCGCTCCAAAGAGAAAAGCCCCAGCTCACTCAACCTGTCCTCATAAGACATTCTCTCTAATCCAGGCAACATCCTGGTAAATCTCCCCTGCATGCTTTCCAAAGCTTTCACATTCTTATCTTTTACCGTCCTACTATTCTTATCCTTCCATATCATTTACCACAACAAAACTACTTTTATCATCTTTACATCCTGCTACACCAGGAACGAGATCAACATAATCAAGGACCCCTCCCCTCCCATCCCAGGCATTCTTTCTTCTCCCTTCTCCCATTAGGCAGAAGGTATAAGATCTTGAGACCATGCACCACCAGGCATAAGCATGGTTTCCATACTACTGTTGTAAGAATCTTATGGACCTCTTGTTTGTTAAAGATGAATTGTTCTTCTCCCAGTCAATTTCATCATTGCCTTTGCACTTTATTCACCTACCTGCATTGCACTTTCTTCTAACAGTGACACTAAATTCCATACGACATAGGAGTACATTAGGCCATTCAGCTCATTGTCTGCTTCACCATTCCATCATGGCTTATTTATTGTCCCCCTCAACCCCATTCTTCTGCCTTCTCCCTGTAATCTTTGACACCCTTACTAATCAAAAAGATATCAACCTCCGCTTTAAATATACTCAATGACTTGGCCTCCACAGCTGTCTTAGACAATGAAATCCACAGATTCATCACCCTCTGGCTAAAGAAATTCCTCCTCAACTCTGTTCTAAATGGATGTCCTTTTCTTCTGAGGCTGTTCCCTCTGGTCCTAGACTCGCCCACTATAGGAAACATCCTCTCCATGTCCACTCTATCTAGATCTTTCAATATTTGATAACTTTCAATGAAATCCCCCTCATTCTTCTAAACTCCAATGAGTTCAGGCCCAGAGCCATCAAATGCACCTTATACTTCAACCCTTTCATTCCCGGAATCATTCCTGCAAACCTCCTCTGAAACCTCTCCAATGCCAGCACATCTTTTCTCTGATAAGGGGCCCAAAATACTCACAATACACCATCTGCCACCTGACCAATGCCTTTTAAAGACTCAGTATTATATCCTTGCTCTTATATTCTAATCCTCTCAAATTGAATGTTAACATTGCATTTGCCTTCCTTACCACCAACCCAACCTGTAAGGCAATGCTGCACAAGGAGTGCACCTGTAATTTTTGAATTTTCTCCCCTTATACTGACTTCATTCCTTCTACCATCAACTTCTTTACACTATATTGAAAGGGAGGATATAACTACAGCTGTGAAGATCCCTGCTGCACTTGATGATCCTGTGATCTCTGTCTCAAAGGCTGATGTTAGGCTGTCTTTAAAGAGAGTGAACCCTTGCAAGGTGGGAGGTCCCGGTGAAGTACCTGGTAAGACTCTGAAAACCTGTGCCAACCAACTAGCGGGAGTACTCAGGGACATATTCAACCTCTCACTGCTAAGGGTGGAAGTTCCCACTTGCTTCAAAGAGGCAACAATATACCGGTGCCTAAGAAGAATAATGTCGGCTCCCTTAATGACTAACGCTCGGTAGCACTCACATCTACAGTGATGAAATGCTTTGAGGGGTTGGTCATGACTAGACTGAACTCCTGCCTCAGCAAGGACCTGGACCCATTGCAATTTGCCTATCGCCACAATAGGTCAACGGCAAACGCAATCTCAATGGCTTTTCACATGGGTTTAGACCACTTGGTCTACACAAACACCTATGTTAGGATGCTGTTCATCGACTATAGATCAGCATTTAGTAGCATCATTCCCACAATCCTCACTGAGAAGTTGCAGAACCTGGGCCTCTGTACCTCCCTCTGCAATTGGATCCTCGACTTCCTAACCAGAAGATGACAATCTGTGCGGATTGATGATAATATCTCTTCCTCGCTGACGATCAACACTGGCGCACCTCAGGGGTGTGTGCTTAACCCACTGCTCTACTCTTCATATATACATGACTGTGTGGCTAGTCATAGCTCAAATACCATCTATAAATTTGCTGATGATACAACCATTGTTGGCAGAATCTCACGTAGTGACGAGAGGGCATACAGGAGTGAGATATGCCAACTAGTGGAGTGGTGCCGCAGCAACAACCTGGCACTCAATGTCAGTAAGACGAAAGAGCAGATTGTGGACTTCAAGAAGAGAGACGAAAGAACACATACCAATCCTCATAGAGGGATCAGAAGTGGAGAGAGTGAGTAGTTTCAAGTTCCTGGGTGTCAAGATCTCTGAGGATCTACTCTGGTCCCAACATATCAATGTAGTTACAAGGAAGGCATGACAGCAACTATACTTCATTAGGAGTTTGAAGATTTTTGGCATATCAACAAATACACTCAAAAACTTCCATAGATGTACCATAGGGAGCATTCTGACAGGCTGCATCCCTATCTGGTATGGGGGGGGGGGGCGGCTACGGCACAGGACTGAAAGAAACTGCAGAAGGTTGTAAATCTAGTCAGCTCCATCTTGGGTACTAGCCTACAAAGTACCCAGGACATCTTCAAGGAGCTGTGTCTCAGAAGGCAGCATTCATTATTAAGGACCTCCAGCACCCAGGCCATGCCCCTTTCTCACTGTTACCATCAGGTAGGAGGTACAGAAGCCTGAAGGCACACACTCAGCGATTCAGAAACAGCTTCTTCCCCTCAGCCATCCGATTCCTAAATGGACATTGAATCTTTGGACACTACCTCACTTTTTTAGTACATATTATTTGTTTTTTTACACTATTTTTAATCTATTCAATATATCTATACTGTAATTGATTTACTTATTTATAATTATTATATTATTATTTATTTATTTTCTACTATATTATGTATTGCGTTGAACAGCTGCTGCTAAGTTAACAAATTTCGCGACACATGCCGGTGATAATAAACCTGATTCTGATTCTTATTCTGATATATTCCCTCTGACACTTTGTCCATTCTCCCAATCTGTCCAAGTTCTTCGTCAGATTCTCTGCTTCATTAACACTGCCTGTCCGTCCACCTACCTGGGTTTCATCTGCAAACTTGGCAACAAAGCCATCAATTCCATCGTCATTGATATATAACTTGAAAAGTAGCGGTCCCAGTACCGACCCCTGTGGAACACCACTAGTCACAGGCAGCTATTCAAAATAGGCCCACTTTATTCCTACTCTTTGCCTCCTGCCAATCAGACAATGCTCTCTCCATGCTAATATCTTTCCAGTAATACCATGGGCTCTTACCTTGTTAAGCAGCCCCATGTGCAGCACCTTGTCAAAGGCCTTCTGAAAATCCAAGTTAACAACATCAGCTGACTCTCCTTAGTCTATCCTGCGTGTTATTTCCTCAAAGAATTCCAATAGATTTGTCAGGCAAGGTTTCCCCTACCATCTATAGGAAGAGGTACAGTTGACGTTTCGGGCCGAGACCCTTCGTCAAGGCTAACAGAAAGAAAAGCTAGTAAGAGATTTGAAAGTGGGAGGGGGAGATCCAAAATGATAGGAGAAGACAGGAGGGGGAGGGATGGAGCCAAGAGCTGGACAGTTGATTGGCAAAAGGGATATGAGAGGATCATGGGACAGGAGGCCCAGGGAGAAAGAAAGGGGGAAGGGGGAAGCCCAGAGTATGGGCAAGGGGTATAGTGAGAGAGACAGAGGGAGAAAAAGGAGAGAGAGAGAGAAAAAGAATGTGTGTATATAAATAAATAGATAACGGATGGGGTAAGAGGGGGAGGTGCGGCATTAGCAGAAGTTTGAGAAGTCAATGTTCATGCCATCAGGTTGGAGGCTACCCAGACGGAATATAAGGTGTTGCTCCTCCAACCTGAGTGTGGCTTCATCTTTACAGTAGAGGAGGCCGTGGATAGACATATCAGAATGGGAATGGGACATGGAATTAAAATGTGTGGCCACTGGGAGATCCTGCTTTCTTTGGCAGACGGAGCGTATCTCTTATAATTTCGGATTTCCCCCTCCCCCTCCCACTTTCAAATCTCTTACTAGCTTTTCTTTCAGTTAGTCCTGACGAAGGGTCTTGGCCCGAAACGTCATCTGTACCTCTTCCTATAGATGCTGCCTGGCCTGGATCTAGTGATTATTAAAATGAAGGCATTGGTGTATTGGCCTTCATTAATCGTGGAATTGAAGTTAGGAGCCGAGAAGTAATGTTGCAGCTATATAGGACCCTGATCAGACCCCACTTGGAGTACTGTGCTCAGTTCTGGTCGCCTCACTACAGGAAGAATGCGGAAGCCATAGAAAGGGTGCAGAGGAGATTTACAGGGATGTTGCCCGGATTGGGGAGCATGCCTTATGAAAACAGGTTGAGTGAATTCGGCCTTTTCTCCTTGGAGCGACGGAGGATGAGAGGTGACCTGATAGAGGTGTATAAGATGATGAGAGGCATTGATCGTGTGGATAGTCAGAAGCTTTTTCCCAGGGCTGAAATGGTTGCCACAAGAGGACACAGGTTTAAGGTGCTGGGGAGTAGGTACAGAGGAGATGTCAGGGGTAAGTTTTTTACGCAGAGAGTGGTGAGTGCGTGGAATGGGTTGCCGGCATTGGTGGTGGAGGCGGATATGATAGGGTCTTTTAAGAGATTTTTGGATAGGTACATGGAGCTTAGAAAAATAGAGGGCTATGGGTAACCCTAGTAATTTCTAAGGTAGGGACATTTTCGGTACAACTTTGTGGGCCGAAGGGCCTGTATTGTGCTATAGGTTTTCTATGTTTCTATCATTACTAATGCCTCCACAATTTCTTCTGCTACCTCTATTGGAACTGTGGTGTCTAGTTCATCTGGTCCAGGTGACTTATCTACCTTCAGACCTTTCGCCTTCCCAAGCATCTTCTCCTTAGAAATAGCAACTGCACTCACTTCTGCCCCGACACTCTCGAATTACTGGTATAACTGTTGGTGTCTTCCACAGTGAAGACTGATGCAAATTGCTTATTAAATAACAGAAGCAGTCCCCCGTTTCTTTGTCCCCCATTACTATCTCTCCAGCGACATCCTTTCAGTATTATGGAGCCCAAATCTGCCCACAATACACCCAAATGTGGTCTGATCAATACATTACAAAGCCTCTGCATTACATTTTTGATTTTATATTCTAGCCCTCTAGAAATGAATGCTAATGTTGCATTTGCCTTCCAAATTCATCATTCTGTTGTTCGTCCTTTATGTAGTTATGTATGAAATGATCTGTCCGGATGGCACACAGACAAAAGCTTTTCACTGTATCTCAGTACATGTGACAAGAGTCACAGATGTCATTTAAAGTGGAAGGTGACAGTATTTAATTATTAAGGACGTGAAAGATTACGGGGAGAAGGTAAGAGAATGGAGTGGAGAGGGATGATAAATCAGCCATGGGGGTATACATCTGTTGGGCTGAATGGCCTAATTCTGTTCCTATTCTTATGGTCAGGAACAATTATCAATTACCAGCATGTGGAGATTCTCCAAGAGGACCACAGCCTTGTCATGGTTTGGAGGGTTGCGTACCTCAATGACCTGGAGAGTTCTGTTGGCTGGAGACAGGGCTTTATGCTTTGGCTTTTTGTCAGGTCACCCATGCCAAACAGGTCCCTGGGACATAGACAACACCCAAGGTCAGGATTGAACCCACAACTCTGGGGCTGCAAGGCAATAGCTGAAACTAAAAAACTTCAATACCTCATTAGAAGTAAGTAAAAAGAGACAGAAATAAAATACCAAAGAGGAACTGGGGAGGAATGGTATAATCAGAACACTGAAAGGGAGATTAAACAAACATGAAATATCTCCAGTGTAACTCAAATAACTGTCGCCTTCCTGTCAGCATGAACCAGTCTGGCCATTTTCCTCTGACCTTTCTCATTAACAAGGTGATTTTGTCCACAGAACTGCTGCTCATGGATTTCTTTTTTGTTTTTTCACACCATTCTCTGTAAACTCTAGAGACTGTTGTATGTGAGAATCCCAAGAGATCAGCAGCTTCTGAGATACTCAAACCATCCTATCAGGCACCAACAATAATTCCACTGTCAAAGTCACTTAGATCACATTCCTTCCCCTTTCTGATGTTTGGTCTGAGTAACAACAGAACCTTTTGACTGTGGCTGCATGCTGTTATGCATTGAACTGTTGCAACATGATTGGCTGATTAGATATTTGCATTAATGAGCAGGTGTGCAGGTGTACCTAATAAAGTGGCCACAGAGTGAATGTCATGAAGATGTTTTCCGGCAACAGTACAGTATAGTAGATGAAAACAAATTATAAATTACAATTAAGAAATATATATATTAAATTAATTAAGTAGTACAAATAGAGAGCAAAACTAATGAGGTAGTGTTGATGGGTTGGTTCCATATCTGCTTGGAAATCTGATGGAAGAAGCTGTTTCTGAAAGAAATGTATCGAAAGGAAAAGGTTCTTTAAAATGCTG
Source organism: Mobula birostris (assembly GCF_030028105.1). Lineage (NCBI taxonomy): Eukaryota > Metazoa > Chordata > Chondrichthyes > Myliobatiformes > Myliobatidae > Mobula > Mobula birostris. Next base: position 6,376,670 of record NC_092385.1, on the reverse strand, counting down.
GGCAAAGATTTGTCAGTATACAGTTGCTTCTGTTCTGTTATTTAATTAAGTCAGTTATTAAATTTTATCTCTTCTTCGGGGTAAAATTAATGTTTGGAATACGTAAATGCCAGTGTCATCAATGACGAAGCAAAACAGCTTCCTTCTGCATATTGCTTTTATGTTGTCCATGACTCAGGCGATGGCTGCCGCGTCTCTTGAGTCAGACCCTGGTAGCTGCAGCACACAACAGAGCACAAATCCTTGACTGGCCTATTGCAGGATATGGCAGAGGTGCTATCATTGGATAAGAAGTTAGACTTTTATGGAGTTAAAATGACAGAGAGACCACAAACAGGGCCTTCAATCCATCATGCACCAATCTATCCAGTTCTGATGCAGGGCTTCGACCCATGACGTTGACAATTGTTTCCTCCTGCCCCCCCCCCCCACTCCCCATTGATGCTTCTTGGCACTCTGAGTTCTTCCATCAGATCTCATCTCTGTGACAACACACAGAAAATGCTAGCAGAGCTCAGCAGGTCAGACAGCATCTATGAAAAAGAGTAGACAGTCATGTCTTGGGCTGAGACCCTTCATTAGTCCTGAAGATGGGTCTTGGCCCAAAATATCAGCTGTCTGCTCTTTTCCATAGGTGCTGCCTGACATGCTGAGTTCCTCCAGCATTTTGTGTGTGCTGCTCTGAATTTCCTGCATCTGCAGACAGTGTGTTTACACACAACCCCTACCCTCCCTAGATTCCTGATACTGTTAACTTCTGGAGGTTTGTAATTGAGTAAATTTTAGCTCCAAAATAGATCCAAAGTTTTGGGGGTTAAATGGCCTCACTTTGGCATCTAGTTGAGAAGGCACTCAGCTGTGAAACAGATGCAGTGAGGTAGAGCTCCAAAGAACAAATATTTGCCTTTTTCCCAAACACTTTCTACAAACAGTTCTGACTGCATCCAAAAACTGGAGCTTTCAATTAAACACATGTCATTATGGTTAAATAAAGTCGACTGGTACTTGGGGTAAAGAAGCCAACATAGACTAATTGAGCCAACTGGCCTGTCTGAATAAGTTCTATGTAGCTCCATACTCCCTCTAGTCCGTCAATAAGAAACAACCCAGTCTAAATAAAATGCCTCTTTGAACAGCAGACCATCAACGTACAATCTTAATCCATCATCTTTTTCCCCCACCATCAGATTTCTGAATGAACAACCAACCAAGCCATGAACCAACCTTTTGTTGCACTACTTACTTAATTATATACGTACAGTTCAAAGTATTTTTATTATCAAAGTATGTATACAATATACAACCTCGAGACTCGTCTCTTAACAGGCAGCCACAAAACAAAGAAACACAACAGAACTCATTAAAAAGGGCCGTCAAACACCCAATGTGTAGAGAGAAAAAAAAACATTTATATAGCATATCATATATAGCATATTTATAACAGCATATATAGTATATTTTATGTATTGCACGCACTGCTGCCGGGAAAAAATAACTTCTAAACTGAGGATGTTGCCTAGATTAGAGAGTGTGCCTTTTGAGAATAGGTTGAGTGTACTTGGCCTTTTCTCCTTGGAGCGATGGAGGGGGAGAGGCGACCTGATAGAGGTATATAAGATGATGAGAGGCATTGATAGTGTGGGTAGCCAGAGGCTTCTTCCCCAGGGCTGAAGTAGCTAACACAAGGGTGCACAGTTTTAAGGTGCCTGAAAGTAGATACCAGGGGGATGTCAGAGGTAAGTTTTTCACACAGAGAGTGGTAGTGGTAGGTTCACTGCCAGCGAAGGTGGTAGAGGTGAATACAATAGGGTCTTTTAAGAGACTCTTAGATAAATACACGGAGCTTAGAAAAATAGAAGGTTATGCAGTAGGGAAATTCTAGGCAGTTTCTGGAGTAGGTTACATTGTGGGCCGAAGGGCCTGTAATGTGCTGTAGATTTCTATGTTGCTATGGTTCTGATTCTGATTCAATACTTCTGAGTTGCTCTCTGTTCCTGAGATACCGCTTTGCAGGTACTTTTTTATTTTCTGTTTCCAGTGTATTCACAGGAGCTCTAAGTTGTGGCATCTGTTACTACCCACTGTTCACCCTTCATTCAACAATCAATGCAGTTGCTCCTTGTTTTTAGAGCCATGGGGCTGTAGAGCAGTACAGCACAGGAACTGGCCCTTCAGCACCCCCTTTTCTCCTTAACTAGGGTCCTAATATCTCTCAAAAACCAAGGTTCACTAAACCTGTTAGCCTTGTCTTTTACTCTGACACCAAACAATGAATTACACAACCTATGTCAGTGATAATCTCGCAATATTCTAGATAACCGTACTGAATCTCCCTTTGGCCTTTCCCAGTCTAAGGAGGACAATCAGTCTTCTTTAAATACTTTGTGCAAGTGCCCTGCTGCAGGGAGTACAAGGTGATTCCTTGCTGTGGTAAACAGAGAGTGGTTTGATGCAGTGGTAAACAACAAGCCCATTGCCGACCATTAACCAAGTATAAACACAAGAGGTTGTGCAGATGCTGGAAATCCTGAGTAACACACACACACAATGCTGGAGTAACTCAGCAGGTCAGGCAGTATCGACGGAGAGGAATAAAGAGTTGACATTTTGGGCCAAGGCCCTTCATCAGGACCGAAAAGGAAGGAGGGAGAAGCCAGAATCAGGAGGTGAAGGGAGGGGAAGAAGTACAAGCTAGAAGGTGATAGGTGAAGCTAGGTGAGGGAGAAGGTGGGTAGGTGGACGATGGGGGCATGTAGTAACAAGCTGGGAGGTGATAGGTAGAAAATATAAAGAGCTGAAGAAGAAGGAATCTAATAGGAGAGGAGAGTGGGCCATGAGAGAAAGAGAAGAAGGAGGAGTACCAGGGGTGGGGGCAGGGGGAGTGATAGGCAGATGGGGAGAAGAGAAGAGGTAAGAGAGGAGCCAGAGTGGGAAATGGAAGAAGAGGGAAGGGAGAGGGGGAAAATACTTGGTGTTAGAGAAATCGATGTTCATAACGGAATACGAGTTGTTGCTCCTCCACCCTGAGAGTGGCCTTATCGTGGCAGTGGAGGATGCCATGAGTTAACATGTAGGAACAGGAATGGGGATTGGAATCAAAATGGTTGGCCACTGGGAAATCCTACGTGTTGCAGATGGAGCAAAGGTGCTCGACACAGCAGTCCCCCAATCTACATTGGGTCTCACCAGTCTAGATGGTCTTGGCCCGAAACGTCGATATTTTATTCCTCTCATTAGAAGGAAGACATTAAGGTGCAAGGTCAGTTAGTCAGACTGTGAGGTCAAGAATCCATCTTAACACACTAAGGAACCGTTCAAAAGTCTTATTACATTGGAGTAGAAGATGGTTTGCTTGTGTATGCCAGGAATATAGACTTTGGGGAGGCAAGGACAATGCTGTAGTCTTTCATTAAAATTATTTATTTAAGTCAAGATGACAGGACAGGTAGCTGTTGAAGCTGATGGAAACCAAAGATTCAAAGTTCATTTATTATGAACTTAAAAGAATAAATTATACAGCCCTGAGATTTGATTGCTTAACAGTTAGTTGCAAAGCAAGGAGCCCGAATGAACAAATTTAAAAAAAAGACCAACCCTAGTGCCCACAGAGAAAGAGAAAGAAAAAAACAAACAAATCAAGCAGGCAGTAGAAGTGAGCAGCAACAACAGCGTCCTGAATCAAGCTGAGCCCTTAGGTCCAAATTCTCGGAGTAGGCCCAAAGCTTCAGTACTCAGCTCATCATATTAGTAAGTCAAGTCACTGCAAAGTTTGCAGACACGAAGCACAGCAACTAGGGGCAGTCTCACAGCCTTACCGTCGTAGAGAGAGGAGCCCCCAGACTACCTGGGCAAGTGTTTAAGTTGTCCAAACTTTGCACTAGGAACCAAGCCCCACCATGGCGAGTTGCTCCAGGCCTGTATTTCGCTGCCAAAGAAGCTGTTCTTGACATCTCCAAATTGGCTCAGCACATAGGGTGATCCAACCTCACCCGACTCCCGACACTCTGCCATTCCAATCTTTCTAGGCCGGCACTTAGATTTTCCAAACAGCATATTGCACCTTGCGTTAGGACCCGAGCCACGCCACGGCAAATCTTTAGTCCTTTACCTCTTTCACCAATCACCTCCCAGCTTCTTACTTCATATCAGTCCCTCATCCACCTACCTTCTCCCTCATCTGCTCTCACCTACCACCTATCAGCTTGTACTCTTCCTCTTCCCCTTCCCCCCACCTTCTTATTCTGGCTTCTGCCCTGTTCCTTCCCAGTCCTGATCGAGGGTCTTGGTCCAAAATGTCAACTCTTTATTCCTCTCTATAGATGCCATCTGACCTGTTGAGTTCCTCCAGCATTTTGTATATTTTGTTCTGGATTTCCAGCAACTGCAGAACCTCTTCCGTTTATAGTTAAATTGTTTTTTCCCCAAAATTTATGCTTTCTTTCTTACATTAAATACTGCAGAGCTAATCAGCGACAGGAATTGTGAGAACCTGTATGGGGAAGCAGAGCATTTCAATTACTATTTGAAAGTAGAATCAAAATCGGAATCAGATTTATTACCACTGACTTGTACAATGTGTAATTTGTCGTCGTGTGCCAGCAGCATAGTACAAACACATAAAAACTGGGCAGCACGGAAGCAGAACGCTATTACAGCGCTAGCTACGCAGGTTCAATTCCTGCCACTGTCTCTAAGGAGTTGGCATCTTCTCACTGTGACCATGCGGGTTTCCTCAATGTGCTCTGGTTTCCTCCCACATTCCAAAGATGTACAAGCAATACACATAAAAGTTGCTGGTGAACACAGCAGGCCAGGCAGCATCTATAGGAAGAGGTACAGTCGATGTTTCAGGCCGAGACCCTTCGTCAGGACTAACTGAAAGAAGAGCTAGTAAGAGATTAGGATTAGAGAGCTGAGGGTACTCTATGTTGACATCTATGACGCCACATCATGTCGTATACCTCTATCACATCTCCACTCATTCTCCTATGTTTTAGGGAATAACATCCTAACCTATTCAACCTTTTCCTGTAACTTGGGTCCTCAATTCCTTGCAACTTTTCTCTACGCTCTTTCAATCTTATTGATATCTTTACTGTCAATAGGTGACAAGAACTGCACACAATATTCCAAATTAGGCCTCAACAATCTCTTATAACTGCTTCAACATAGCATCCCAACTCCTGTATTCAAAACTCTGATTTATGAAGGCCAATGTGCCAAAAGTTTTCTTTACTGCCATCTCTACCTGTGACACCACTGTTCTGTGAAGCTACCAGGAACAGAAGCAGAGTGAAAAATGGCAACAGCTCCCAAGCAGACTATGCATACATAGATTGAGAAAAGGCTGCAAAAGTGCTTTGCGTACTTTTGGATGGCATAGCACAGCTATAGGCACTTCGGTATGTTTGCTCGTCAGACTCACAGGGGTTCTCAGTGAACTTGACCATTTCTTCATAGGCTAAGGGCTGTGGAGGTCTATGGTCCAAGTGCAGGTTGATGGGACTTGGCAGAATAACAGTTCGGCATGGACTAGATAGGCCAAAGGGCCTGTTTCTATGCGTTGATGACTCCCAGTGCACCATAGCACTGTAATACACGGTGATTGGGGAGGGGGTGTATTCACATTAGACAAGGAGAAGGAAAACGGTGATATGGAGCATTGACGTTGTTCTCTACAGCTGCCAGCATGTCCTGGGGTTGAGATCATTTCCTTCTGGCTGAAGGGGAACTCGGAGTGGGAAGAGAAAGCCCCAGCTGTTCGGTTCACCCAGGAAATGACAAAAGGAGATTCTGCTCAGCCATGCAGCTGCGGTACAATTTCACCGAGCAGGAACACAAGGTAATGGAGCAGCTAAAACAGCCAATGGCTCACGGCTCATGACTCCGGTGTGTGTCCTAACCCCTGGCTCCACCTGGCTGCAGTTTGCAATTTCATACTGTGACCACATGAACTTCCCTGATGTGTTCACAAAGCATTAGACCATAAGACAAAGGAGCAGAAGTTGGCCATTCGGTCCATCAAGTCTGCTCCGCCATTTTATCATGAGCTGATCCATTCTCCCATTTAGTCCCACTCCCCCGCCTTCTCACCATAACCTTTGATGCCCTGGCTACTCAGATACTTATCAATCTCTGCCTTAAATACACCCAATGACTTGGCCTCCACTGCCGCCCGTGGCAACAAATTCCATAGATTCACCGCATTTCTGTTCTGAATGGGCGCCCTTCAATCCTTAAATCATGCCCTCTCGTACTAGACTCCCCCATCATGGGAAACAACTTTGCCACATCCACTCTGTCCATTGTGGATTGGCAGGTTAACAGCCTGCAGTACATTACCCCTAACTTGTAGGTGAGGGTATAATCTGGGCATATGGGGGCGCTGAGATAATTTGGGATTAGGGACAATGCAATCTGGATAGTCAAATTGGTGAGTTGGACTTGGACTTGGTGAGTTGAAGAGCCTATGTAGTGATTAGCACAGTGCTTTACACTACAGGAGACCGGGTTTAATTCGCGCCACTGCCTGTAAGGAGTTGGTATGTTCTGCCCGTGACAGTATGGGTTTCATCTGGGTGTACCGGTTTCCTCCCAAAGTCCAAAGATGTACCAGGTGGTAGGTTAATCGGTCATTGTAAATTGTCCCGTGATTAGGCTCAGATCAAATCAGGGGATTGCTGGGCGGTGTGGCTCAACCATTGAGCACATCCAGATGAAACACTGTCATAGGAAAGCAGCATCCATCATCACCACCCAGGCCATGCTCTTTTCTCGCTGCTGCTATCAGGAAGTCTCGGGAATCCCACCACCAGGTTCAAGTGCTTTTACTATCCCTCAACCATCAGGCTCTTGAACAAAAGGAGATAACATTCATCTATTGAGATGTTCCCACAACCAATAGTTTCACTTTAAGGACTCTTCATTTTTATTTTATGTTCTTGTTATTTATTGCTTTTTATTTATATTTGTGTTGGCACAGTTGGTTGTCTTCTGCACTCTGGTTGATCTTTCATCGATCCGGTTATAGTTATTGCTCTATAAATTTTCCTTTGAACTTTGACTAAGAAGGTGGGGGAGGGGAGGAGGTGATAGGTGAAACCAGGAGAGGGGGAGGGGGCAGGGATAGCAATCAAGTAAATGTGATAAATATAGGTCAATTTATTAATTTACAAATTTACCAAAACATGAACACAAGATTCTGCAGATGCTGGAATTCTTGTGCAACACAAACAAAATGCTGGAGAAAGGGTGGTGTGGTGTTAGCATAACAACCCGATTCAGTTTTGCCCCTGCTTGTAAGGAGTTTGTACATTCTCCCCGTGACTGCGTGGGTTTCCTCCAGGTGCTCTGGTTTCCTCCCACAGTCCAAAGACGTTGCGTTTGTGGGTTAATTGGTCACGTGGGTGTAATTGAGCGGTATGGGCTCATTGGGCTAGAAGGACCTGTTACTGTGCTGTATCACTAAACAAAATAAAATAAAAATAAATTTCTTTGAGATTGTAGCTAACGGAATGCACAAGGGGGAAATCAGCGAATGTGGTGCATTTGCACTTTTGAAAGATTTGCATAAGCTGCCGTAAGAGGTTACAGTACAAAATATAAATGACCAACATATACTGACATGGATGGCTTTATGAGGCATTGGTCAGACTGCACTTGGAGTATTATGAACAGTTTTGGGCTCCTTATCTAAGAAAGGATGTGCTGGCATTGGAGGGGCTCCAGAGGAGGTTTTCGAAAATAATCCGGGGAATGAAAGGGTTAACATGAGGAGCGTTTGATGACTCTGGGCCTGTACATGCCGGATTTTTGATGAATGGGGGAGGGGCGGAATCTTATTGAAACCTATTCGAGTATTGAAATACCTAGATAGTGTAGATGTGGAAAGGATGTCTCCGATAGTGGAGGAGTCTAGGACCAGAGGACACAGCCTCAGAACTGGAGGAGGTCCCTTTGGAACAGCGATGAGGGGAAATTTCTTCAGCCAGAGGGTGGTGAATCTGTGGAATTCATTGCCACAGATGGCTGTGGAGATCAAATCACTGGGTATATTTAAAGCAGAGGTTGATAAGTTCTTGATTAGTAAAGGTGTCAAACGTTATGGGGAGAAAGCAAGAGTATAAATCAGTCATTTTGGAATGACCTAATTTTGCTACCATGTCTTATGGTCTAATTTATATTTACTTGGAGATAGAGCTCAGAACAAACAGGCCCTTCCAGCCCAATGACCCACACAGCTCTACAACCCAACTTTTGAATCCTAGCCTAATCACAGGACAATTTACAACGACCAATTAACCTAGTAACCGGTACATCTTTGGAATGTGGGAGGAAATCGGAGCACCTGGAGGAAACCCACACGTTCATTGTAAGGACATACAAACTCTTTACAGATATCGCTGGAAGTGAACTCTGAACTCCCACTACCTGAGCTGTAAAAGCGTCACGCTAACCAGCGCTTCCCTACCTATGCCTTATGCATTCTGGAACAAAAGAGCAATAAATCTAAAATGTTTTGGGTTGGGACACTGTTTTAGCTGGAGTGCTTCTGGGATCAGTGTTGGGGCCCCAGCTGTTCGTAACCAGTATCAGTGATGAGGAGATTGTAGCATCCAAGCCTGTTAATGGTGCAAAACTGGGTGGGATTTTGGGTAGTGGGAAGGTTGCAAAGAGCCTTCAGGGCCTGGAGACATCTTATTTCTATGTTCTTAATTCTAAACAACACACAAATCTCTTTCATTAAGTGTGATCAAAATGGAGCTGAGTTTTCACTGCAAGGAGGAACTCATTATCTGGCTCACTTGCTGCCTGCTTCTTGTCACAAGCAAATATTTTATTTTACTTTTAGTTTAGAGATGCAGTGCTGAACAGATCCTTCCAGCCTAGCGATCCGCGCCACCCAGCAACCCAGCCACTTAGCCCTAGCCTAATCACAGGACAACTTTACAATGACCAACTAACCTATTAGTTGTTTTTTGTTCTTGTAAGCAATAAGCTTTATGCCTCGTTCATGACTTCCAAAGAACCCCTGGATCAGAAACAGACCAGAACCCAACCATACATAGGATTGTATACCTGAGGAACAGGCCCTTCAGCCAATGTCTGCACCAAATAAAATATCAAATAGAACTAAATCTCTCTGTTTGCACATGATGCATACCCCTCCATTCCCTGCAAATTTATTTATTTATTGAGATAAGTGCAAACAGGCCCTTCTGGCACTTTGAGCTGTGCTGCCCCGCAACCTCCGATTTAACCCTAGCCTAATCACGGGACAATTTACAATGACCAATTAACCTACCAACCAGTACGCCTTTGGACTGTGGGAGGGAACTGACGCAGTCGGAGAAACCCATACGGTTACGGGGAGCGGCAGGAATTGAAACACACGTCTCCTGTACTGTAGAGCTTTGTGCTAACCACTACACTACCACGCTGCTCCATTTACATGTGTCTATCTAAAATACTCATAAATGCTACTATCATATTTGCTTCCACCACCTCCGGGCACCTACCACTCCTTTTGGAAAAAAACTAGCCCCAACATTTATTTTTATTTAGAGATACAGCGCAGACTGGCCTATCTGGCTCAACGAGCCGCATCGCCCAGCAATCCACCTATTAACCCTTGCCTAATGACAGGACAATTTTACAATGACAATTAACCTATTAACCAGCACGTCTTTGGAATGTGGGAGAAAACAGGCTTGCTGCCTCTCCTTGTCACAAGGAAAGAGCTTTCAAGTATTTCTAAACAAATACTATTTCTTTGCGCTGTGAAACAGCAACAGAAAGGCAGACCTCAGAGTTTGGCAGCCTGTAGAAATGGCAGTATCTAGACTACAAAGACTAATTGCAATAATTAGACGTACTTTTGAGTAGAAGTGTAGATTAACAGCTACTGCACTGACATGCAAATTGATACTGCTGCAGACTGTTCAGTAATGATACAAGTCACCAGCTTTTCCATGTTAACCCATAAAGAATTGGTGTAAGATACTTTTCAACTGAGAGCCTGCTTTGGCATGGTCCTGATGAAGTGATTTGGTCCAAACCGTCGACTGTTTATTCATTTGCATGGATGCTGCCTGCTCTGCTGAATTCCTCCAGCATTTAAGGCTTTGTAAGGCATATGTCTGACAGCACATAGAGTATTGTGAGTACTTTTAGGTCCCTATCTAAGAAAAGGTGTGCAGGCATTGGAGAAGATGCAAAGAACATTCACGAGAATGATCCTGGGAATGAAAGAGTTAAGGCATAATTAAGGTTTGATGGCTCTAGGCCTATACTAAATTGGGTTTAGACGAATGGGGGGTGGGGGGTGTCATTGAATATTGAAAGGCCCAGATAGAGTCAAAGTGGAGAGGATGTTTCCTATAGTGGGGGAGTCTAGGACAAGAGGACTCAGCCTCAGAACACAAGTATATCCCTTTAGAATAGAGATGAGAAGGAACTTCTTTAGCCAGAGGGTGGTGAATCTGTGAAATTCACTGCCACAGGTATCTATGGAGGTGAAGTCATTGAATATTCTTAAAACAGAGGTTGATAGGTTCTTGATTAGTCAGAGCATCAAAGGTTATGGGGAGAAGGCAGAAGAATGGGGTTGAGAGAAATTAAATCAGCCATGATAGAATGGCGAGCAGACTGAATGGGCTGAATGGCCCATTTGTGTTCCTATGTCTTATGGTCTTATTTAATGTGTATTGCTCAAGAATTCCAGCATCAGCAGAATCTCTAGCTTCCAGCAATGATCACATGCATTGCTGCAGATGAGTACACTGTTCAGCAAAAGAGATGGATGTGTAACTCCTTGTAGTAAACTATGTAAACTGTTCAACTTTAATAGAGGAGGGCTAGCTTAGGCAAAGTTCAATCACTCCACAATCAAAGTCACTTGGATCACATTTCTTCCCTATTCTAATGTTTAGTCTGAACAACAACTGAACCTCCTGACCACATCTGCATGCTTTTATGCGTTGAGTTGCTGTCACATGACTGGCTGATTAGATATTTGTATTAACGAGCAGGTGTATGGGTGTACTAATAAAGTGGCTACTGACTGTACACTAACATATACCACCTTGAGATTCTACTTTCCATGGTGAGATCATACTTTCCCTGCTCATCCCATTTTCCATAGCCTTCAATGCCAAGGCATTTCAAGTGTGTTTACTGATACTTGCAGAACATGGAACACTTCTCCAGCACCCAACACCATTGCATTTAATTATTATTGTATTTATTTACTCATCTAGAGATACAGCACAGAACAGCCTTCTAGCCATGCCACCCAGCAAACCACCAAATTACCTAAACACTGGACTATTTACAGAGGCCAATTAACCTACTAATCAGCACATCTTTGGATTCTGGGAGGAAACCAGAGCACCAGGAGGAAACCCATGCACACATGGGAAAAAACTCTCAAATTTGCTTACAAGAAGATGCCAGAAATGAACTTCGAACTCCAACGCCCTGAGCTATAGCAGCATCACGCTAACTGATACACTGCACTGGTGCCTGGGTGAATATTAACCACCTGGGTTAAAGTCTCACACAGCCGTTCTCCGTTTAGGGAATCCACAATAAAGTCCTGGATTAAGTAACCCCTCGGACAACTTCATTCTCAACTCCAGTGACTGCACTACTGCCACATATATCAAGGTACAATTAAAATTTATCTTGCATACCTCCATATTATGGTGGTGTAGTGGCATCTGCACTGGAGTTCGAGGCGAATGTCCTGGGTTCAAATCCAGTCATAGTCATACTTTATTGATCCCGGGGGAAATTGGTTTTCATTACAGTTGCACCATAAATAATAAATAGTAATAAAACCATAAATAGTTAAATAGTAATATGTAAATTATGCCAGGAAATAAGTCCAGGACCAGCCTATTGGCTCAGGGTGTCTGACCCTCCAAGGGAGGAGTTGTAAAGTTTGATGGCCACAGGCAGGAATGACTTCCTATGACGCTCCGTGTTGCATCTCGGTGGAATGAGTCTCTGGCTAAATGTACTCCTGTGCCCACCCAGTACATTATGTAGTGGATGGGAGACATTGTCCAAGATGGCATGCAAATTGGACAGCATCCCCTTTTCAGACACCACCGTCAGAGAGTCCAGTTCCATCCCCACAACATCACTGGCCTTACGAATGAGTTTGTTGATTCTGTTGATGTCTGCTACCCTCAGCCTGCTGCCCCAGCACACAACAGCGAACATGATAGCACTGGCCACCACAGACTCATAGAACATCCTCAGCATCGTCCGGCAGATGTTAAAGGACCTCAGTCTCCTCAGGAAATAGAGACGGCTCTGACCCTTCTTGCAGACAGCCTCAGTGTTCTTTGACCAGTCCAGTTTATTGTCCAACTCGTATCCCTAGGTATTTCTCTGCTTTCTGGGTTGAGCATCGAACTATCAACTCAGCCTTGTAGAAAACAGGCAAATGCTAAAGAAATGGCCCGAGGCAGCACAGGGCTCAGAGAGGAACAACATCCCCCTCCATATTGGGTGGTGGGGTAGAGATATGTCTCCATCAAAGGAAGTGTAAGATACTCCTTCCCTCTGCTAGCCTGCAGGTCATCGTCGGGCAAGATGTAGCACCTGCTTAGCCCGCCCGATCAGGGAGCAGGTGGTGGGTGATCATTGATAATGATAATGGCTGGGGTCACCTGTCGTGTAAAGACACTGCCCAGGAGAAGGCAATAGCAAACCATTTCTTTAGGAAAATTTGCCAAGAACAATCATGGTCATGGAAAGACCATCATTGCCCATGTCATACGACATGGCACATAATGAATGAACCTTCCATACAGATTTGATACATTACAACACTGCATTGGGATAATACAAGGTCAAACAATATGGCCTCTGTTGTTCTCCCAAATGTACACACAGATGAGTTGAATAGGCTCTTTCTCTGTTCCTGATACTACAGTAATACTTGAGATCCATGTTCAACCAGCCAAAATTTGCCGCATCTTGTCTTACACAGATTTTCACTGTATTGTTGTTTCCACAGGCGAAGAGCAACCTCCTCCACATACTGACTATAAACAGTAACTTGAGAGACAAGTCCTGAGGATTAGAGGCAATTCCCCTGTTACAATATTTACCCAATAACAGAACTTCAATAGGTTGACAGCCCAGTGTTGGCAAACAAAATCCGACTTAAACACACCTTTCTTGTTGGTTAATTAACCTTGTGCAGTGTGGCATCCAGTCGAGGGGTTGGGGAAAACAGAGAAACAAAGGAGGCATTGTGAACATAATCACATACTCGAAGGACGTCTAAAAACAGAACTGCAGCTTGAAGGCAGATTCGCTGTTTCCGAACAACTTCTGACGTGTGGATCAAGTACTAAATAAGCATAGCTCTGACCGGTGAGGGAGGCAGAGGTCAAAGGTGAAACATCCTGCGGAGAAACATTAGAACCACGTGTTCCCTTGTTTAGGTTTGAAAACCTCAGATCTCTGCATTCCTTTAATTCTTCCCCTGGGAACACTCCTGACAACCTGTGCGTCAGCAGACAAACATCAGCCACCTGAAGTTTTAGGAGGTGGTGAGGGTCAGTAACTTTAAATTCCTTGGGTGCTATCATATCAAAGGATATGTCCTGGGAACAGTACATAAATGCCATCACAAAGAAGGTACATCATAGCCTGGTATGGAAACACCTATGCCAAGGAATAGGAAAAGTGACAGAAAGTGGCGGACACAGCCCAGTCCATGAAAGGCAAAGCTCTCCCCACTATTGAGCACATTTACATGGAGCACTGCCACAAGAAAGCAGAACCCATCATTAAGGACCCTACCAGACAGGACATGCTCTCTTCTCACTACTACCATTGGGGAAGAGGTACAGGAGCCTTAGGTCCCACACCACCAGGTTCAGGAACAGTTATGCCCCCTCAACCATCAAGCTCCTGAATCAGTGGGGATAACTTCACTCACCTCAACTCTGTGGTTCGTCCATCGTCGTCGATGAAGACCTTGACACTATTAGTCACTTTGAGACTGGATGCGGTGTGACGGAAGATGACTGGTCAGGCCAATTCGGGCACGAAATATCCTGGCACACGTTGGGCGGGCATGTGTAGGCACTGCAGTTGTTGCGCTGGTAGCTCCGGACTTGCGCAGCTCGCGCTTATGTTGTGCTTCAGCAATGCGCCTTGCTTCGTAAGCTTGACAGCCCTTGTGGATGAGGCCGCGCCAGGTAGGGCGGTTTTGTGCCAGCATTTCCCAAGAGGTCATGTCTATGTCAAGTGACTTCACGGAGGCCTTTAGTGTGTCTTTGTAACGTTTCTTCTGCCCTCCATGCGAGCGTCTTCTAGCAGAGAGTTCCCCAAAAAGGAGCTGCTTGGGTATGCGCTCGTCCGGCATGCGGATGACATGACCTGCCCACCGGGTCTGTGCTCTCATCAGCAGTGTGTGGACTGATGGTAGACTTGCTCTAGAGGGAACTTCAGTGTCTGGTACTTTATCTTGCCATCTGATGCCTAATATTCTGCGAAGGCAAGTCATGTGGAAATGGTTGAGCTGTCTTACACGCCTTGGATACACAGTCCATGTTTCACAGGCATACAGGAAGGTAGTGAATACCACGGCTCTGTAGACCTTCAGTTTTGTTGCTGGACTGATTCCTCGATGTTCTCACACAGTGGAGCGCAGTCTACTGAAAGCAGAACTTGCCTTTGCGATTCTGCAGTTAACTCCTGTATCAATAGTCACTTCTCGGGAGAGGGTGCTGCCAAGGTAGGTAAACTGGTCCACTGCCTGTAGTTTCTGTCCTTTGACTGTGATTTTGGGTTCTGTGTACGGTGCATGAGGGGCAGTCTGGTGCATGACTTCGGTCTTTTTGATGTTGATGGTGTCACAAGCCGTGGAGAATTTGTCCATATTGACTTGCATCTCTGGCTCCGAGCTAGCATGCAGAGCGCAGTCATCGGCAAAGAGAAAGTCTCTCAGAACAGTCTCCTTCACTTCAGTTGTGATAAATTTAATCTGACTTTAACCTTCTGCCCAAACTGCTCCACCACACCCAGCGTCTCGCTGCTTCTCAAAGCCACCGTCTTACACAGGTTCCCAGCTCCCTTGACACAAAGTCATATTCTTCTGTGTCAATTCTTTTGATTTGATAAGATTCCTGCAAAGTTGTCTTGGAATCTCTTCCAACATTCAAAGCACTCTTTAACTGAAAGCTATAAATGTATGTTTTTTACGCAGAGAATGGCGTGTGCATGCAATGACCTGCCGGAGTGGTCATAAAGGCAGGTATATTAGGAACATTTAAGGGACTCTTAAATAGGCACATGGATGATAGAACAAAGGAGGGCTATGTAGAAGGGAAGGGTTAGTGTGATATTGGAGAGCAGGTTAAAAGGTCAGCAGAACATTGTGGGCTGAAGTGTCTGCACAGTGCTCTACTGTTCTATGTTTGGTGTTCTTGAAAAGTTATACTTGTAGGGCTATTCCTCCTTGTTGGTCAAAGACCATGATCGCCCACATCATTAGGCATGCACATAATGATGAGGCTGCGCTTGAGATTGAAGATTTCTTGCTCCCACTCCAGTTTCTGAGGTGAGTCATGAGGCCAAGGTGGGACCTGCACACTTTACCATAGCTGGGAGCATCGAATGCTTGAATGAGGTAGACAGGGAGGTGCTGCACTCTTAATGCAGCATATGTGTGCTTCTAATCTACAGACTCAGGGCTCTCGGTACCATCCTGGGTCATCGCTCTCCCATGTTTTTAGCATGGTATTCCCAAAAATTGACGAGAAATCTAAAATCAGGTTTATTATCACTGAAAAAAGTTGCAGAGGGAAGAAGCTGCTCCTAAAACTTTGAGTGTGGGTCTTCAAGCCCTGTACCTCACCCTTATCATGGTAGTGAACAGGGGGCATGTTCCAGATGGTGAAGGCCCGTAGTGATGGATGGCATCTTCTTGAGGCTGTACTTTTTGAAGGTGTCCTTGATGGGGAGTGGGGGGGTTGGTGAAGGTTGTACCTGTGATGGAGGGCTCTATCACAGCAACTAGTGTAATAAGAGGTTACTACAGAGTTTCAAGGGAACTATGAGAATATCTTTGAACTGTTTCCACCACCTCTAGCCCTGACAGGGCCTGATTCAGGAGAATAAGTGGTCTGCCTCAACATAGGCCCTCAATGTTGGTGATGTCGACTTGGAAGAAGATGCCAATATACAGTCGGTCTTGTTGGCATACGGGAGCACTGTATACACCAACCATTGACCCTGACAGACTCGCAGGAGAAGTGTTGGAGAGTCCTCCGCTACATTGGAGAGACCTGACACAGATTGGGAGACCACTTGTTGAGCACTTTCACTCTGTCCGCTACGAGAGCCAGGATCCACTACTGCATTCCCCTTTCAATTCGACTTCCCATTACCGTCCCGACAGGTCAGTTCATGGCCACCTCTACTGCCATAATGAGGCCACATTTGAGGAGTGCATTCCATATGGGTAGCCTCCAATCTGATGGCATGAGTTTTTCTAACTTCTAGAAAGAAAAGGTTGCCTGTTTGTAGCTGCCCTGAGGGGTGGGGGAGTGGGGCGATGGAGTTGGGACTCCACCAGAGTTCTGGCAGCGGTGTGGCATGGCATCTATGCCGGAGTCAGTTCACTTGGCAGAAAACAAGCTGTATTGTGTTTGACTGCAGACTGCTGCAAAATTCATGGACTCAGGGACTTGAACTATCTTTTTTTCATCTGCCTTACATGTGCTATATGTTGCTTGTGCTGTGTATGATTGTTCGTACTTTGTTTTGCACAGTAGCCCTGGAGTAACTAACGCTGCTTTGATCGTCTGTATTCACGGATATTCATGTATGGTTGAATGACAATTAAACTTGAATTTAATTTCTCCTCCCTCCACCCACAATACCCCCCCCCCCGGACTCTGTCCCCTTCCTCCATCTTCTTTTTACTGGCATCTGCCCCCTTCCTTTCCCATTCTGATGAAGGGACTCAGCCTGAAATGTCAAATGTTTATTCCCCTCTTGATGCAGCCTGACCTGCTGAGTTCCTCCAGCATTTTGTATGTGTTACTCTAGATTGCCAGCATCTGTAGAATCTCTTGTGTTGTTCATAATTATTGGAAATCTGTTTTACTGAAGTTGGTTCAAGGACATCAGCCAAATCAGTAGGGCTGACTCCCCTATCTTTTTTGAAAAAGTTCCAAGAAATCTTTTTATCTCCACTTGAGACAGCTAATGTCACCCTCAGTATTGAACTGGAGCATCAGCCTAGATTAGAGTATTACCACTAACAGCTCCCAAAAGAATGAACATTGGAAAATATGTCTGTTTGTTGGAGTGTCGCTAGCTGCACACTTGTCTCTATTTCAGCTTGTTGTGTGATCAAATCTAACTGTTGAACCTTGAGCTCAGAAATCAAAAGTGATGTTCCAAAGGAGTGCTGCTGGAGATACTTTATGTCAAATGAGAAGTTAAGTCTCATGGATAGAGCAGAAGATCTTATGATACCAAGACACAAGAGGGTGAAATCTGGAGCAACAGCCTGCCGGAGGAAATCAGTAGGTCGAGCAGTATCTGTGGAGGAAAGGAATTAATATCTGATGAAGATGTGCTGAGCTGCCGTCCCCCATCGAGGATATGGCTCAGACTTAGTTTATTCATTACATTTTTTTTTAAATTTGTAGGGATGGTTCTGGGATCAGATAGGTGTGTGCTTAGGGATAGGGATGCAAAGGAATCAGAGGGCAGTCTAGGCCTCCGCTCCACATTTGAAGGCCAGTGACATGGATGTGGTCGGATGTTGGGCCAGCAAACCGATGAGGACGGGGGCTAGTCATACTGCTGGTTGTGGGAGATTGTTGTCTATATTATAAACGAAAGGTTGGCTCATCCTGAGGTTGTGATAGGTTTTATATATATGCAATACAATTCTTTCTCTCTTTTCCTATTTCTCAGATGCACCTTGTAAGTTGTTACACAGAGATCTCTACAAAGTGACTATGAATAGATATTATCCAGCATCCAGGACACCTTCAAGGAGAGGTGCCTCAAGAAGGTGGTGTCCATCATTAAGGACCCCCATCACCCAGGACTTGCCCTCTTCTCATTGCTACCATCAGGAAGGAGGTACAGAAGCCTGAAGGCACACACTCAATGATTCAGGAACAGCTTCTTCCCCTCTGGCATCAGATTTCGGAATAAACATGAACACCTTGAACACTACCTGAGTCAGACTGTGCAAGGAATTCACTGAAATCATCCAGCACATAGTAGTAGGGTGCAAGATGCAGGCAGGGGCAGCAGACACTGAACAGCACAACCAAGTTGCAGGAATTGCGTACAGGAATTGCGCTGAGTATGGATTGTACACTCCCAAGTCCAAATGTGAAAGACCTGAGAAGGTAGTGGCAAATGACAGAGCTAAGCTCCCATGGGGCTTCCAAATCCAGACTGATAAGCAGGTACTGGCTAACCAACCAGACCTAGTAATACTGAACAAGGAGCAGGAGAAAGCAATAGTAATAGAGGTGGCAATCCCGAATGACAGTAACATCAGGAAGAAAGAATATGAGAAGCTGGAGAAACACCAGGACTTGAAGAAGAGCAAATAGAAAGGATGTGGAAGGTTAAAGCCAGGGTAATCCTGGTGTTGATAGGATCACTTGGGGCTGTGACACCTGGACTGAGAGAGTGGCTCCAACAAATCCCGGGAACAACATCTGAGATCTCGGTCCAGAAGTGTGCACTACTAAGAACAACAAGGATACTGCGCCAAACCCTCAGGCTCCCAGGCTTCTGGTAGAGGACCCGAGATTGAGGGAAAAATACACATACACACCACCCATGAGTTGTGAGAAAAAGAATTTTCATAATATATATAGACAACTATACTTAACTTCTTCGGTTGTCCATCAAAATCCGATGATGATGTCCACTCCTTTAGCGGTGAGATCTTTGATGACTATACAGTCCTATCCTGGACCCACAAGCTCTATTGCAGGTGGGACATGTATATGTGGTAGTGGTGGCAACCATGGCTGCATTTCTCCTGGCTCTCATCTGCTGTCTTCTGTTTGTTCTTTCCATCTCCAGAATACGAACCCCGTCCCTACACAGCTGTTGCCAAGTGGTACGGTCAGCAGCAACATCCTCCAGGTCCTCAGGTCTGATCTTGCACTTCCTTAAAGCATTCTTCATCTGATCCTTATAGCGCTTCTTCAGTCCTCCAGCTGAGCGTTGACCATGATGTAGCTGGCCGTATAACACTCTGCGGGGTAGCCGACATGGGGGCATCCTTATCACGTGCCCCAGCCACTGCAGCTGACGCTGGGTGACCATGACCTCAATACTTCTGTAGTTGGTCTTTACAAGTATTTTAGTGAGAGGCACCCACTCACGCCAGGTAATTCCCAGGGCGCGCTGGAGACAGCTTATGTGGAAGCGCTCCAAGGACTTGATGTGACGGCTGTAGGTTACCCAAGCTCCACAGCCATACATATATACTTACAATAATTCACAGTTTTATTATGTATTGCGATGTACTGCTGCTGAATAACAACAAATTTTACAACATATGCCAGTGAAATTAAATCGGATTCTGATTTGGAATTAGAGGGGAATGGAGGTGAGGGGAGAGAATGTGTAAAATTTAACTTTTTAAAATATATATACTGTGTATACTTACTCTAATTTACCATTTTCATTATTATGTATTGTATTGTACTGTTGCTGAATAACAGCACATTTTGCAACACATGCCAGTGCTATTAAATCTGATTCTGAATTAGAGGTGAATGAAGGTGAGGGGGGAATATCTAAAATTTAACTTTTTAAAATATTATATATATACATATTATGCTTTAATTTTCTGTTTTATTAATGTTTTGCAAAGTACTGCTGCGGCATAACAACAGATTTCATGACGTACATTATGCTGGTGATATTAAACCTGATTCTGATTCTGATTTCTGGGATGAAGACAGTGAGTTGGAATACCAAGCCCACAATTTCATACTAATTCTATCCCAAACTTTTCCTTAGCAATCTCTAATTCATCAAAAACAACCCAGTCTATCAGTAACACGAGAGGTTCTGCAGACGCTGGAAGTCCAGAGCAACACACGCAAAATGCTGGAGGAATTGAGGAGATCAAGCAGCACCTATGGAGGGAATAAACCATCGAAGTTTTGGGCCAAAACCCTTCAACAGGACTGGAAAAGAAGGGGGCAGAAGTCTCAATAAGAAGGTGGTGAAGAGGGGAAGGAGTACAATGTGGCCGGTGATAGGTGAGAACAGGTGAGGGTGAAGGTGGGGGACTGAGGAGATATGAAGATATATAAGGAGATATCTTGGAGTTAATAAGTGGAAGAGGTGAAGGGCTGAAGAAGGAATCTGATGGGAGAGGAAGGTGGGAGAAAGAGAAGGAGGAGGGGAACTAGAGAGATGTGATGGGGAGGTGACGTATTTTCTTTCATCTGTAATACTCCATCCAAAGCAACATTCTGATGTATCCTCCCCAAATGACGAGCCAGACCTACTGGTGAGAGGGTCACTGCACCTCTGCGGCCAAGGATATGGCCACCAATACATCCTTTGCAGCAGAGCAGTAAAATAACCTCAAGGATACAGCCACCAACACATTCTCCCTCTGCACCAGAGCACTGAAATAACCTTGGATTAAGAATTTCAAAACTCAGCCTGCCTTTTAAAGTTGATCCAGTTGCTATAGAAACTATACTACAACACAGAGGGGCTGTTCTTGCAGCAAAACATTTGAGATGCAGCAATAAAAAAATTGAAAGAATTCCTCATTTATAAATTTAGGGATTGTCTGAATACTGATTGTTAATAATGCGTACACCACAGTAGGCATCCCTGTGTGATGAGGCATTCACTTTTGATGTTTAACTTTAGTATCAAGGTTTCACTTTTGATGTGGTCCAACAAGCAGATCCAGATTTTAATCCACTCTAAGAATCAGCAAGGGACTCTGATCATAGGTTCTTAAAAAGTGCAAGTCAGTGAGGTCAGGGGTGGATCCCTTGACTCACTGGGCAAATGAGCCCTCACTGAAGGCCGATGCCAGTGAAATCAAACAATACAGTCTCACAGCCTGAACAGCCCTTCCAGGTGGGGCGACCCTCCTCTGCGTCGGTGAGACCAGGAGCACACTGGGTGACTGCTTCACCGAGCGCATGCTCTCTGCCCATCATTGCCAGGTGAAGTTTCTCGTTGCAAGCAATTTTAATTCCCCTCCCCATTCCCACCCCAACTCTCTGTCCCAATAAATAGAACGAACGTGATGGGCTCCTGCTCCCCCAGCAACATCTTGAATACAAACGTCCACGTTGATACTCCGATGCACACAAAGTTTCAAAGTTCAAAGTTAATTTATTATCAAAGTGCATATATGTTGCCCTGAGATTCATTTTCTTGCAAGCATTCACAGCAGAACAAAGAAATACGATACAGTCAATGAAAAACCCCACACAAGGATTGACAAACAGCAAATGTGCAAAAGAAAACAAACTGTGTCAATACAAATAAATGAACAAACAAACAAACAAATAATACTGAGAACATGAGCTTGAAGTACTTGAAAGTGAGTTCACCGGTTGTGGAATCAGTTCTAATTTGGAGTGAGTGAAGTTATCCCCTCTGGTTCAGAAGCCTGATGGTTGAAGGGTAGCAACTGTTCCTGAACCTCATGGCGTGGGACCTGAGGCTCCTGTACCTTCTTCCTGAAGACAGCAGTGCAAAGGGAGATGCACGGTCAGGGGAGTGCTGCACAGTCTGAGGTGCCGCCTTTCAGACCCATTGTACATAAATGATTCCACAGCATCACATCAGAGAGGAGCAGGGCAGGAATCCCCTAGTTTCTCAGCAAATATCGACCCCTCAGTCAACAGATTTTTATGTTATTGTTTGTAAGTCTTTGTGCTATTATAGCACCAACGACAAAGGTCCAATTTCCGCCACTGTCTGTAAGGTGCTTGTATGTTGTCCCCATGACTGCACAAAGTTTCCTTCACATGCTCCGGTTTCCTCCCACATTCCAAAGACAGTTATGGGCATACTATGTTGGCATCAGAAGCCTGGCAACGCTTGTGGGCTGCTCCCAGCACATCCTTGGACTGTGTTGATTGTTGATACAAAATGGCATATTTCATGGCATGATTCAATGTACATGTGACAAGTAAAACTAATTTCACATCATATGCCAATGATAATAAATCTGATTCTGATTCTGATTCTTTAAATAATCTTCAGAGATTCTGCAGATGCTGGGAACTAGTACAACAACAAAAGCAAAGAAATGCTGGAAGTACTAAAAAAGTCAAGCAGCATCCATGAAGTGAAACGTACAGTTGACATTTCATGTTGAGACCCTTCAGCTGAACTGGTTGTACATTTCTAATTACAAATTCAGTGGTTGCAAATGTAACCCTCTTGTGTACAAACCTGGCTCATTAACTATCTCTGCTAACAGCCACATGATTCAGGGGTGAGAAGGTCACCTTTCATAAGCAATATTCATCGAGGATCGGTATGATTTGGGGTTCAATGAAACAACGATGGCAGGATGTTCCGATTAAAGGAAGCTCAATTTGAGTGAATGCTCTGCAAATACGGCCCATACACAACTATCGGTAGCACAGAAATGATGGATCGTACACTGGCATAAAATTATAAAGAAAGTATATTTACCAATTTTCAACTTTATCAAACAGTTAACAGGGAAAGAAAATGAAAGATAAAAGGGCCCATTACAGTTAAACCAGTTAAGCCAGTCCAATGTGCACATAAACGCTGGAGCTCGTTCCTGGAGTAGTTGGGTGTATCGCTTTTCTCACATGCTGGACCCACGGTCTACGTGAAGGACCCCAGCCACAGCTTGAACTTCTCTCAAAGACCATCTCGAATGAACTGGCTCTCTCAGGAGTATTGGAACTTCCTCCTTAGAGGCACTTATCTGCACAAAGCTCTTCTTCGAACGACATTCTGTGGCATCTTCCCTTGTGCTCCGCTCAGCAGCTCCTGCCAAAAGGCCCCAAAACCAGACTACCTACTGTCCTTCAGAAATCTGATCCCACCCAGCTCTCCCAAATCCTCCACGGGCAGAAAGTTACGATTGGCTGACACAACATTCCAAAGTTGGACAACATGGCTCCTTATCTTCAGCCGAAGCCAAAACACTCTTACCAGCAAGGCACACTGCTTTTCCAAAGAAAACTGCTAAAATAGAATACCTCACAGCATAGCAGTAGAAATCTTAAACCAGGGCATTACATAAAGAACAGATACTTCCCCTCAACCATTCACTTCTTGAACCAACAAGCGTAGACCTAATCACTACAGTTTAGCAACATTAAACTTTGATCATTTTGCACTAAAATGGACTTTGCTTTGTTCTCATTGTGTCCTCTCTTGTGAAAACTAATGTATAATTTACGTTTAATTTGTTTCTCTTGTGAATAATGTTTACATGATGCTCTGATCCTTTGATGGCCTAGGTTTGTCTTTTCTGTCCACTACCCCCCCCCCCCGTGTCATCTGCAAATTTGCTGATTCAGCTCACCACAGTATCATCCAGATCACTGATATAGATGACAAACAACAATGGACACAGCACTGATCCCTGTGGTGCACCACAAGTTACAGGCCTCCAGTCAGAGATGCAAACCATCTACTACCACTCTCTGGCTTCTCCCGCGAAGACAACGTCTGAACCAATTTACTACCTCATCTTGAATGCCGAGCGACTGAACCTTTTTGACCAACCACCCCCATGCAAGATCAGGTCATGTAGTTCATGTAGTATCCAGTGCCTTTCATTAATCAACTTTCTTGGCAACCTCCTTGAAAAATTTATAAGTTTTTGCACTAAGCAGCTTGGAGGACATTTGGTGTGGTTTCAGATTGTATGCTTAACAGTCTCTACGCAGACATTATCAACATATTCATCCCTATGGGCTATGCTGCATGGCCTAGTCATCCAGCAGTATATAGATCTCAAAGTTGCTGGTGAACGCAGCAGGCCAGGCAGCACCTCTAGGAAAAGGTACAGTCGACGTTTCTTACTAGCTCTTCTTTCAGTTAGTCCTGACAAAGGGTCTAGGCCTGAAACATCGACTGTACCTCTTCCTAGAGATGCTGCCTGGCCTGCTGCATTCACCAGCAACTTTGATGTGTGTTGCTTGAACTTCCAGCATCTGCAGAATTCCTGTTGTTTGCAGCATATAGATCTGCCTGCTTGTTCTTTGTTCATCCCCTTTGTGACTGACTTTCCAATTAAAGGTAGACACACACTCGGCAGCGGATTTATTTGTCACAGGTACATCGAAACATGTGGTGAAAAGCATCGTTTCCCGTCAATGACCAATACAGTCCACAGATATGCTAGAGGCAGCACAAAGGTATCAGCATGCCTCCAGCCTTTGCTGAAACAAGCACATGAATAAATAACATAGCATGCCCACAAAGTTGCTACTCTAACCCATACGTCCTTGGAATGAGGGAGGAAACAGGAGCACCCGATGAAAACCATGCGGTGATTGGGAGAACGTACAAACTCCTTACAGAGATAGCAGTAGGAATTCAACTCCGATCTTCTGATCACTGGCACTGTAAAGCATCACATTATTCGCTACACTGCCGTGCTGCCCTCACCACTGGCAAGTTTCGTACATTAGAAACATAGAAAGCCCACAGCACAATACAGGCCCTTTGGCCCACAAAGCTGTGCCGAACATGTCCTTATTATAGAAATTACCTAGGGTTACCCATTGCCCTCTATTTTTCTAAGCTCCATGTATCTATCCAGGAGTCTCTTAAAAGACCCTATCGTATCCGTCTCCACCACCGTTGCCGGTACCCCATTCCACGCACTCACCATTCTCTGCATAAAAAACTTAACCCTAACATCTCCTCTGTACCTACTTCCAAGTACCTTAAAATGGTGCCTTCTCGTGTTAGCCATTTCAGCCCTGGGGAAAAGCCTCTGGCTATCCACACAATCAATGCCTCTCATTATCTTATACACCTCTATCAGGTCACCTCTCATCCTCCGTCACTCTAAGAAGAAAAGGCTGAGTTCACTCAACCTATTCTCATAAGGCATGCTCCCCAATCCAGGCATTGTTGAAATGGGGCAAGATACAAACAGGAGGAAGGAGAAGTGAGTCTGTTTGCTTTACGAGATTAAACTTCTCTCGTTTCCGCGTAACTTTCCAGACAGCAGTCCCTGCTAATTATTTTCCCAGTTGTGCCTGAGCTTCTAAAGTAATTACAGAGTATTCTTCAGGCTGCCTACTGCTTCCCATTCACCGGCCTGCAGGATTTTAGACTTACCAGAAGATAATGAGAGCAGGCTAAGGTTTCTGTGTCTGTCTCCAGATCAAGACCCACGTTATTTATTCATGTGCTTGCTCAGGAGCTTGTTTCAACAAAGGCGGCATGCAGTGCCAGCAGCTGCCGCCTGTGTCAGTAGACAGCTCTGCAGAAGGCCCAAGTATACAGCGAATAGTGAGCACCACACTGTAGCTTCAGCTGCCAAGCTATAAAACTGTAAGAGCAGAATTAGTCTAATCAGCCCATCAAATCTATTCCGCCATTCCATCATGGTTGATTTATTATCCCTCTCAATCCCATTCTTCTGCCTTCTCCCTGTAAACATTGACGTCCTGACTAATCTCGATGCTATCAACCTCTGCTTTAAATATACTCAATGATTTGGCCTCCACAGCCATCTGTGGCAATGAATTCCACACATACTACCCTCTGTCTAAAGAAATTCCTCCTCATCTCTGTTCTAAATGGATGACTCTATTCTGAGGCTGTTAACTCTGGTCCTAGACTCCCCCTCTATACAAAACATCTTCTCCATGTCCACTCTATTTATGCTGTTCCATATTCAATAGGTTTCAATGAGATCCACTCTTATTCTTCTAAACTCCAATGAGTACAGGCTCAAAGCCACTAAGCACTCATATGTTAACCCTTTAATTCCCAAAATAATTCTCGTGCACCTGCTCTGGCCCCTCTACTGTACCAGCATATCTTTTCTTACATAAGAGTCCCAAAACTGCTTACAATACTCCAAGTGTGGTCTGACTAATGCCTTACAAGCCTCAGCATTACATCCTTGCTTTTGTATTCTAGTCCTCTCGAAACAAATGCCAACATTTCATTTGCCTACCTTACCACTGATGCAGCCTGCTAGCTAATCTTTCAGGAATCCAATACAAAGACTCCCAAGTCCCTTTGTACCTCTGACTTTTGAATTTTCTCCTCGTTCAGAAAATAATCTATGCCTTTATTCCTTCTCCCTTCTCCCAAAGTGCATGTCCACACACTCCCCTACACTATATTCAATCTGCCACTTCTTTGCCCATTCTCCCAGTCTGTTTAGGTCCTTCTTAGACATCCTGTTTCCTCATCACCACCTACCCCTCCACCTATTTTCATATCATCCACAAACTTAGCCACAAAGCCACCAATTTCATCATCCAAACAAATGACATATTACGTGAAAAAGTAGTCCCAACACCAACCCCTGCAGAACGCCATTAGTGACTGACAGCGAACCAGAAAAGGCTCCCTTTATTCACACTCTTTGGCTCCTGCTTTTCCTGTTATTTTATTAAATAGCACCATGTATGGCACCATGTCAAAGGCCTTCTGAAAATCCAAATCTCCTTCATCTGTCCTGCTTGTTATGTCCTCAAAGAATTCCAACAGATCTGTCAGATAAGACTTTCCTTTAAGGAAACCATGCTGACTTTGGCCTATTTCATCATGTGCCTCCAAGTACGCAGAAACCTCTTCCTTCGTAAAACAGTCCAACATTTTTTGAACCACTGAAGTCAGGCTAACTGGCCTATAATTTCCTTCCTTCTGCCTCCCTCTCTTCTTAAAGAGTGGAGCGACATTACCAATTTTCCAGCCCACTGGAACCAGTGCAGAATTTAGTGATTCTTGAAAGATCATTACTAATGCCTCCACAATCTCTTCATCCAGCTCTTTCGGAACCCTGGGGCCTATTCTATCTGGTGCAGGTGACTTATCTACCTTAAGACCTTTCAGCTTCCCAAGCATCTTCTCCTCAGAAATAGCAACTGCACTCTCTTTTGCCCCCTGAAACTCTCGCATTTCTGGCATTTTGCTGGTGTCTTCCACATGATGCAAAATATTTATGAAATTCATCCACCATTTCTCTGTCCCCCATTACTACCTCTGCAGAGTCATTTTCCAGTGGTCCAACCTCCACTCTCACATCCCCATTACTATTTAGATATCTGAAAAAACATTTGTTATTCTCTTTTATATTACTTTCATATTTCATCTTTTCTCTCCTTATGGTTTTTTAGTTGCCTTCTGTTGGTTTATAAAAGCTTCCCAATCCTCTAGCTTCCCACTAATTTTTGCTCTACTACATGACCTCTCTTTTGCTTTTATGTTTGCTTTGACTTCCCTCTTTTTTTTTACACTTTATGTATCTGAAAAAACTTTTGGCATCCTCTTTAATAGCTTACTAGCTTACCCTTGTATTCCATCTTTTCCTTCTTTATGACTTTTTTGGTTGCCTTCTGTTGGTTTTTAAAAGCTTCTCAATCCTTTAATTTCTCACTAATTTTTGCCATATTGCCCTCTCATATATCCCTCTTTTCTTTTTATGCTGTCTTAGACTTTGTTTGTCAGCAATAGTTGCCTCATCTTCCCTTTAGAATACTTCCTCATCTTTGGGATGTATCTATCCTGCACCTTCTGAACTGCCCCCCGAAACTCCAACAATTGCTGTTCTGCTGCCATCCCTGCTAGTGACCCCTTCCAATTAACTTTGGCCAGTTCCTCTCTCATGCCTCTGTAACTCCCTTTACTCCACTGTAATAAAGATGACACAAAGCTGAGCGGCAGTGTGAAATGCCAGGAGGATGTTATGAGAATGCAGGGTGACTTGGACAGGTTGGGTGAGTGGGCAGATGCATGGCAGATGAAGTTTAATGTGGATAAATGTGAGGTTATCCACTTTGGTGGCAAGAACAGGAAGGCAGATTACTATCTGAATGGTGTCAAGTTAGGGAAAGGGGAAGTACAACAAGATCTAGGTGTCCTTGTTCATCAGTCACTGAAAGTAAGCATGCAGGTACAGCAGGCAGTGAAGAAAGCTAATGGCATGTTGGCCTTCATAACAAGGGGAGTATAGGAACAAGGAGGTCCTTCTGCAGTTGTACAGGGCCCTGGCGAGACCACACCTGGAGTATTGTGTACAGTTTTGGTCTCCAAATTTGAGGAAGGACATTCTAGCTATTGAGGGAGTGCAGCGTAGGTTCACGAGGTTAATTCCCAGGATGGCAGGACTGTCATATGTTGAAAGATTGGAGAGACTGGGGTTGTATACACTGGAATTTAGAAGGGTGAGAGGGGATCTGATTGAAACATATAAGATTATTAGGGGATTGGACACACTGGAGGCAGGAAACATGTTCCCGATGTTGGGGGAGTCCAGAACCAGAGGCCACAGTTTAAGAATAAGGGGTAGACAATTTAGAACGGAGTTGAGGAAAAACTTTTTCACACAGAGGGTTGTGGTTCTGTGGAATGCTCTGCCTCAGAAGGCAGTGGAGGCCAATTCTCTGGATTCTTCCAAGAAAGAGATAGAGCTCTTAAAGATAGCGGAGTGAAGGGATATCTGGGGAGAAGGCAGGAGCAGGGTACTGATTGTGGATGATCAGCCATGATCACAGTGAATGGTGCTGCTGGCTCGAAGGGCTGAATGGCCTACTCCTGGCACCTATTGTCTATTGTCTATTGTCTAATACTGATACAGCTGACCTTATCTTCTCCCTCTCAAACTGCAGGGTAAATTCTACCACATTACGATCACTGTCCTCTTAGGGCTCCTTCATCTTAAGCTCCCTAATCAAATTTGGTTGATTACACAACACCCAATCCAAAACTGCCTTTCCCCTCAATCTGGATCAACCACAAGCTGCTCTAAAAAGGCTTCTCATTGGCATTCTACAAATTCTCTTCCTTGGGATCCAGCACCAACATAATTTTCCCAATCTACCTGTACAATCTCCCTGTAACCTATCAACTAGTTACACATTTAGCCTGTGGGAGGGAACTGGAGCACCCAGAGAAAACTCACACGGTAACAGGAAGAATGTACAAACTCCTTACAGACGGTGCAGGAATTGAACTCCGAACTCCATAACGTCCCAAGCTGAAAGAATGTCACACTAACTACTGCACTACTATGGCTCCCTGTACCTAATAAAGTGGCAACTTAGAGTACATTCATTGCCTTCTGCTACTGTAGCCCAACCACTTAATGGTTCGGTGATACCCTTCTGCACACCACTGTTGTATCGTGTGGTTATTTAAGTTGCTGTCGTCTTCCTGTCAGCTTGAATCAGTCTGGCCATTCCCCTCTGATCTCTCTCCTTAACAAGGTGTTTTTGCCCAGAGGACTGCCGCTCACTGGGTGTTTTTTTGTTTTTCGCACCATTTTCTGTAAACTCTAGAGACTGTTGTGCAAGAATATCCCAGGAAATCTGCAGGTTCTGGGATACTCAAGAATCATTCCTCCATCAAAGTCACTTATATAGCATTTCTTCCCCATTTTGATGTTAGGTCTGAGCAACAACTGAACTCTTCACCACGTCTGCATGCTTTTATACATTGAGTTACTGCCACATGATTGGCTGATTAGATATTTGCATTAACAAGCAGGTGTATGCATGTACCTAACAAAGTGGCCACTGAGTGTATCTGCGCTGGAAAACAACCCACACACAAGGCGTGCCAGCAACTGTTGGCAGGGCACTCCACATCCAAACACTGACACTTACCAAAAGGGAGCAATCATTGGATAAGGATCAGAAGTAACAATGTTGGCTGCTTGTTATTGACTCTGTCGCCCGGGCACACAGAGGCAACTGAGTGAGCCCAGCTGTGGCCTAGAGTGAGACTGGATCATTCAACACAGTCTGGAGAATCAAACATGATTTCATGTGGTACGTTGGCTTTTAAAATCATCCAGGGGAGCTATACCAGTGAATTAATTTGTCAAGAAATATATTCAGCAGGCAAGAGCGTGCTAAGTTCCAGATTGTGGTTGAGCAGATTCAAGTGTATATTAGAAACAGTTTTATATAATCAGCCTTAAGTTTGTATATTAGCCACTATATTAGCTACACCTGTACAACTATTCATTAATGCAAATATCTAATCAGCCAATCATGTGGCAGTAACTTAATGCATAAAAGCATGCAGACATAGTCAAGAGGTTCAGTTGTCATTCAGACTAAATATTAGAATGGGGAAGAAATGTGAACTAAGTGACTTTGACTGTGAAATGATTGTTGGTGCCAGACAGGGTGGTTTGAGTATCTCTGAAATTGCTGGTCTCCTAAGATTTCATGCACAACAGTCTGTAGAGTTTACAGAGCATGTGATGAAAAACAAAAACATCCAGTGAGTGGCGGTTCTGTGGGCGAAAATGCCTTGTTAATAAGAGAAGTCGGAGGAGAATGGCCAGACTGATTCAAGCTGATAGGAAGGTGATAATAACACAAATAACCACGTGTTACAATAATGGTGTGCAGCAGAGCATCTCTGAATGCACATGTTGAACCTTGAAGTGGATGGGCTACAGCAGCAGAAGACCTTGAACGTACATTCAGTGGCCACTGTATTGGGTACAGGACGTACATAATAAAGTGGTCACTGAGTGTCTATACAACAGCTCAGATCATACTAAGATCCAATTTGTGGTTAAGCTGATTCAACTGTATATTAGGAACAGTTTTACATAATCAGCCTTAAATTAGTTTCAGAATGTGTTAAGCTCAAATTCATATCACTTAATTCTCTTTATTAAACCCAAATATGGTTATGTAAGTACATAAGACCATTAAATGGAGGAGCAAAATTAAGCCACTCAGCCCATCGAGTCAGATTCTTCATTCCATCATGGCTGATTTATTATCTCCCTCAACCACACTTTCCTGCCTTCTCCCTAATGTTGATGCCCTATCAACCTCTGCTTTAAATATACCCAATGATTTGGCTTCCACAGCCACCTCTGGCAATGAATTCCACAGATTTACCACCATCTGTTCTAAAAAGACATCCTTCTATTCTGAGGCCCTAGACTCCCCCACTACAGGAAACATCCTTTCCACATCCACTCTATCCTATACCTTTCAATATTCGATATACAAGTGTATGATTTAAAAGGAAGGCAAGACTGCTTATGTCCACAAGCCCTGCAAGTTAATATGATATCAGATGGACCTGACTGTAATTTCAACTGCAGACTCCCATCAAGGTAATCTTTCACCCCTTGTTTACCAACAATTTACCTGTCTCTAGTTTACAGATATTCAAAGATTCTGTTGCCCTTTTGAAGAAGAGAGTTCCAACCACTTGCATAAATTTAGTGAGTTAATCAGGTAGAATGTTAGTGGAGACACAATGGGCTGAATGGCTTTTCTATGCTGTAGTCATTAAGTTATTCTGTACCAGAAGTTAATTGTCTAAAATCTAAAACATGCTCTCCTCTTCTATGAAGCAGAATATATAAAACTCTGAAAGCATGTATTACGAGACTCAAGGGCAGCTCTGCATAGCAACACAAACAAGATGCTGGAGGAACTCAGCAGGTCAGATGGCATCCTTGACAACGAATAGATAGTCAATGTTTCAGGCCGAGACCCTCCCGCAGGACAGGAATAGAAGATACTAGAATAACAAGGTGGTGGGAGGCGAAGGAGGCTAGCTGGAAGATAACAGGTGAAGCCAGTTGGGTGGGAAAGGTCATGCACTGGAGAAGAAGGAATCTGATAGGAGAGGACAGTGGACAGTAGGAAAAGGGGAAGGAGGAAGGAACCCGGGAGAAGTGACAGACAAGTGAGACAAGGTAAAAGGTCAGAGAGGGGAATAGAGGAGGGGTTGAAATTAGTTTTCTGGAAGGAGAAATCGATATTCTTGCTGCCAGACAGAATATAAGTTGTTGCTCCTCTAGTGGGTGGCCTCATTGTGGCACAAGAGGGGGTCATGGACCAACACATTGAAATGGGAATGGGAATTGGAACAACACTGTTTAGGAATATTGAATGCTCGCCTGCTATGATAAGATGGACTCTTGACCTCACAATCTACCTCATTATGGTCGTGCACCTTACTGGCTGTCTGCACTACTCTTTCTGGCTAATATGGATAATACCAGGGGCATAATTTTAAGGTGATTGGAGGAAAGTATAGGGGTGGGGATGTCAAAGGTAAATATTTTACAGAGTGAAGGGTGCAAGAATGCCCTGATAGGGGTGGTGGTAGTGACAGATACATTAGAGACTTAAATAAAACCTCTCAGATCGCCAAATGCACATTTGAGCATTTAAGCAAGATACTAAAGAATACTAAAGAACAAGTGATGGCAGGTGCGACACAGATATCAAATACAGAATAGCAAAGGCAAAAGAAGCTTTCCAAAAAATGAAGACCATATTAACGACAGAAAGATGAGCACGTACACTAAAAACAGAATACTGCAGTGCTACATTTATTCTATCCTGACTTATGGAAGTGAATGCTGGACCATTTCCCCAGCAATGGAAAAGAGACTAGAAGCAGCTGAATTAAGGTTCTACAGGAGAATGTTAAAAATATCATGGACCACACACACATCAAATGAAGAAGTTCTCAGAAGAGCCCAAGCAGTTCGATCACTCATACCAACAATAAGAGAAAGGCAACTCAGATTCCTAAGACACATCATGCGGAAAGATGAACTAGAAAAACTCATACCCTCTGGAAAGATTGAGGGGAGTAAACCTAGAGGAAGACCTTGGCTTAAGTACATCAAAAGCATAGCCAGGTGGCCACACATCGAGGAAATGGAAGACATCCAAAAAACGAAGGATAGATCTACATGGAAAACCATGGTCACCAACGTCTGCATCGGATATGGTACCTAGACAGACAGACTAAAGAATAATTTCTATGTGTATGAAACTCAGAGTGTTGCTGTGGTACGCTTATTCCACGCTAACATATGGAAGCGAATGTTGAACAATATCAAAGCAAAATGAGGGAAGACTCAAAGCTGTGGAAATGTGGTTTTGGAGAAGAATGATGAAAATATCATGGAAGGACGGAGCAACCAATGAGGCAATGTTGTGAAAAGCCGGAATAAGAAGAGACCAGGCAGTAAGGTAAGGGCTCTGGATTTCCAGCATCTGTAGAATCTCATGTGTTTACTGTTTATCAATTTTCTGGTTTTTATTCTTATAATGTTGAAATGTACTTCAACAAGAACATAGTGGTATGTATATAATGAGACCCAGATAACAAAGAATAGAAGGGTTCCAACGACACTAATGAGGATAAATAGCAAGAAAGCCCCACTTAAACATGGACAAAAGACACAATTAACCATGTTAGAGACAGCATAGTAGCTTAGCCGTTAGCATAATGCTTTACAGCACCAGTGATAAGAGTTTCAATTCCTGCCACTGTCTGTAAGGAGTTTGCACGTTCTCCCTGTGATTGTGCAGGTTTCCTCTGGGTATCCGGTTTCCTCCCACATTCTGAAGGTGTACAAGTTAGGGTTACTAAATTGTGGACATGCTAGGCTGGCACCAGAAGAGTGGCGACACTCACAGGCTGAACCCAGCACAATCCCAGACTGCATTGGTCGTTGACGCAAACAACACATTTCACAGTCCTGGTGAAGGGTCTTAGCCTGAAACGTTGACTCTTTATTCCTCTCCACAGACAGTCCCCTGACCTGCTGAGTTCCTCCAGCATTTTGTGTGTATTATTCGGGATTTCCAGCATCTGCAGAATCCCTTGTGTTTATCACTGTATGTTCTGATGTTTTCATATACATGTGACAAATAAAACTAAACTTTTAACCCAGTTCAAGAGATTCAACTGCATGGCGCAGTTCTAGGTGATAAACTCAAGCCCCCTGAGGCTTTGATGTAAGATGTGAGGAAGCAGATGTTCTTTACCAGTCAGCGTTCGTGACATTTACTGTGAGCATTGTCAATGAAGGGCCCTCATTGTGAAGGATCTCTGCCACCCATCCCACAATATCTTTGATCCACTACCATCAGGAAGGAGGTACAACAGCATCAGGACGAGGGCTGCCAGACTGGGTAACAGCTTCTTCCCTCAGGCTGTGAGACTAATGAATACCCTGCCAACACTGACGTATCATCACTAGGACAGTGGGCTATTTACTGCTTACCTGCACTGCACTCCAAATGCATTTTTAATTATACTTTATTTACTTGCTTGTAGTAATATTTTGTTTTACCTTCATAAGTTATCGTGTGTTATATGTACCTCTGTGCTTTACACCCTGGTTCAAAGAAACATTCTCTCGTTTCTATATACGTTATATGGTTATATACATTCTACATGTATATAGCTAAATGACAATAAACTTGACTTGACTTTTATGCGTTGTGTGTTACATATCTTTTGTGGGTGCACTGTGGTCTAGAGGAAAGTTGCCTTGTTTGGTTGTATATATGTGTAGTCAGATGGCAATAAACTTGAACTCGAACTTCAGTGTGGTTTCTAACGCCTGTTTAATACACCCTGTGAACCAATGGGCTGTACTGAATGGTGGATTCAGAGACTGACTGCACTCATTCAGAATCTCTACACGTGCATGGCCTAAGGGGTTTTTAAGGCACTGTTACACTGACAGAGCTAGCAAGATTTACGGTCCTTAGAAACAGACCCGTGAGGACAAGATTGGCTCCAACGTTTCCAAAGAAATGCTTAAGGGCATCTACTGAGTGCTAATCTACTAATGATGCTTTCAACTTCCATTTCACATTGGGTCTATCCATCCAGTCATCTGCTGCGCGCCCTATTATGTCTCCATTCAAACTTCCAGTCTAGAGCGTTCAAACACAAGAGATTCTGCAGATGCTGGAAATCCAAAGCAACATGCACAAAATGCTGGAGGAACTCAACAGGTCAGGCATCATCTATGGAAATGAATAAACAGACAACATTTTGGGTCTCGGCCTCCAGCACTTTGCGTATGTTGCTTTAGAGCATATAAACGTCACCGTATATCAGGATATCTGCGACGAGTACCTTGGCTGGATTTCCTCTTTGCATTCACTGAGGTGAATTATATCATCACCGAACACAAGAGATTCTGCAGATGCTGGAAATCCAAAACACACTCAAAATGCTGGAGGAACTCAACAGGTCAGGTAGAATCTATGGAGAGGAATGAACAGTCAACGATGTGTCTCTGTGATTACGTAATTGTGGGTTGCGACTCTGCCGCTCTGATACTGTGACTGTGTATCTGTGATTCTGTGGGTCTGTGACTCTGTGTCTCCGAGTCTGTGAGCCTGTGACTGTGAGTCTGTCACTCTGTGAGCATGTGACTGTGAGTCTGACACCCTGTGGGCCTGTGATTGTGAGTCTAACACCTTGTGAGTCTGACACCCTGTGAGCCTGTGACTGTGAGTCTGTCACTCTGTGGGCCTGTGATTGTGAGTCTGACACTCTGTGAGCCTGTGACTGTGAGTCTGTGACTTTGTGATGCCACGATTTTGACTCTGTGACACTAACTCTTAAGCAGCTTTCGCCATGCAGTTTTCAGCTGGCCTTTTGACGCTGGAGTCAGGGACTCCTGGTCAAGGAGTTGAAATCCCAGCGGGGAGGTAGAACAGCACTTGGCTCCACAGGATAATAAACGTGACGGAAGTTGTCAGCTGCCGGCCAGGTGGAAAGATAATATGTCAGCCACAGATACTCTGTCTGTCTTGGGAAGGGTTTGTGTCTCGTGTGAGCTGCGTCTTGATGTATGAACAACATGGGAGGACTGGCTCAAAGAGGCTGGGGAAAGATATATTTTCAAACAGGAGACACAAAATAGGATGATATACAGGAGAGGTCCCCAGAGAACAGCCCCGTTTCCCATGGTGACGGTAACTCTGTTTGAACCAGTGGTGGGGCGTCCAGAAGAGGAAGATGTCTCAATAATGGTACGTGCTCAAAGTGACATTTAAAGTCATTTTAAAGCACCTATTATCTTTATGCCTGAGTATCGGATTCTAGGATCCTATTTCGAGATGCAGCCTTGCCACACACCCTCTCTGCACTGCCGAAATGATCTCAAATCGCCCTCTGAACTCCAAAGCAAGTCAGGTCATGTTTAGAGGATGCAACTGGAAAAGACATTTAAATGCAAAATGCACCTTTCTCCAACTCTTGCGTAGAGCCAGAGAGCAATATAGCTTAGATACAGGCCCTTCAACCCAACCAGTCCATGTCAACTAGAGTACCCATCCCAATAGTCCTAATTTCCTGCATATCTCTCAAATTCCTGCCCCTCCACATACCTATCCAAAAACCTCTCGAAATAGCACCAGTGTACCTGCTGGCAGCCCGTTCCATACATGCACCACCTTCTGTGTGAAAAAGCTGTCCTTCAGGTCACTTATAAATCTTTCCCCTCCCACCCTAATGCGCTCTATGCGCTCTAGTTTTAGACTTCCCTATCCCGGAGAAAAGACTTTTACCGTCCATCTTACCTATGCCTCTCACAATTAAAATCATTTCTTCTCCCTTCGGGGGAGTGCAGCGCATCCATGCCCGAACCATGTTATTTTCTTTTATTATTATCATGTTCTCTATCTTGTTATGTTTTTTTTGTACTGCATCAGATCCCAAGTAACAAATTTTTTTCAGCCACATTGGATCCAGAGTAACAATTATTTCATTCTCCTTTACACTTGTGTACTGGGTATGACAATAAACAGTCTTGAGTCTTGAATCTTGAAGGTTACCCTTCATTCTTCTACATTGTAAGGAATTAAGTCTTAGCCTGGCTAACTTCCCCCATTAGCTTACACCAACATCCACATAAATCGTTTTTGCTCTTTCCAGCTGAACTGTATCTTTCCTACAAAAAGGTACAGTCAGATAGATCAGCTGATTGAGTGGTCACAACAACAACCTTGCACTCAACGTCAGTAAGACAGGAGTTGCAGGTGAACGCAGCAGGCCAGGCAGCATCTCTAGGAAGAGGTACAGTTGACATTTCGGGCCAAGACTCTTCGTCAGGACTAACTGAAAGAAGAGCTAGTAAGCTCAAAATGTGGTCGAAAAGTTGAAGAGCCGAAGAAATTACAGATGGGGAGCAGTGAGAGATGGGTTCACTGAACTCCCATCGAAGAGAAGATTTAAACTTCTTCAGTGTAGGCATCACCAGAAGAGGCTTCGCAATAGTGAATTTAAAAACGCAATCACGAGGAAATCTGCAGATGCTGGAATTTCAAGCAACACACATAAAAATTGCTGGTGAATGCAGCAGGCCAGGCAGCATCTCTAGTACCTCTTCCTAGAGATGCTGCCTGGCCTGCTGTGTTCACCAGCAATTTTTATGTGTGTTGCTTGAAATTCCAGCATCTGCAGATTTCCTTGTGTTTGCGTTTTTAAAAAGACAGGAATTGACTGAGATAAGGGAACCAGTCCTCATCGAGAGATCAGCAATGGAAAGGGTGAGCAATTACTAGTTCCTGGGTCTCTGATGATCCATCCTGGGCCCAGCATATTGATGCAATTAAAAAGAAGGCACGACAGCAGCTACAGTATATTTCATTAGGAGCTTGAAAGGACATGGGATGTCACCAAAGACTCTCGCAAATTTCTCCAGATGCACTGTGGAGAGCATTCTGACTGGTTGCATTACTGTCTGGGCTACTGCAAAGGATCAGAAAAAGCTGCAGAAAATTGCAAATTCAGCCAGCTCCATCATGGGCACGAACCATCCGAGCACTGAGGTCACCTTCAAAAGATGATGCCTCAAAAAGGCAGCATCCATCATTAAGGACCTCCATCACCCAGGACATGCTCTCTTCACTGCAACAGCCTGAAGACACACATTCAACATTTCAGGAATAGCTTCTTCCCTTCCACTATCAAATTCTGAATGGACAAAGAACCAACTCATGTATACCAACTCACTAATTTTATTCTTTTTTAATTTTGCTCTCTTTTGCACTACTTATTTTATATATATATTTTTTTCTTGTAATTTATTTATTGTGTATTGCAAAGTACTGCTACAGCAAAACAACAAATTTCACAAGTCACGTCGGTGATATAAAACCTGGTTCTGATTCTGATTCTGACAGTACTCAAGAATCCAGAGGTAAAGGGTGAGTCTGGATAAGAGAATGGAGGTTGGGCACCTGATGTTTTATTTTAGCAATACAACGAGGAGGTGGCCCTTCCGGACATTCAGCAACCCCTGACAAACCCAATTAACCCTAACCTCATCACGGGACAATTGACAATGACCAATTAACCCACCCGGCACATCTTTCAACTGTGGGAAGAAACTGGAGCGCCCGGGAAAAACCCATGTGGTCCCGGGGAGGGCGTACAAAGCCTCCTAAAAGATGGTGCATGAATTGAACTTTGAACTTCGATGTCCCAAGCTGTAATAGCGTTACATTAACCATTATGCTATCGTGTCTGTGGGCTGAGAGTTCAGGGCCAAAGATTGGGGGCCTGAAGGTGGCTTGTTCTGAAGATGGAGGCCTGTGTGTGCGTGTGAGGGGGCGGGAGGGTGGGAAAGCAGCTTGTTTTGCTGTTGTCTTCTTTGTGGGCACCCCTCGGCACGTTCTTGGGCATGTAGTTTGTTCATGCAAAAGGCGCATTTCACTATATGCTTCAATGTACACATGACAAATAAATCTAAATGTGAAGTGTGGCCTCACCAACAACTTATGCACAGGAAGGGAGATTGGCTAAACAAGGGAGGGGATCAGATATAAAACAGGTTTGGGCAACATTTTGTGTATGTGTCTATGAACATGGAACATTACTGCATAGTACAGGCCATTGGCCCACAATGTTGTACTGGGCTTTTAACATATTGTAAGGTCAATCTGACCCTTGCCTTCTACATAGTTCTCCATTGTTCAATCATCCATGTGCCTATCTAAGAACTTCTTAAATGCCCCCAATATCACTGCCTCTACCACCAACCCTGGCAGCGTGTTCCATACACCCATCACTTTCTGTGTAAAATATTTACTACTGACATCCTCCCTATCTTCTTTGGCTGTCCATCGATTTTCGATGTTGACTGAGGTCTGGGCAAGGTTGTATGGAAGACCGGCAGTTGCCCATGCTGCAAGTCTCCCCTCTCCACGCCACCAATGTTGTCCAAGGGAAGGGCATTAGGACCCATACAGCTTGGCACCGGTGTCGTTGCAGAGCAATGTGTGGTTAAGTGCCTTGCTCAAGGACACAACACGCTGCCTCAGCTGAGGTTCCAACTAGCGACCTTCAGATCACTAGACCGACGCCTTAACCACTTGGCCACGCACCACTAACCCCTACACGCATCCTCCTTATACTTTCATCCAATCACCTTAAAATTATGCCCTCTCAGTTTAGCCATTTCTTTCCTCAGAAAACATTTCTGGCTGTTCACTATCTATGCCTCTCATCATTTTGTACACCTCTATCAAGGCACCTCTCATCCTCCTTCACTCCAGAGAGACAAGCCCTAGCTCACTTAACCTATCTTCATAAGACATGCTCTCTAGTCCAGGCAGCATCCTGGTAAATCTCTCCAATATGTCATCAGGAGATGATTTTCCTCCAGAAGACCGTTTGCTCCAACCAGATTCCAGCATGTGGTATCCCTTGACTCTCCGCCAATCTAACAGACTGAGTTAGAGCAGAGATAAGGAGGAATTTCTTCAGCCAGAGGGGAAATCTGTGGAATTCATTGCCATGGACGGCTGAGGAGTCCAAGTCATTGGGTATATTAAAAGCAGAAGTTGATAGGTTCTTGATTAGTCAAGGTTATGGGCAGAAGGCAGGAGAATGGGGCCAAGAGGGAAAATAAATCAGGCATGATGAAATGGCAAAGCAAATTCAATGGGCCAAAGGACCTAATTCTGCTCCTATGGTATGTCTCACTTTTAAGGACTCTACAACTCAGGTTCTCAGTATTGATTGATTATTTATTTATTATTTTGTATTTTTCCAGTTTTGCACAATGGTTGTTTGTTAGTCATTGTTCGTGTGTAGTTGTTCATTGATTCTATTGTAGTTCTATGTTCTGCTGTGAATGCCCACAAGAATATGAATCCCAGAGTGGTATATACATCTCAGAGTCAGAGTCAGAAAGGGTTTAATATCACTGGCATTTGTTGTCAAATTTTCTGTTTGGCAGCAGTAGTACATTGCAATGCATAAAAATAAAAATCTACAAATTACAGTAAGAAAAGTATATATAAATTGAATTAAGTAAGTAGTGCAAAAAGAGAGCAAAAAAATTCCTCAGGTAATGTTCATGAGTTCATTGTTCATTCAGAAATCTGATGGCAGGGGGGAAGAAGCTATTCTTTAATAATTGAGTGTGTGCCTTCAGGCTCCTGTACCTCCTCCCTGATGGTAGCAATGAGAAGAGGACATGTCCTATTTGTTGTGAGTCCTTAATAAAGGATGTCACCTTTTTTAGGGCAAAATTTCAGTCAACAGGATGAGTTGCAACACTAAAGGTGGACAAAATCGAGAAGAGTGACTACAGGACTGAAGGGGGTATATTTGAATGCACACAGTATACTGAATAAGGTCAATGAACTTGTAGCACAACTACAGATTGGCAAGTATGATGTTGTAGGCATCACTGGATCATGGCTGAAAGAAGATTATAGCTGGGAGCTTAATGTCCAAGGATACACACTGTATTGAAAAGAAAGGCAGGTGGTGTTGTTCTGCTGGTAAGAAATGAAGTCAAATCATTAGAAAGAAGTGAGATAAGGTCAGAAGGTATCGAATTTTTGTGGATAGAGCTAAGGAACTGCAAGGGTAAAAAGACCCTGACAGGAGTTGTATTCAGACCCTGAAACTGTAGTGAGAATGTGGTTTACAAGTTACAATGGGAGATAGAAAATCATTCCAAAATGGCAATGTTACAATAGTCATGTGGGATTTCAATATTCAGGTAGATTGGGAAAATCAGACGTGCTGGATTCCAAGAGGAGGAATTTTTGGAGTGCCCTCGAAATGGCTCTTTAGAGCAGCACGTGATTGAGCCCACCAGGGGATCAGCTATTCTGATTGGTTGTTGTGCAATGAAATGGAATTGATTAGAGAGCTTAAGATAAAAGAACCTCTAGGGGAAAGTGATCGAATTCACCCTGAAATTTGAAAAGGAGAAGCAAAAGTCAGATTGTTAGTATTACAGTGGAGAAAAGAGAATTACAGAGGCGTGAGCGAGGAGTTTTCCAGAATTGATTGGAAAAGGACACTGGCAGGTGTGATGGCAAAGCAGCAATGGCTGGAATTTCTGGAAACAATTCAGAAGGCACAGGATATCTACATCCCAAAGAGGGAGAAGTATTCTAAAGGAAAGATGGCACAACCGTGGCTACCAAGAGAAGTCAAAGCCAACATGAAAGCCAAAGAGACAGCAAAAATTAGTGGGAAGTTAGAATATTGGGAAGCTTTTAAAAACCAACAAAGGTAAAGATGGAATCAAGAAAGTAAGCTAGCCAGTAATATTAAAGTGGATACCAAAAGTTTCTTTAGATACATAAAGTATAAATGAGAGGCAAGAGTGGAATTTGGACCACTAGAAAATGGTGCTAGAGAGGTAGTAATGGGGGACAAGGAAATGGCAGATGAACTGAGTAAGTATTTTGCATCAGTCTTCACTATGGAAGACACTAGCAGTATGGTGGAAGTTCCAGGTGTCAAGGATCATGTTATCATTACTAGGGAGAAGGTTCTCAGAAAACTGAAAGGTCTGAAGGTAGTTAAGTCACCTGGACCAGATGGCGTACATCCCAGAGTCCTGAAGAGGTGGTTGAAGAGATTGTGGAGGCATTAGTAATAATACTTCAAGAATCACTAGATCCTGCAGGACTGGAAAATTGCAAATGTCACTCTACTTTTCAAAAAGGGACAGAAGCAGAAGTAAGGAAATTATAGGCTAGTTCGTCTGACATCAGTGGTTGCGAAGTGTTGGAGTCGATTGTTAATGATGAGCTACGACCCCATAGCATCACAGGAAAGATTCTAGCATGGATAAAGCAGTGGCTGATTGGCAGGAGGCAAAGAGTGGGAATAAAGTTAGCCTTTTCTGACTGGTTGCTGGTGACTAGTGATGTTCCACAGGAGTCTGTGTTGGGATCAATTCTGTTTATGTTATATGTCAATGATTTGGATGATGGAATTGATGGCTTTGTTGCAATGTTTTGCAGATGATACGAAGATAGGTGGAGGGGCAGGTAGTTTTGAAGAAATAGGCTATGGATGGATTTAGATAGATTAGGAGAATGGGCAAAGAAGTGGCAGATGGAATACAGTGTTGGGAAGTGTATGGTCATGCACTTTACGAGAAGAAATGGTAGGATTGACTATTTTCTAAATGGAGAGAAATTACAGAAGAACCTGAGGTACAAAGGAACTTGGGAGTCCTTGTGCAGGATTCCTAAAAGGTTAATTTGCAGGTTGTGTCTATGGCGAGGAAGGTAAAGGTGATATTAGCTTTCATTTCAAGAGAACTTGAATATAAAAGCAAAATGTAATGTTGAGACTTTATAAGGCACTGGCGAAGCCTCAGTTGGAATATTGTGAGCAGTTTTCGACCCCTTATCTTAGAAAGGATGTGCTAACACTGGAAAAGGTTCAAAACAGGTTCACAAAAATGATTCCAGGATTGAGCAGTTTGTAATATGAAGAGTATTTGATGGCTCTGGGCCTGTATTCACTAGAATTCAGAAGAATGGGAGTGACCTCATTGAAACCTATTGAATAGTGAAAGACCTTGATAGGGTGGATTTGGAGAGGATGTTTCCTATGGTGGGTGTGTCTAAGACTAGAGGATACAGGCCTCAGAATAAAGAGGCTTCTTTTTGGAACGGAGATGAGTAATTTCTTTAGCCGGAGAGCGGTGAATCTGTGGAATTTGTTGCCACAGGCAGCTGTGGAGATCAAGTTTTTAGGTATATTTAAGGCAGAGGTTGGTAGATCCTTGATTGGTCAGGGCATGAAGGGATACAGGGAGAAGGCAGGAGACTGGGGTTGAGAGAAAAAATGGATCAGCCATGATGAAATGGCGGAGCAGGCTCGATGGGTCAAATGACCTAATCACACTCCTATATCTTATGTTCTTTAGGTATTTTGATAATAAATTTACTTTGAACTGTGAATCTTGAACTTTATGGTCATATGCACTTAGAACAGATCCATCATAAGGCAGTACTTTGGAAAAGCAAGGAAGTATTTAACACTCAGGAAGTGAATTTGGGTGGCTCAGTGACATAACTCAATTTACGGCGTTTTTCAAAGTAAGCATTCAGAATGAAAGGGTGGATTAAACTGGGGGAAAGATACCAAGTTAAAACACTTTAGTTACATAATGCCCATAGTTTACATGATTCGGTGCTTCCAGTGTTTTGATCTGTTTCTTACTTGCCTGGTGCTAAAGCTTCAATAAGACAGCAAATGAAAAGCCACTGTATCTGCACTAGAGATAAAGCCTTCTTTAATTTTACTTAATCTTTCTTTATTATATCCTGCAAATGTCATTCATTGCAGGAAAATTAAATGCCGGTCTAGGTGACAGAGCAATTACTTGGCAGCTGTTGAAGCTATTGTGCAATCCAGGCAGTATTTTTTTGGTTTAATATAAAGATCTTTTTTAATTTCAAAATTGCTTTCATGGCAGGTCAAGGCAGTGTGTAACAAGCAAAACTGGCATATTGGCGCAAGTGGATTCCACGTGCTCAGCCTCCGGTTCAGACTAAGGTGAAGTGCAAAGTTGACAGCTCTGTGACTACCTGCCTCTTTTGCAAGGCAGACATCAGATAAAGGCTTTATTATTTGAAACCCCACTCACCACTGCACTACCCCGTTTTTAATTTGCTATCTTTTGTTTGGATAGTGGGGTGGAAATACGTCGCTGCAAAAAGAAGCACAGGGTGGTCCTTCCCTCCGCTAGCCTGCAGGCCACCCTTGGGCAAAGTGTAGCACCTGCCTAGCCCTCCCAATCAAGGTCACGTGAAGCCATGGGAGCAAGTGGTGCATATTACAATTCCTGGTTATGTGACCACTGACGCCAGACAGACAATCTCTGAAGAGCATTGATAATGGTTGGGGTCACCTGTCTTGTAAAGGCACTACCCAGAAGAAGGCAATGGCAAATCACTACAGCGGAAAAATTTGCCAAGAACAATCATGGTCAAGCTCCATGATCGCCTACGTCATACAATGCAGAGCGTGATGATGATGATCATCTTCTGAATTATATTTGATGGTTGGATTGGTCCTAATTTGTCCTAGACCCCTACAGTTGATTGTACAGAGTAAACGGCCTAGTTCAACAAAATGCTGGAGGAACTCAGCAGGTCAGGCAACATCTATGGAAGAAAAGAAACAGCCGAGACCCTTCATCAGGACTGGAAAAGAAGGGGGAAGAAGCCAGAATATGAAGGTGGAGGCTGGAGATGGAGGAGTACAAGCTAGCAAGTGGTACGTGAAAGCAGGTGAGGAGGAAGGTGGGAGGGTGGGAAAAGGGAGCGGGGATGCTGCTTTCTTGTGGAGGGCTTTGCACGTGATGCATTGCTGGACTGTATTCACCCACTTCCTGTACACTTTTCCATTCATAGGCATTGTTGGTGTAACACGCCATGATGCAATAGAAGTTTATCAAACGTGTCAAATTTGAGCAAACATCTAAGACAGTCCTGGGGAAGGGTCTTGACCTGAAACGTTGACTGTTTATTCACTTCCACAGATGCTGCCTGACCCGCTGAGTTCCTCCAGCAGTTTGTGCGTGTTGTTTTGGATTTCCAGCACCTGTAGAATTTCTAAGACAGTAGAAGCGATGTCGTGCCTTCTTTGTGAGCACTCACATACTGGAAAGTAGACGTAGAAAGAAGAAAGTTCTTGAAAGCCTCG
The DNA here is from genome assembly GCF_030028105.1 of Mobula birostris. Classification (NCBI taxonomy): domain Eukaryota; kingdom Metazoa; phylum Chordata; class Chondrichthyes; order Myliobatiformes; family Myliobatidae; genus Mobula; species Mobula birostris. The sequence continues at coordinate 6,331,682 of NC_092385.1, read as the reverse complement.
TTTAGGAACAAGAGCCAGAGATGGTGTACTGTTGGGCTCCCCTCCCTGATCAGTTCAGCTTACAGCCACTGTCCTTGTTGTATTCTGGCTCTAAATAAATTCCTGAGGGAGGTGTTTCATTAAGAGGGCATTACATTATGATATCCTCCAAGTGGATCACCACCTTGTCATAGGGTTTGGACGCTTGCATGCCTCAATGAGCCAGAGAGCTCTGTTGGCTGGAGTCAGGGCTTTATGCTTTGGCTATAAAGGATCACACATGCCAAACAGATCAAAGGGTAGAGACCAGACTAGGAATGGTCCACCAGTCCTCCAGGTTTGGGGGTTCAGTTCAAGGCTAACAACCCTGACTGGTCAAATAAAATTGTTACAGCAACAGCAATGAAGAATCCTTCCACATCTGAGTGGCCAAGGACAGACAGATGGAGGAACTCCATTGCTGCCCTAAACGCCAACAGGTGTAACAGGCAGTAGTAACAGTTATTATATGTGCGAGATCAAGACTATCACTATTACAAGTGACATCTTTGTCACATTGACCTTCATGACATGAGATACACCATCAGACCCAGATGCTCCCATTGTAATACCTTCCACAGATGTGCTGTAGGCATCGCTGCTGGGAATTCCACAGATTGACCAACCTCTGTCTAAAGTAGTTCCTCCTCATCTCTGTCCTTGCATGCTGAGGCAGTGCCCTCTGGTCCCAGACTCCCCCACTATAGGAAATATCCTCACCACATTCACTCTATCTAGGCCTTTCAATATTCGATAGGTTTCAAAGGGATCACCCCTCATTCTACCAAATTCCAGCGAGTACAAGCCCAGAACTATCAAACATTCTTCATTCATTAACCCTTTCATCCCTGGGATGAATATCCACTTTTTTTCTCTCAACATCCAAACATGGGAGTTTAGCAGCACTACAACCATTTTAGGCACTTTGCACTGCAACACACTTTGTATTTTTATACTTGTAAAAATGTGCATAATTCATGTTTTACTGGCGAATGCTGCTTATATGATTACAAATCTTATACTACCAATCCAACTTGGTGGTTTTAAAGAACTGCGACTTCCTCTCAACCGAACACTTTTCGAACCAACTGGCACAACACTAATCACTAGAGTACAGCAACACAAAACTGTGGTCACTTTACACTAAAATGGACTTTGTTCTGTTCTAGTGATGTTCTTTCTTGTACTAAAGTTTGTTCAATTTATGTTTAATTTATGTTTTTTTTTCTTGTAAATCTGATACTCTGCGTCTGTGATGTTTTAAATTTTTCATTGCACCTGTGCACACATGTACTTGTGCAGATGACAGTAAACTCCACTTTGACATTGACCTTGGCCAACTGATTCTGCCTCAGATTTCCATAACAGGTTGTTTCTTGGTAAGTTAGTTTATTATTGTCACACGCACAGTGAAAAACTTTGTTTACATGCCATTCATACAGACAATTTCATTACCACAAGACCATAAGATATACAGAGATGCTAGAAAGTTTGTGAACCCTGTAGAATTTTCTCTATTTCTGCATAAATATGACCTAAAATGTGATCAGATCACATGTCCTAAAACTAGAATAAGAGAATCCAATTAAATAAATAATAGAAAAACATTATAACTGTTCATTTATTTATTGAGAAAAATGATCCAATATTACATATATTCGTTGGAAAAAGAATGTGAACCTTTACTTTCGGTAACTGGCGTGAACCCCTTGTACAGCAAAAACTTCAACCAAACGTTTGAAGAACATTTCTAGAACTGTAGAAGCAGAATTAGGCCATTTGGTACTTCGCCTGCTCCGCCATTTCATCATGTCTGATCAGTTTTCCTCTCAGCCTCAAACCCCTGCCTTCTCCCCGTAACCCTTCATGCCCTAACTAATCAAGAATATATCAACCTCTGCCTTAAATATACCCGATGATGTCATCTCCTCAGCCGCCTATGGCAACGAATTCCACAGATTCACTACACTCTGGTTAAAGAAATTCCTCCTCATTCCGTTCTAAATAGATGTCTCTCAATTGTAAGGCTGAGACCTCGGGGCTTAGACTCCCCCACCATGGGAAGCACCCTCTCCATATCCGCTCTAACGAGGCCTTTCAGCATTGGAGATGTTTCAATGAGGTCCTCCCTCATTCTTCTGAATTCCAGTGAGTACAGGCCCAAAGGTTTTCATATAGTAACCCATTCATTCCAGGAATCATTCTCGTGAACCTCTGAACCCTCTCCAACACCAACACATCCTTTCTTAAACAAAGGGCCCAAAACTGCTCACAATACTCCAGCTGAGGCCTTACCAGTGCCTTAAAAGGCCTCAACATTACACCCTTGCTTTTATATTCTAGTCCTCCCGAAACAGAAAATAGGCGGGAGGAGAAGATGGTAGCGCACCGCGCGTGCGCAGCTCTCCGGTGAAAAATGATGTCGTATCTGTTAAATAGGGGCAGTGGACAATTTCTGATTTGATGGAGATAGATGTGAAAGCACAGAGGAACATCTGGAGAAATTTCTGAAACGCCCGTTCGCTACTGTCGTTACTGTGTAGTCGGGAATCTTTCGGATGGTAGGCCTCAAAATCCCCGGCCTTGCCTGCTTTTGGCGACCGAGAAAGAGGTCGAATCGCTCAGACAGAGATGGCACTCAGTACTCGGTGTCGGAGAGCTGATCAGAGCTCGAAGTTTTCGGATGACTCAGAGTCGGATTGTGATCGGCATGGCAGGGAGAGTTTTTCTTCCTTCTCCCGTCTGCGTGAGATGTGGGACATTTGAGAAACTTCGAACTTTACTGTGCTCACAGACTTTCTTTATCAAGTTATGGTATTGTGCACTGTTGTAACTATATGTATAATTATGTAGTTTTGTAAATGCTAACACCGCATTTGCCTTCCTCACCACCGACTCAACGGTGCATTGAAGTAGAACGAGGGAAAACAATAACAGAATACAGAATAAAGTGTTACAGTTACAAAGACAGCATTCCTCAAGTATTGGAGCCATTGCAACTATTGCTACATGATGGTGACGTTTTTACAAGGACAGCTCACAGATAAGCTTGCATGCAGGTATAATGTCACTTGTTTGGGAGAAAAATCGAGAGTTTTGAGGGAGAAAAGGGTTAGGTTGCTCTTGGAGTAGGTTAAAGGGTCAGGTCAACATAATGGACCGAAGGGCCTGAACGTTATGTTAGTCCTGGGTCAACAAAAATACAAAAAATTGCATCTCAATAGCACCTTTCATCAACTCAAAAGCAACCTAGGCACTTTACCTATCGAATATTGAAAGGCCTCAAGACAGTGAATGTGGAGAGGATGTTTCCTAGGGTGGGGGAGTCTAAGCCCAGAGAACACAGCCTCAAAATAGAGGGAAGTCTTTTTAGAATGGAGATGAGGAGGAATTTCTTTAATTTCATAAATTTCTTCGCCACAGGTGGCTGTGGAGGCCAAGTCATTGGATATATTTAAGGCAGAGATTGATAGCTGCTTGATTAGTTGGGGGAATGAAGGGATATGGGGAGAAGGCAGGAACCTGGGGCTGAGAGGGAAAATGAATCAGCCATGATGAAATGACGGAGCAGATTCGATGGACCAAAAGGCCTAATTTTGCTCCTGTATCTATGATCTTTATAAACCAGTGGTTCTCAAACATACTTTCAATCAAATGGTTCACCCACATGATTCAACAATAACTCCATGGTTCCGTCTAGGTGATGTGAATAGGGGATTCAATTTAAAATAAAGTCGAAACAATTAGCACCTCCAATTGCGTTGCCCTCCTTCAGATTGCATAAAGCATTTTCTCAAGGAAATGATGCAGTGTTGATCACAAAGAACTGACTCCTTTCTAATACACTGTGCAAGGCACAGATGAAAGGTGTTAATAATCACAGTAATTCCAAATGGCAAAACAGAGAATTAATGACCTGACTGAATGAAGTGTCGGCCACAGCACAGATTCACAGACACTCTAGTGTTCAAATTAGCTTCTCCAAATCACAAGACACGAGGGGTGATTGATAAATTCGTGGCCTATGGTAGAAGGAGTCAATTTTACGGTACGTCCACACTACGCCAGATAATTTTGAAAACGCCAGTTTCGAGTAAAAATGGCAGGCGTACACACTAAGCATTTTTCAAAATATCTCTGTCCGCACTAACACGGATATTTGGGCGAATCTCCTCCTACTGGGCATGTGCAGGACACACAGAAAACAAGCGAAGAGGAAACGGTATACTTAATACGTGTTTGTCCAGTTACAGAGTAGAAAAACTTAAAAGGAATTGCTCTTGGCTCTCGCGCAGGAGGACTTAAAACTAAAACAAAAACAAATACTGGAGCGTATGGAGGCAACCGACAGGGAATTCACGGACAGTATGACCCGGCTGACGACGAACATTGAAAAACTGACTAACTCTGTTGCATTAATAAAGCACCTTGTTAAATGTATAAAACATGTCTGCATCAGTGTTATCTTGTATTTCCATACAATGTTACATTAGGCTGTTACACATCTATTGTCAGAGAAGTACTTGCATAAATAGGTAAACCACCTTCATGCAAACAAGGACAGAAAACAGGGCAAAGTGAGTATACTTATTTATTCAGTAAGCTATGGGTCAAAGTATTTGGTGAGTACATTTCTAACTCTTCTGGCTTCAGTCTCGTTGCCATCTATTCTGAAATTGTTAGGTTCTGCGAAGCGCAGAATCAAATATTACTGTGATGATTGTACGCTCTAGTATCAATTGTTTGGCAATAATAAAGTAGTAATAATAATAATAATAAGAAGAAGAAAACAATGAAATGCCGCGCTGTCGCATTTGTTCCGGCACATCATGACAGCCGTTTTAAAAGGCTCCGGTTACCCCGTACACACTGCAACGGATATTAGGTGTTTTCAGATTTATTCACTCTGGAAACCGTTTCTGAAAATCTCCGTTCTCGGGGGCTAAAAACGCCGTTTCACTGTGGACGGAAGGTCAAAACAAATAGAAAAAGCTTTGTTTTCAAAATTATCTGGCGTAGTGTGGACGTAGCCTCAGAAAACCTAGCACATTTATTTTTCAACATAGTCCCCTCCTACATTTACACACTTAGCCCAGCGGTTGAGAGCATATGGATCCCTTCTTTGTAGAAGTTGGCGTCTTGGACCTCCAGAAAGTGGTCCACAGCAGGGGTGATTGATAAGTTTGTGGCCTAAGATAGACGGAGATGAGGAGAAACTTCAAACTTTCTGCATTTTCACTCAAAGAGTTGAACTACACGTGGATGTAACGAGAGCTGTATAACTCATCACCTTCTACCTTAGGCTACAAACTTATCAATCATCCCTGCTGTGGACCACTTTCTGGAGGTCCAAGATGCCGACTTCTACAAAGAAGGGATCTGTATGCTCCACAACCGCTGGACTAAGTGTGTACATGTAGGAGGGGACTATGTTGAAAAATAAATGTGCTAGGTTTTCTAAAACTGACTCCTTCTACCTTAGGCGACGAACTTATCAATCACCCCTCGTAAATAAGAGGAACCCTCAACCAAAGAACATGAGGAAATAGGAGCAGGAGTAGGCCACTTGGTTCCTTAATCCTATTTCCATATCACAAAGCTCATCTGCTCCACGCATACAACATAGAACAGTACACACAAAATACTCTGCAGATGCTGGGGTCAAAGCAACACTCACAACAGGCTGGAGGAACTCAGCAGGTTGGGCAGCATCCGTGGAAATGATCAGTCAACGTTCTGGCCCGAAACTTTGACTGATCATTTCCACAGATGTTGCCCGACCTGCTGAGTTCCTGTTGTGAGTGTTGCATAGAGCAGTACACCACAGGAACAGACCTGTCAGCCCACAATGTTGTGCCAAACCAGTTAAGTTAGTAATCAAATGACTAACTAATCTCTTCTGCCTAGAGGTCTAGTTCAAAGATTGAGCTGATTTGCTTGAGTTTTGTGTGTGGATATATTTGCACAAACTATGCCCACCAAAGTAAAATAATCAGGAACTAGATTCATGTTAAGAAACCTTCTTCACCGCTAGATTCAGGGGTGAGAATTAATAGCACTTAGAACATTGTTTAAGTGCATCACAGAATAGAGTTTGTATTAGAGACCAATTATGTTTGTATTTAGATCATTCATAACATTGTTTCAGAGTCCTCAGTTAGACATTTCAAAGCTGCTAATGTGAAAAGCCGCCACATACATTTGTCCCACATTTGCATGGATTGCCTCATGGAAAACACCGAAATTGTATTGAGTAGAAAGTCCCACAAAAAGTAGTGGGCACTGCCCAGACCAACACGGGTAAAGCCCTCTCCATCATTGTACACACCTACACAAAGCATTGTTGCAGGAAAGCAGCATCCATCATCAAGGACCCCTAAAACCTGGGTCATGCTCTCTTCTCGCTGCTGTCGTCGGGAAGGAGACCCACACCACCAGTTTCAGAAACAGTTATTACCTCTCAAACGTCAGGCTCCTGAACCTAAGGGGATAACTTCACTCACCCCATCACTGAACTGTTCCCACAACTTAAGGGCTCCTTTCAAGGACTCTTCATCTCATTTTCTCAATATTCATTATTTGCTGTTTGTTTATTTATTTACTTTTTGTAGTTACACAATTTGTTGTCTTTTTCACATCTTGTGCGTGGTCTTTCATTGATTCTATTGTGTTTCTTTGTATTTGCTATGAATGCCCACAAGAAAATGAATCTCAGGGTTGCATATCGTGACAACATATTTGTACTTGGGTAATAAATTTACTTCTAACTTTGAAGTTTATTCAATTTTATATATATATTTCTTTTTGCAATTTATAGTATTTGTTTGCTTACACTGTACTACTGCTGCAAAACAACAAACTTCACGGTGTGTCAGTATAATAAACCTGATTCTGAATCTGAAAATGAAAAGCAGAGATTTTTTTCTTCCAATTGACCTGAAGGATTAAGCTGTGGTTCAGAAAGCCACACCAGCAGGTCCTGAAATCCTCCTTTAACAAGTTTTTCAATGCACTGCTTTTCATCCAGCAGAAAGCAAAGCTGGCTTACGGGTTATTGATGTTACCACAGCACTATCCAACCATCCAACAAGTATTGATTAGGTCGGACCCTTCAGGCGCCTCTTGTTTAAAGCCTTTTATGCAGGCATAATTTGGCACAGCTGGTGTAAATATTGACCATTCTCTTGACTGAGCTGTAGATGATTAATATTGAAAGAGAGGATGTGGAGAAGAAGTTCCCGACAGTGGGAGATACAAGGACCATGGAGCACAGCCTCAAAATAGGAGGTCCCTACAGAACAGAGATGAGGAGGAATTTCTTTAGCCAGAGAGTGGTGAATCTGTGGGATTTATTGCTACAGACGGCTGTGAAGGCCAACTTACTGGCTATATTTAAAGTGAAGGTTGGTAGGTTCTTGATTAGCCATCAACAGTTACAGGGAGATTGCAGGAGAATGGGGTTGACAGGGAAACTAATTCAGCCATGATGGAATGGCAGAGCAGACTTGATGGGCTGAATGGCCCAGTTTTGCTCCTACGTCTTGTGGTCTTACAGTCTGATGTCCTATGCCCTATGACAATAAACTTGACCTTGACTGTCAAGATTCGAAGTAAATTTAATATCAAAGTATCATATATGACCTTGAGATTGATTTTCTTGCAGGCAATTACAGAAAAATAAAGAACTACAATAGAATTTATGGAAAAGCTATACATAAACAAATACTGACAAACAACCCATATGCAAAAGAAGACAAATTGTGCAAATAAGAAAGAAATACAAATAAATAATACTGAGAGTCTTTGTCTCTGATTCTGGAAAGACCCAGTCTGGCCCCTGTTTCAGGACCATCACTGGAAGTCGGGCAAATATCATATTAGATGCTGCCAGTACTAGCTTTGTTCTGTGAGGAGTTATGAAAGATTGGATGATGTGCTTAATCTCCAGACACCTAGAATCCAATTCTAGTCAATCTGGAAGCCTGCATGATCCAAGACTAACAAATCTCCATAGTTTTCTATCCAGTCCTAAACCCTGTACTTCTCACACTCTGTTCCTTTGATAGTTTCGAGCTACTGTAAAATCCCTGACACGCTTTTAAACAGCTCTTTATTTCTGCTGTCTGCAGCCTTTCCCTGCACCACCCTTCATACCCGCCTCCCCCACCCCCCATCATCCACCAACAACCTCACATCTCCCCATCTCTAATCGCAACCACTTGACAGGTCACAGCCTCCCCTTTACAGTCATAGAGTCATAGAAAAGTACAGCACAGAAACAGACCCTTCAGCCCATCCAGTCTGTACCAAACCATTTAAACTGCCTACTCCCATTGACCTGAACCAGGACCATAGCCATCCATACCCCAACCATCCATGTACCTATACAAACTTATCTTAAATGTTGAACTCGAGCTTGTATACACCACTTGTGCTGGCAGCTCATTCCACACTCTCCCGACCCTCTGAGTGAAGAAGTTTCCCCTCATGTTCCCCTTAAACTTTTCACCTTTCACCCTTAACCCACAACCTTTGGTTGCAGTCCCACCCAACCTGGAAAAAGCCTGTTTGCATTGACCCGCTCTATACCCCTCATAATTTTGTATACCTTTTTCAAATCTCCTCTCAATCTTCTATGTTCCAAGGAATAAAGTCCTAACCTATTCAATCTTTCCTTATAACTCAGGTCCTCCAGAACATAAAACACTACAGCTCACAATGTTGTGCTAACCTATTAACCTGATCTAAGATCAATCTAACCCTTCACTCTTACATAGCCCTCCATTTTTCTATCATCCATGTATCTGTCAAAGAGTCATGGTCATTCAGCGCAAACAAGGAAGACTCAAGTTGTGATGCCTACTCGTCCCACTAGACCTGGATTTCCGAGGTTGAGAGAGTGTCTCTGTCCCAGTGGAATGGTCTTCCACTTTAAAAACTCTTCTGCACAGGTTTCACTCCCGTCACGGTTACAATGGACAACCAATCAATTATTCTACACAAAATAAGTAGCAGGTGAAAACCCAAACACCCACGCCAAGTAAATCACTGATTCAGACTCAGTTGGAGTGCACTGCATTTTGCGACGTCCAGGCGCAGTGTTGCATTTACTGCGACAGTTCCAATATTGAAGACATCTGTTACCAGAAGAGAATGTAGAAGCTGCATAAACAAAAGTTCTTTTAAAGAAAATTTAATATAGAAGTACAGATTATAGATAGAGAGGGAAAAATCACAAATTAGCACCACGGGAACTAGTTTCCCTCTATAGACACCGTCTACATTTCTCGATGCCTCAGTAGAGCAGCCAGCATAATCAAAGACCGTATACCATTCCTGACATTCTCTCTCCTCTCCTCTCCCATCAGGTAGAAGATAAAAACAAGCCTGAAATCACGTCCCACCAGGCTCAAGGGCAGCTTCTACGGTACCTTGCTGTTATAAGACTACTGAATGGTCTCCTGTTACGTAGATGGGCTCTTGACTTCACCATTTATCTTGCTATGGTCTTGTTTCTTGTTGCCTACCTGCACTACACATTCTCTGCAACTGTAACTCTATATTCTACATTCTCTTATTGTTTTCCCTTGTACTAGCTCGATGTACTGATGTAATCTGTAAGGATCAAAGTTTATAGTTCGAAGTAACCATATGTCACTATATACTACGCTGAGATTAATTTTCTTGCAGGCATTCACAGTCTTCCAATCAATGAAGACACCAGTTGTGATGACTACTCGTACCACTCGACCCAGACTTCTGGGGTTAAGAAGACCACAACCTTGTCATAGGGTTGGAGGCTTGTGTGCCTCAAAGACCCGGAGAGCTACCATATGTTGGCTGGAATCAGGGCTTTATGCATTGGCTCTTGATAGGGTCACCCATGCAAACAGGTCAAAGGGGAGAGGCCAGACTAAGAGTGGTTTACCAGTACCCCAGGTTCGGAGGTTCGGTGGTTCAGCGGAGGGCTGATGAACCTGACCAGTCAAAAATATTGTCATAGAAACAGCAATGGAGAATCCTTCTATTTGTGAGTGCGACTGAGGACCCTGAACTACACCTGGGACACAATAGAGAAGATGGCCAAGGACAGATAGAGATGAAGGACATTCATTGCTTCCCTAAATGCCAGCAGTTTAATGGGCAGTAGGTAGGCATTCACAGTAGAACAAGAAATAGAATAGAATCAATAAAAAGTTACAGATAAAGACTGACAATCAATGTGTGAAAGACAAGCTGTGAAGATCAAACAATCAGTCAGTAAACAAACAACAAATAAATAAATTATCTGATAACAAACAAGAGAAAATCTGCAGATGCTGTAAATCTGAGCAACACACACAAAATGCTGGAGGAACATCTAGGAAGAGAATACAGTCGACGTTTTGGCCAAAACCCTTCGGCAGGACTGATAACATGAGTTATAGAACCCTTGAAAGTGAGCCCATAGGTTATGGAATCAGTTCAATGTTGAGGTGATTGAAGTTACCCACGCTGGTTTAGGAATCCAATGGCTGAAAGATAATAGCTTTTCCTGAACCTGCATTTTTGGATGGTATGCAAAACAAAGATTTTCACTGTACCTTGATACAATTGACAGTAATAAACCAATTTACCAAAAACCTTTTCAATTTGCAGGAGGGGTTTGGATTCATGGACCCCCATCACCCAGGACATGCCCTCTTCTCATCATCAGGAAGGAAGTACTGAAGGCACACAGTCAATGATTCAGGAAAAGCTTCTTTCCCTCTGCCATCTGATTTCTGAATGGACATTGAACCCATGAACACTACCTCACCTCTTTTTAAATTTGTTTTTTGTATAACTTAACTTAGGTACATGGCCAAGTGGTTAAGGCATTCGACTGGCAATCCGAAGGTTGTGAGTTCGAGCCCCAGCCGAGGCAGTGTGTTGTGTCCTTGAGCAAGGCACTTAACCACACAGTGCTCTGTGACGACACTGGTGCCAAGCTGTATCGGCCCTTGCCCTTCCCTTGGACAACATCGGTGTTGTGGAGAGGGGAGACTTGCAGCATGGGCAGCTGCCGGTCTACCATACAACCTTGCCCAGGCCTGCACCCTGGAGAGCGAAGACTTTCCAGGCGCAGATCCATGGTCTCGCAAGACTAATGGATGCCTTTTATTTATAACTTAATTTAACTATTTAATATACATACACCGTATATGCTTACTGAAATTCAGTTTTTTTGTTGTTTATCTACCATGTAATGCATTGTTCTGCTGCTGTAAAGTTAAAAAATTTCTCAGCATATGCCAGTGATATTAAACCACAGTCTGATTCTGATTCTAGACAGCTAGCATTTGGAGCTTTTTAGAACATGGTTAACTGAGGTAATCTGGTGTGTATTACCCAAATGGACAAAGGATGCAGACTCGATTAGTGTCTTCAGAAATTAAAAGAATACGAAAATTGGAAATGGAAAAGGTTGACAGGCTGTGAGGAAAGAGCCAAGGTGCACCTATATCATGGTAGCGTGAAAATACCCCAATCTCATCTAATCTGGGAAGCTAAACTGATTGGTTGCTTATTTATTGATTGATTGATTGATTGATTGAGATACAGTGCAGAATAGGCCCTTCCCGCTATTCCAGGCACGCCTCCCAGCATTCCGTTTGATTTAATCCTAGCCTAATCACGGGACAATTTTCAATGACTAATTAACCTACCAATCAGTAAGTCTTAGGATTGTGGGAGAAAACCAGAATACCTGGAGGAAACCTATGCAGTCACGGGGAGAACGTACAACTTTCTTACAGGCAGTGGCGGGAATTGAACCCGGGTCTCTGTTACTGTGAAACGCTGTGCTAACCACTACACTACCGTGCCGCCCCAGGTTAGTACTTGGATGGAGGGCCGCCTGAGAATAACAGGTTCCATAGGCTTTTCCAAATGCCCACTCCTCTTCCGGAGTTACGTTCGTGCCTGAGTGTTCTTAGGGAGGGAGCATGTAGTCTCTATGGGCACAGTGGGGGTGTTGGTCAGTGGCCCCCACACGCTAGGATTTGTTTTGTCAACAGTAGTCACTATATTTTAATTTGAAATTGTTGTCTTGTAAATCTCTGATACTTGTGTTTTTGTGTATTTCGCCACTTTTGTAGTTTTGTAAAGAAAGAGGCAGCATCACTATACTACGTCAAATTAATTCTTCTGTACTGTACAATTCTGAAAGAAGACAAAAAAAAGCATCTCCTTTATCCACAACCGATATGATACATCTTCACAACAAACTACCAGTTCAGGTTTCAGAACCTCAGCAGGATTTTGATCGAGGTTGTCAGGAGTTTATTTTTAAACGTAGCTCCACAGATGGAGTTCACATTTATAATAAATCAGTTCTGAATACGGTGGGCTTTAGAAACTATATTTGCTCAATTTACCGAACAATTAAGCCACGAAGGGATCTCACAGGTCACTGATGCTGGTAATCTGCTTCTGTTATTTACTGGGTGCAAATATGTTTCATTCTTACATCCACCGATGAAGAGATTTAACGTCACAATGCAGTTAGTCAGCCTTGAGGGCTTTAGCCTGGATGATAACTTGGTAGGTGTGCCCTTCAAAACATCTTCTTCCACTACAGAGACACAAGGGGCTGCAGGGTGGCATGGCAGCCTAGTGGTTAGCACAATGCTTTACAGTACCAGTGAGCCGGGTTCAATTCCTGCCACTGCCTGTAAGGAGTTTGTACGTTCTCCCCGTGACCCCGTGGATTTCCTCTGGGTGCTCCGGTTTCCTCCCGCAATCCAAAGACACACCAGTTGTAAGGTTAATTGGTCTTTGTAAATTGTTCCGTGATTAGGCTAGCATTAAATTGGGGGTTGCTGGATGGTGCGGCTCAAAGGGCTGGAAGGGTTTCTTCCGCGCTGTATCCCAATAAATAAATAGACACACTTTCCTGGGCTCAATTGTTCTTTTTTTCAATTAAGTTCTGGAGTTACATAACGCTCTTCGCTATCTAACATTATTTGAATAAACAATCTTTTTTCTTCAGTATGCATCGGTCACCACTGAAGTATTACTTGGCTGGGTAAATTTCGCTGGGAAATCTGAGGTTGCGGGCTTTTTGCTGATAAAAGATTGGGCTCAAGTTAAAGCAAAAGTCAAACTGGAGTTTACTGTCACCTGCACAAGTCCATGTCTGCACAGGTGCAGTGAAAAACTTACTTGCAGCAGGATCACAGGCAAAGAGCATCAGATAAGCAACATTCACAGAATAACTTAAATTGTTTTACAAGAAAAAACTCAGAACAAAAATTGTTAATTTTAGTGCAAAGTGGTCATAGTGATGTTAAAATGTAGTGAAATGGGGTTTGCTGGTTAGTTCAGGAACCAAATCATTGAAGGGAAGGAGCTGTTTCTGAACCTGGTGACGTGGGACTTCTGAATTTCTTCTGTTTTTTTTGTGAACAATGCTTACATGATGCTACGTTAGAGTGTTTGGTGGCATGCCAAATCTCCTGAAGCTTCACAGAAAGTTAAGGTGCTGGCTTGCCTTCTTTGTGATTGTATTCAAATGCGGGGCCCAGGTCAGGACATCTGAGATGTTAGCGGCAAGGAATTTGTAGTTAATTACTCTCTCCACCTCTGACCCACCAGTGAGATCTTGCATGTGGTCTCCCGATTTCCCGTTAATGAACTCAACAACCTGCTCCTTGGTTAGTGATGTTGAATGTGAGATTGTTATTTCAGCACCACTAAATGAGGTGTTCCTTCTCACTCCAGTTCACTGAAGGATCACTACCTATGACCTGGTCAACAATGGTGGTGTCATTGACACTTGAGGAAGAAACCAGCCGGTAGTTCAATATGGGGAACTCACCCATAAATGCATGTGTAGTGAAACTGGTCCCATGAGGAGCACAGAATGAAATATTAATTCATAGAATCATAGAAAAGTACAGCACAGAAACAGGCCTTTTGGCCCATCTAGTCCATGCCAAAATATTACACTGCCTAGTCCCATCAACCTGTACCAGGAACATAACTCTCTGTACACCTACCATCCATGTACCTAACCAAACATTGGTTAAATATTGAAATCGAGCTTACATGCACCACTTGCGCTGGCAGCTCATTCCACATTTTCACCACCCTCCGAGTGAAGAAGCTTCCCCTCATGTTCCCCTTAAATTTTTCACCTTTCACCCTTAACCCATGACCTCTGGTTGTAGTTCCACCCAACCCTCAGTGGAAAAAAATCTGCTTGCATTTACCCTATCTATACCCCTGGTAATTTTGTAAACCTCCGTCAAATCTCCTCTCAATCTTCTAAATCAAAGGAATAAAGTCCTAACCTATTCAATCTTCCCTTATGATGGACTTGCTGGTCTATAGGGGAAAAAGAAATATTAAGGCGCGGTGAAGGCCTAATTTCACAGGATAACACTAATTATTTTTAAATTTTAAGTAGAGATACAGCACAGTAACATGCTTTTCTCTCCCAATGAGTCCAGTTACCTCCATGTGACTAATTAACCTACTGACTTGTAGATCCTTGGAGCACGCAGAGGAAACCCATGTGGTAAGGGGAAGAATGTATCAGCTTTTCACAGACAGTGGCAGGAATTGAACCCAGGTCGCTGGTGCAGTAATAGTGTTACGCTAACCACTCTACTACCATTCAGCCCAAACAATGGTCTTCTACCAATATCCCAGGTGTAAAATACAGAAGGGTGGAGTGAGCAAATCCAGAAAGTGGTGGATGCCAATGCTCAGGCAAGCAGAGGAGAATCAGAATCCCAGTCAGGTTTCCTATCACCGGCAAGCGACAACCTGCAGATGCTGAAGCTCAAAGTAACACACAGAACGTGCTGGAGGAACTCAGCAGGCCAGGCAACATCTATGTAAAAGAGTAAACAGTTGATGTTTCGGACCTGAAATGTCGACTGTGTTCTCTTTTCCATAGATGCTGCCTGGCCCACTGAGTTTCTCCAGCATTTTGTGTGTATTAGCTTAGTATCACGGCATTTATCATGAAATTCGTTAACTTTGCGGCAGCAATACAATGCAATACATAATAATAGAGAAAAATACTGAATTATAGTAAGTATATATGTGTATTAAATAGCTAAATTAAAATACGTAGTGCAAGAACAGAAAAAAAAGTAGCCAGGTGGTGTTCGTGGGTTCATGTCCATTCAGAAGTCGAATGGCAGAGGGAAAGAAGCTGTTCCTAAATCACGGAGTGGTGGTTAGTGACACTGGGAAGCTAGTAATGTCAGGTTGGCTCCAATGTGACAGGACCCAATGAGTGAATGAGCTAAAAAGGAGGCACATCTCACTGAAAATGACAACTGCTGATAGTTACCCATGCCGTTGCTGGGCAGACGTGGCAGTTTTTAATCTGCCTCATGGAAAAACAAAGCTGAGGGATGAGAATGGAGCGCTGTGGGAGCAAGGAGTGTTTGAAGACCCAGCACCGTGCAAGCTGAGAGCTGAAGAGAAGCCAGCCAGGCCAGGGCAATGTATCATCTTTAAAATAATGGTGACAAGCTGCATTATACCTTCAGCTCAGAATTCATTATGTCAAATGATGCCTTCTGATTCTGGTTTAAGTGAAGTGTAAGAATCAATAGTTCTTGCAATGCTTCTGCAGCAGGTATACTGTCTCACAGCTTTTCTTTTACTGTGACTCACCCGACCATAAAAAAGGACTAACATTTAGAAATAAAATGTCATGCACTTGACGGGACTTGCAATATGAAGTTTAGATCCTTTCCTCCCCATTCCTCCCCCCCACCCCTGAACACTGATCAAGAGATCTAATCTGTTCATCTTCCAATAAAGGACCTTATAACCATATAACATATAAACCATATAACAGTTACAGCACGGAAACAGGCCATCTTAGCCCTTCTAGTCCGTGCCGAACTCTTACTCTCACCTAGTCCCACCAACCTGTACTCTGCCCATAACCCTCCATTCCTTTCCTGTCCACATATCTATCCAATTTAACTTTAAATGACAACATCGAACCTGCCTCAACTACTTCTGCTGGAAGCTCGTTCCACACAGCTACCACTCTCTGAGTAAAGAAGTTCCCCCTCATGTTACCCCTAAACTTTTGCCCTTTAACTCTCAACTCATGTCCTCTTGTTTGAATCTCCCCCACTCTCAATGGAAAAAGCCTATCCACGTCAACTCTATCTAGCCCCATCATAATTTTAAATACCTCTATCAAGTCCCCCCTCAACCTTCTACGCTCCAAAGAATAAAGACCCAACTTGTTCAACCCTTCTCTGTAACTTAGGAGATGAAACCCAGGTAACATTCTAGTAAATCTTCTCTGTACTCACTCAATTTTGTTGACATCTTTCCTACAATTCGGTGACCAGAACTGTACACAATACTCCAAATTTGGCCTTAACAATGCCTTGTACAATTTCAACATTACATCCCAACTCCTATACTCAATGCTCTGATTTATAAAGGCCAGCATACCAAAAGCTTTCTTCACCACCCTATCCACATGAGATTCTGCCTTCAGGGAACTACGCATCATTATTCCTAGATCCCTCTGTTCTACTGCATTCTTCAATGCCCCACTATTTACCATGTATGTCCTATTTTGATTAGTCCTACCAAAATGTAGCACCTCACATTTATCAGCATTAAACTCCATCTACCATCTTTCAGCACACTCTTCTAACTGGCCTAAATCTCTCTGCAAGCTTTGAAAACCTACTTCATTATCCACAACTCCACCTATCTTAGTATTATCTGCATATTTACTAATCCAATTTACCACCCCATCATCCAGATCATTAATATATATGACAGACAACATTGGACCCAGTACAGATCCCTGAGGCACACCACTAGTCACCGTCCTCCAATCTGACACACAGTTATCCACCACTACTCTCTGGCGTCTCCCATCCAGCCACTGCTGAATCCATTTTACTACTTCAATATTAATACTTAACGATTGAACCTTCCTAACTAACCTTCCATGTGGAACCCTGTCAAAGGCCTTTCTGAAGTCCATAGAGACAACATCCACCGCTTTACCCTCGTCAACTTTCCTAGTAACCTCTTCAAAAAATTCAATACCATTTGTCAAACATGACTTTCCACGCACAAATCCATGTTGACTGTTCCAATCAGACCCTGTCTATCCAGACCTATATATGGCCTTCATATATAGTGACATTTGACCAAAGGCCGGCTGCACTAGATTGTGAATTGAAACAGTTTTCTTTCATCCATGTGCCTATCTAAGAGTTTCCTGCATGCTTGGTTTGAGTTGTTCTCCGATCGTGGCAATTGATTTGCAAACGATTCGTCACCCAGCGATGAGACATTGTCAGTGCACTGTTGATTGTGACATGACCTCCGAATGCTTGGCCTTTATTTATCTTTTCAATCTCTGATTGAATGTCATTTCGGAAACTCAATTTTGATGTGGGGAGGAAATCTCGTTGCTGCTTGGCTGCGTAGCCAACATCATGCGTTATGGTCTAAATTTTGCCCAACTCGGCACAAAAATGGAATCAAGATCTACGTGTTTGATTACAGAATTGTTTGTGGAAAACCACACTTCTAGGAATTCTCTTGCACGCTGCATGTTCGCTTGCGCCCCATCATTCAGCGATGCCGAGTCCAATTTGTGCCCCTCTCGATCTTCATGAATAGAGACTAGGGAGAGTTGGTCATGCTGCTTAATGGGTAGTTGATGTTCGTAGATCCTTGTGGATACTTTCCACCCAGTTTGGCCAACGTAAGCGACACACATAAAAGTTGCTGGTGAACGCAGCAGGCCAGGCAGCATCTCTAGGAAGAGGTGCAGTCGACATTTCAGGCCGAGACCCTTCGTCAGGACTAACTGAAGGAAGAGTTAGTAAGAGATTGGAAAGTGGGAGGGGGAGGGAGAGATCCAAAATGATAGGAGAAGACAGGAAGAGGAGGGATGGAGCCAAGAGCTGGACAGGTGATTGGCAAAGGGGATATGAGCGGATCATGGGACAGGAGGCCCAGGGAGAAGGAAAAGGGAGAGGGGGAAAAACCCAGAGGATGGGCAAGGGGTATAGTCAGAGGGACAGAGCGAGAAAAAGGAGAGAGAGAGAAAGAATGTGTGTATATAAATAAATAACGGATGGGGTACGAGGGGGAGGTGGGGCATCAGCGGAAGTTAGAGAAGTCGATGTTCATGCCATCAGGTTGGAGGCTACCCAGACGGAATACAAGGTGTTGTTCCTCCAACCTGAGTGTGGCTTCATCTTTACAGTAGAGGAGGCCGTGGATAGACATGTCAGAATGGGAATGGGATGTGGAATTAAGATGTGTGGCCACTGGGAGATCCTGCTTTCTCTGGTGGACAGAGCGTAGATGTTCAGCAAAGCGGTCTCCCAGTCTGCGTCGGGTCTCGCCAATATATAAAAGGCCACATCGGGAGCACCGGACGCAGTATATCACCCCAGTCGACTCACAGGTGAAGTGTTGCCTCACCTGGATGGACTGTTTGGGGCCCTGAATGGTGGTAAGGGAGGAAGTGTAAGGGCATGTGTAGCACTTGTTCCGCTTACACAGATAAGTGCCAGGAGGGAGATCAGTGGGGAGGGATGGGGGGGACGAATGGACAAGGGAGTTGCGTAGGGAGCGATCCCTGCGGAATGCAGAGGGAGGCAGGGAGGGAAAGATGTGCTTAGTGGTGGGATCCCGTTGGAGGTGGCGGAAGTTACGGAGAATAATATGTTGGACCCGGAGGCTGGTGGGGTGGTAGGTGAGGACTAGGGGAACCCTATTCCTAGTGGGGTGGCGGGAGGATGGAGTGAGAGCAGATGTATGTGAAATGGGGGAGATGCGTTTAAGAGCAGAGTTGATAGTGGAGGAAGGGAAGCCCCTTTCTTTAAAAAAGGAAGACATCTCCCTCGTCCTAGAATGAAAAGCCTCATCCTGAGAGCAGATGCGGCGGAGACGGAGGAATTGCGAGAAGGGGATGGCGTTTTTGCAAGAGACAGGGTGAGAAGAGGAATAGTCCAGATAACTGTGAGAGTCAGTAGGCTTATAGTAGACATCAGTGGATAAGCTGTCTCCAGAGACAGAGACAGAAAGATCTAGAAAGGGGAGGGAGGTGTCGGAAATGGACCAGGTAAACTTGAGGGCAGGGTGAAAGTTGGAGGCAAAGTTAATAAAGTCAACGAGTTCTGCATGCGTGCAGGAAGCAGCGCCAATGCAGTCGTCGATGTAGCGAAGGAAAAGTGGGGGACAGATACCAGAATAGGAATATCCGTGTAAGCGGAACAAGTGCTACATATGCCCTTACACTTCCTCCCTTACCACCATTCAGGGCCCCAAACAGTCCTTCCAGGTGAGGCAACACTTCACCTGAGAGTCGACTGGGGTGATATACTGCGTCCGGTGCTCCCGATGTGGCCTTTTATATATTGGCGAGACCCAACGCAGACTGGGAGACCGCTTTGCTGAACATCTACGCTCTGTCCGCCAGAGAAAGCAGGATCTCCCAGTGGCCACACATTTTAATTCCACATCCCATTCCCATTCTGACATGTCTATCCACGGCCTCCTCTACTGTAAAGATGAAGCCACACTCAGGTTGGAGGAACAACACCTTGTATTCCGTCTGGGTAGCCTCCAACCTGATGGCATGAACATCAACTTCTCTAACTTCCGCTGATGCCCCACCTCCCCCTCGTACCCCATCTGTTACTTATTTTTATACACACATTCTTTCTCTCACTCTCCTTTTTCTCCCTCTGTCCCTCTGAATATACCCCTTGCCCATCCTCTGGGTCCCCCCCCCCTTGTCTTTCTTCCCGGACCTCCTGTCCCATGATCCTCTCGTATCCCTTTTGCCTATCACCTGTCCAGCCCTTGGCTCCATCCCTCCCCCTCCTGTCTTCTCCTATCATTTTGGATCTCCCCCTCCCCCTCCAACTTTCAAATCCCTTACTCACTCTTCCTTCAGTTAGTCCTGACGAAGGGTCTCGGCCTGAAACATCGACTGCACCTCTTCCTAGAGATGCTGCCTGGCCTGCTGCGTTTACCAGCAACTTTTATGTGTGTTGCTTGAATTTCCAGCATCTGCAGAATTCCTGTTGTTTGGCCAACGTAATATTTGCTGCAGTTCCCACATCAGATTTTGTAGACCACATTGGTCTTGTGTAGTACCTTGGTTCATTCTTTAGGTATGTAAAGTACTTTCCTCAACGTTGCTGTTGGCTTGTGTACAACTGAGATTCTACGTTCTTGGAGCAGTCAAGCCATCATTTCCAAGTTATTTTGAATGTGTGGAAGAATAATCCACTTGGTTGCTTCTTGGTTGGTGCATTGTCAACCTCGTAGGGCAACTTCATATGAAGTTCTGCAGGTGTTCGTTTCATGTGAATACTTCAAAGAGATGATCTTCAAGATCCAAGAACAACTCAACCCAACCATTGACCACCCGAGCTACACATCTTCCGAATTATTTCCAATTTCCTGAATGTCCTTTATGTATCGGCCTCTCCCACAACCTCCAACACTGTGATCCACACATCTACCACTCACTGTGTATAAAAGCTACCTCTGAAATTCCACCCACCCCATACTTTCCTACAATCATCTGAGAATTATACCCTCTTGCATTAGCCAATTCTGCCCAGGGACAATTTGCTGGCTGCCCACTTGATCCATGCCTCTATCAAGTCACCCCTCATCCTCCTTCGCTCCAAATAGAAAAGCCCTAATTCGCTCAACTTATCCTCATAACACCTGCTCTCTAAAGTTTTGCTTTATTTGTCAAATGTATATTGAAACACCAAGTGAAGTGCATCACTTATGTTAAATGATGCTTTTGACATAAATGCTGTGCTGTCTCCGAGGGAGTTTGATGAGGTTTGGAGCAGAGTGTGGCCTGAAGGCCTGGTAGCCTGGAGACGGGGTGCAAGCCCATGATCGGGTCCATTACTTCCCACTGCTTGAGGCCTCGAGGGCGCGAACCCATGATTGACTCCATTGCTCCTCTCTGATTGAGGCATCGAGCAAGGTTGAAGGAGTTGACAAGGACGAGAGCAGAAGACAGATGGGTGTTTGGTGCTGACTGCCTGCATTTGACTGATCTTCTTCTCCTATTCACGAACTGCTGTCAAAAGAAATTGAAGGAGTCTTGGCATCTACGTTGCCAGCGTTGACCGGCGAGGCTCTGGACTCGTTCTGGGGGACTTTGAGGTTCATGTTGCATGTGTTCATGGATTATGCTTACTCTTTTTTTTGCTGTTTTTGTGCGGTTTGATCGGGGCGATTGGTGCAGACTGGGGTACATCTGCGAATAATGGCCCTGCGGCCTGCATTAGCAAGAGGCACAGCACTGAACTGAATTACGCTGAATACTACTGGTTTGATGCTTGATAGTCTAATGTGTTATTCGCTCACTTTTTGCTGACTGCACAATTTGCACGCTGGTGTTAGATGTTTTCTTAAATGGGCTTCATGGGGTTTCTTTATTTTGTGGCTGCCTGTGGGAGGACGAAACTCTGTTTACATTCTTTAATAATAAATGTACTTCGAGTCTTTGAAATCAAATCAGCAAGGATTGTACTGATCAGCCCGCAAGTGTCAACCCCCACACTTCTGGCACCAACTTGCTAACACTAACTCGTACATCTTTGGAATGTGGGAGGAAACTGTAACACCCGGAGGAAACCCATGCAATCAAAGGGAGCATCAGGAATCGCACCTTAATCTTACCACTGGCGCGATAGAGCATGGCGCTAACAGCTACGCTCCTGTACCGCCCCCATCTCGGCAGCATCCTGGTAAATCCAGCTGGCTCATAAGTCAAGCTCTCCAATCCAGGCCTAGTCCTGATAAATCTCCTCTGCACCCTTGCTAAAGCTTCCAAATCCTTCCTATAATGAGGTGACCAGAACTGAACACAAGTGTGGTCTAGCCAGGGTTTTATAGAGCTGTAAGTTAAATTTTATGACAATCCAGAAGTAAAATCATTGCTGCTAACGATAGCAGTTTTATAACTTAAACCCTTCCAGCTGTTATTCAAACTCCTTTTTCCAGATCAATACTCTAAGCACCAGATACCAACCCAGCAATATAATCACTGAACATTATTCTGTCCATCTGCGATTTACCACCACTCAAACAATTACTAAAGCAAATGGCTGCAGTATCTGGAATGTGAAATATTAGTGTAGCATATTGATACACTGCTAGCCACGGTCAGTTCTGATGAGATAAGTCCCTTCACAAATGCTGTGCAATGGTGGGTATTTCTTCTTCTGTATCACTGGGCTTTTCACCTGTTTTGCACTATCATTTCAGATAAAGTTCGATCTGTTACCTAGACAATTAGAGGTTAAGGCATAGGAGAAGAAAATATCCATTTGGCCACTCATGTCTGTTTTACCATTCCATCATGGCTGACGTATTACACTGGACAACAAAGATTTTGCTTCCTGAATACTTTAGGTGTAGCTTATGGATTTTGGATTGCTGATCATGAAATTTCCCTATCACGCACCTTTTGAAATCACCTATATTTGTTATTTCAATTCATAATTCAAGTCAGAATAAATGACACCAAGATTAAGGAAGGCATTTTTATTGGTCCACAAATCAAACAGGTCATCAATAATCAGCAATTCAAAGAACTTCTAGTGGGACCAGAGAAAATTGCATGGTCATCATTCAAGGATGTTGTTGAAAATTTTCTTGGCAACTACAGAGCACGTGTAGCCGGTTGACAACATGCTTCAAGCATACAAAACCATGAAGTGCAACCTGTCACTAAAGATTAATTTTCTGCATTTCTATTTAAACTTCTTCCCTGCAAATTTTGGTGCTGTCAGTGACGAGTATGTTGAAAGGTTTCACCAGGACATAACGCCATGGAAAAACAGTATCAGGGCAACTGGAATCCATCAATGCTGGCTGATTATTGCGGATACTTAAGCGAGAAGCCTCAGACACGGGGTACAAGCAAAATTCATCAACAAAAGATTTTTAGCTTAGTTAACTATTGCAAAGCATCAGCACCAGTATGCAATTAAAGGCATTATATTCAATAAAAGTTAATTTCTTGTTTTTCCAAATTCCTACGTGATACAAGTAGTCTGAAATTTTACTTGTGTTCAGTTTCAAGCAGTCTATCATAACCAAAACAAAAAATTCTGAGAAAGCAACACGTCCAAAACAAATTGTTGTCTGGTGTTATCTCTCTCAACCCCAATCTCCTGCTGTCTCCTCATAATCTTTGACACCTTGAATAATCAGCAGCCCATCAACCTCCATTTTAAGTATACCCAAAGACTTGGCATCCACAGCCGCATATAGCAGTGAATTCCACAGATTCACTACCCCGGGTTGAAGAAATTCCTCCTCATCTCTGTTCTAAAGGGACACCCTTCTATTCTGAGGCTGTGTCCTCTGGCCTGAGACTCTCCTACTGCAGGAAACATCCTTTCCCACATACCTCTCCTGCATTTATAAATAACTCAACTTAATTAAGTTTAGAGTTCAAAGTAAATTTTATTAGCCAAGTACTTAGTAATTACCCTAAACCACCATGAGACAACATAGAACATACAATAGTGCAGGCCCTTCGGCCCATGATGTTGAGCTGACCCTTTAATCTACTCCAATATGAATCTAACCCTTTCCTCCCACATACCGCTCCATTTTTCTGTCATCCGTGTGCCTATCTAAAAGTCTCTTAAATGCTCCTAATCTTTCTGCCTCAACCACCACCTCTGATTGCATGTTCAATACACCCACCATTTTCCGTGTAAAACTCCTACTTCTGACATTCCCCTATTTTCCTCCAAAAACTTTTAAGTTATGCCCCATCATATTAGCTAACTCTGCTCTTGGAAAAAGGTGCTGGCTATGTCACATCAGACCCTGTCGTGGATTCTGGATGCCCTTGCAGGTGGGCAACTGAAAAGGGTCAGCAGTCACACTTGCTTATATTCCCCAAATTAGGAGTTATTTGTTGTTGTACAGTATTTAACGTTTTTTCTTTTGTTTCAGTCTTGTCAAGTCTTGACCAAAACACAGCATTGGTAATGCTCCCTGCTTACCTTAGTTCACATTCTGGGAAAGAAGGTACACGTTAGATGGATGCTGCAAAGGAGCGGTATTCAGCTAGTGTTAGGTTACTGGTTCCGAGTCACAGTGACAGTGTTAGGTTTTAGTTTAAGAGTTTTAGTTGGTGGCCCTGTTGGCTGCTGTTCATTATTTTCCTTTGTTCTGTACAATTCTAATTAAAACTCAGTGAACTGTTCACTTTGCTGCTATGTCCCTCTCTCTCTGAACTTGGGCCATCACCAAACACTGTATCAGGCTGTCCACTCAATCGATGTCTCTTATCACCTTGTATACCTCTATTGGGCCACCTCTCATCCTCTCTCTCTTCTACAAGAAAAGCTCTAGCACGTTCAACCTATTCTCACAGGACGTACAATAGAAATAGAAAATACAATAGACCTTGATGAAAAACTATAAATAAAGACTGACAAATAACGAACGTGCAAAAGAAGACAAGCAGTGCAAATAAAAGTAATACTGAAAACATGAGTTGTAGAGAGTCCTCGAAATTGAGTATGTAGGTCACAGAATCTGTTCAGATTCAGGGTGAGTGAAGTTATCCATGCTGGTTCAGGAGCCTGACGGCTGAAGGGTAATAATTTCCTGAATCTAGTGGTGTGGGACGTAAGGCTTTTGTCTCTCCTGCCCAACAGTAGCAGTGAGACGAGGGCATGACCTGGATGATGGAGGTCCTTGATGGTGAATGCTACTTTCTTGCGGCAGCGTTCTGTGTAAATGTGCTCAATGGTGGGAAGGGCTTTGCCTGTGATGGACTTGGGCGTGTCCACAATTTTCTGTAGGCCTTTACATTCCTGGGTATTGGTGTTTCCATACCAGACCGTGATGCAGCCAGTCAGGATACACTCCACTGTGCATCTATAAAAGTTTGTCTACATTATTTTATTTTAATAATACATATTGAATATTATATATTATATAATGATAATATTTAAAATAATATATATTCATATATTTTAGATATATGATTAGATTATTACCAATAGATACAATAATGGATATATTAATATCTCTTATTAAATATTATTACCTATATTATTATTTTATTTTTATTTATTTAGAGATACAGCACAGAACAGAACTGCCCAACAAGCCACACTGCCCAGCAACCCACCTATTTAATCTTACCCTAATCACAGGACAATTTACAATGCCCAGTTAAGATACTAACCTGTATGTCTTTAGAATGTGGCAGGAAACTGGAGCACTCGGATGAAACCCATTTGCACATGGAAAGAACATTCACACTTCTTATAGATGGCATCGGAATTGAACTCTGAACTCCAACGCTCCGAGCTGTAATCACGTCGTGCTAACTACTATGCTATCTGTATCATTACTCTACATTTTTATCTCAATTTTCTTTGGGTTGAGTATAATATCTGGGATGAATTTCAAGAGCCCTGTGTAAACAGCTCTGCATCATCAGTGCAGAGTTCACCAAGCAACGGCATTAAAGATTACCGAACCAAGGTGAAGTTAAGGCATAGTTCAGACACGCGGTGATTGAACGCGGACTTGGGCTCAGGGACTGGTTGACCTCTTCCTCTCACTTTAGTGACCTGGTTGATCCCATGCAGACAGCTGTTAAGAAATCATTGGCCTCAGCATCACTGAGGTCAGAAAATGAGAAGCGACCGTGCTGCATGCCTGGCTCTGCCAGTGAGTTTGAGACGCAGTACATCAGGTGACAACACCAATGAAAGCCTTCACCGTAAAGCAGCTCAGCAACCAGCCACATACACACAGGAAAGAAGCAAACACCTCTTGTACAATGGCATTAAGCAGTCTTGAAATCTTTAAAATCTGTTTGAAATGTTGGATGGAATGCTGAGGCATTATAAGGCTTTGGTCTGCCTGTACTTGGGAGTATTATGAGCAGCTTTGGCCTCTTACCTAAGGAAGGATGTGCTGGCATTAGAGAGGGTCCAGAGGAAGTCCACAAGAATGATCCCGGGAATGAAAGAATTAACGTATGAGAACCATTTTAATGGCTTTGAGTCTGGACTCATTGGCGTTTAGAAGAATGGGGGGGTGGTGGTGGGATCTCATTGAAAGCGATTGAATATTGAAAGGCTTTGAAAGAGTGGATGTGGAGAGGATGTTTTCTATAGTGGGGGAGTCTAGAACCAGAGTACACAGACTCAGCATACAAGGATATCCCTTTAGAACAAAGATAAGGAGGAATTTCTTTAGCAAGAGAATGATGAATCTGTGGAATTTGGTGCCACAGCCGGCTCGGCAGGCCAAGTCATTGGGTATACTTAAAGCGAAGGTTGATAGATTCTTCATTAGTACAGGGAGAAGGCAGGAGAATGGGATTGAGAGCGATGATAAATCAGCCGTGATGGAATGGCAGAGCAGACTCGATGAGCCAAGTGGCCTAATTCTGCTCCTATGTCTCATGGTCTGGAGAACCAGACGGAATCATGGTTAATATCTCATTGACAATTTGGAACACATTTATTGATACGCTGTGTTGCCAGCTCAGATTCTGAGAACTCAGAAGGACATGGATGAATAACCTTCACACTCAGGAACCGAAGTTTTACCAACGGGGCTGTGATAATTAAATCACCAGAATGCAAAGCACAGATGAACGGGTTGTTTTACTTCCTTTCCTTTCTGTGTTTATGTCTTCATATTGTCACGATAATGGGTATATGAGGTGTCCAGGGAGGGGTAGCAGCTTCGGTGAAGGGGCTTGTGTGTCCACTCTGGGCCTGCTCACTCAGCTCTCACCTGTGGCTCCAAGTAGCTGTTCGCTTGTGACAACAGCCACACCCCGGTACACTGCTTCAACAGGCAGGCTAAACCAGGGGAGGGTAGCTGGCTGCCTCATACCCTGGTGAGGTAGGGACCTGCCTGTCCTAGCACGTGAAGTCAGCTCTAGTGGCCTGGACAGATGAGATCTACAGTGAGATCCAGCAGCCAGAAAGGTGGTACTATAACACTGTGGAGAGTGAAGGGCATGACAAGGCACAGAAGACATCATGGTCATCCGTTGCAACCAGGAAGACCCCGGTTTGTGACACTTGTTCATACCACTGGACCCGGGCTTCAAAGATGACGAGAGTGGAACTGCTCCAATGCAACAGCTTTTCCACTTTAAAAAACTCTCCTACACTGGTTTCCTGTCATCGTCGGACATGATGGACATCCACCATTATCACGAAGATTGCCAGAGCTAATGAGTTACTCCTGAAGTACAATCCCTGTTCCAATGTACAAAAATAGCAGCCAATTTATATCCGACGAGGTCTCAAGAATACCTTTCGCTTCTTCACTTCTGCACCTGAGGGGGAATGTCTTCACTCAGAGGGTGGTGCAAGTGTGGAGCAAGCTGCCAGCGAAAATGGTGGATGCCGGGTTCGACTGCAACACTTAAAAGAAGGTTGGATATGCATGTGTATGGGTGGGATATGGTCCAGGGGCAGATCGATGGGGCTACACAGAATAACAGTTCTTCACAAACTAAATGGGCCAAATGGCCTGCTTCTGTGTTGTAATGGTCCATGACTCTATGACATGGTCTTTTGCCTAATCCCATCTATCTCCATCCTGATTGTAGCCCTTAAAACTCATGTATTTTATACCTTCAAATTATCTCCAAGATCCCTCGAGTTTATGAAATACTCCTGAAGTGCAAAGCATGTTCCAATGTATGGAAGACAACAGACCATGTATATTCAGGGGGCGACACCAGTACAGATGCTTGTTAATGCAAATATCTAATCAGACAATCATGTGGCAGCACTCAATGCATAAAAGCATGCACACATGGTGAACAGGTTCAGTTGTTGTTCAGACTGAGCATCAGAATGGGGAAAAATGTCTTTGACCATGGAATGTTTTTGGTGTCAGACGGGGTGATTTGAGTGTCTCAGAAACTATTGTTTTTTCTGGGATATTCATGTAAAACAGACTCTAGAACAGGGGTTCCCAACCCTTTTTATGCCATGGACCCTTACTCTTAACTGAATAGCTTGGGAACCCCTGCTCTAAATTTACAGAGAACAGTGCAAAATACATCAACATCCAGTCAGCAGGAGTTCTGTGGATGAAGCACTTTGTTAATGAGAGAAGTCAGAGGAGAATGGCCAGACTGGTTCAAGCTGACAGGAAGGCAACAATAACTCAAGTAACATACACAAAATGTTAGAGGAACTCAGCAGGTCAGGCAGCATCTATGGAAATGAACAAGCAGTCAATGTTTCGGGCTGAGACCATTCATCAGGACTGAGAAGAAGGGGGAAGATGCCAGAATAAGAAGGGAGGAGGGGAAGGAGGCTAACTGGAAGGTGATAGGAGAAATCAGGTGGGTGAGAAAGGTCAAGGGTTGGAGTAGAAGGAATCTGATAGGAGTGAAGAGTGGGCCATGGGAGAAAGGGAAGGAGGAGAGGGCCCGGGGAGAAGTAGTAGGCGGGCCAGAAGACGTAAAAGGTCATAATTCAAGTAACCACACATGGCGTGCAGAAGAACATCTCTGAACACACAACATGTCAAAGCTTGAAGCAGATTGGCTACAACAGCAAAAGACTATGAACATACAACAGTGGCCACTTCATTAGGTGCAGGAGATAAAGTGGCCACTGAGGGTATATCCAAAAAGGCCTCACAAATGTAAGTGAGGTAAGTGACCAGGTAGTGCTAATGAGGGATAGATGTGGGCTAAAAATTCATGAGAAACTCAGGCTTTCCGTCAGAAAAAATATTCATGTGATTTTTACTGCCACCTGAATAGGGCGATGGAGACTCGTTTACCTGAAGAAGGCACATCCTGGAATGCAATATTTTCTCATTACTCTTGACTAAAGTGTTGGCCCAGAGCACATATTCAATTCATCGGAGTTAGCAAGAAATGAGCCATCCGGCATATCTATCCCTGCACTTGTCCTCCGCAACGCTTCCGCTACCATCAATAAACATTTGCTGTCCAATATCATTTTCCTTGGGGAGGAGAGTGAGGAGAGAGAAGGGTCAAAATCAACTGTTAATCAAAGCACCAGGGAATCAAGACAGGTTGCAAAGTTCTGACTCTATTAGTATGACAGCAACTAATGCGGTAACATTTCTCTGGTGTATAAATTAAATGCTTCATTGATTTCAGTGCTACAGATTAATATTTGAGAGAGTAAAATAAGGAGACAGGATAAATCATAGGTAATGTGCTTGCGAGGTTCTTTTAGCTTTCCTGGTTATCTTCAGCATTTGCATTGGCTTCCCCATGGGCCTGGCTGCATTCCCCGATCTTAAATTAACTATACTATTGTCATGAGCACAAAAGGCCATTACCAATTAACCAAGAGCCACCGCTGCCCGCTGCCTATCTCTTCCCCTGCCTCACGTCGTTCTAATTGTACACACTCCACATGTTTGACAAGAGAACTACTATCGTACGCTGTTACTTTATTAAGATAAATCACCCAACTTTGCAGGAATTTATAAGTTCTTTGAATAAATTTGTACTCCATGTACTTCAAATCCCCGAGTGAGAATAGCTAAAGCAAAAACAACATGATTTTGATGTTCAGTGGTGCAAAACAGAACCATTCAGCATCCTGTTTAAAATACAATGCCTTATTTATATCATGATCTTCCTGCCAAATAGCAATTTGGACCTAAATCGTCAGTCTTGCATTTTCTCTATTTCTTCCTCTGTAGATCCTATTGAACTTTATTCCCTAAAGCATAGGGAAATGAGGGAAGATGTTGAAGTTCATTATTACGGATGAGGTTTTAGAGTACTTGGAGGCACATGATAAAGTAGGCCAGTCAACATGTTTTCTAAAGTGTCAGCATAGCTTTCTAAATCTTGCCCGATAAATCTCTGGAATACTTTGAGGAACTAACAGGCAGGATAGACAAAGGAGGGTCAGTAGATGCTGTTTACTTGGATTTTCAGAATGCCTTTGACAAGGTGAGGCACATGAATCTGCGGTTCAAACCCAAGATTAGCTGATTGGCATGAGGCAAAGTGTGGGATAAAGGAAGCATTTTCTGGATGGATGCCGCTGACTCGTGGTGTTCTGCAGGGGTTGGGTTTGGGAGTGCTTCTTTTCACAATATTTTCCAGTGATTTGGATAATGGAATTGATGGCTTTGTGGACAGTTTTGCGGATGATATGAAAATAGGTGGAGGGGTGGGTAGTGTTGAGGAAGCAGGGAGTCTGCAGAAGGACTTGGACAGATTGGGAGAATGGGCAAAGAAGTGGCAGATGGAATATAGTGTAGGGCAGTGTATAGTCATGCACTTTGGTAAAGAAATAAAGATGTAGACTATTTTCTAAAAGGTGAGAAAATTCAAAAATCAAAGGTGCAAAGGGACTTGGGAGTCCTTGTGCATAATTCCCTAAAGGTTAACTTACAAGTTCAGTCAGTGGTAAGGAAGGTATATATAATCTTAGCATCCATTTTGAGAGGACTAAAATATAAAAGCAAGGATGTAATGCTGAGGCCTTATAAGACATTGGCCAGACCACTTTTGCAGTATGGTGAGCTGTTTGGTGCCCCTTATCTATGAAAAGATGTGCTGGCATTGCTCAGGGTTCAGAGGAGGTCCACAAGAATGATTCCAGGAATGAAGAGTATTTGATAGCTCTGAACTTCAGTCACTGGAATTTGGCAAAATTTGGGTGGGGCGGGGAGCGTCCTCGTTGAAACCTATTGAATATTGAAAGGCCGAGATAAAATGGATGTGGAGAGGATGTTCCTATGTTCCTATAGCGGGGGAGTCTGGACCGGCGGGCACAGCCTCAGAATATAGGGAAGTTAATTTAGAACAGAGATATGGAGGAATTTCTTCAACCAGAAGGTAGTGAATCTGTAGAATTGATTGCCATGGACTGCTGTGGAGGCCAAGTCATCGAGTATATTTAAAGCAGAAATTGATAGGTTCTTGATTAGTCAGGGCGTCAAAAGTTATGGAGAAAAGGCAGGACAAAGGGGTTGAGAAGATTAATAAATCGGCCATGTTGGGTCAAATGACCTTCGGACTCTGAGTCTGTCCAAAAACTTCGAGCCTCCGACCAGCCCCTTCAACACAGCCTCTCTGAGCACCATCCTCTGCCGAGCGCTTCGACCCCGCCCCGGCCGCCGAGCAACAAGCAAAGCCGAGGACTCGGGGCTTTCTCCTCCGGAGGTTCTGGACCACACAGTAGCAGCAGCAGCAAAGCAGGCATCTCAGAAGTTTCACCAGATGTTCCTCCATGCTCTCACATCCGTCTCCATCAAATCAAGATCGTGCACGGCACCCTACTTGACAAATAATAGATATCACCACCGGCGTGGCCGCTGCCAGCTGCATCGTGTCGCCATCTTCTCATCCTTCCTCCATGTGAAATTATAACGGAATATAGATAGGGTAAATGCAAACAGGATTTTCCCACTGAGATTGGATGAGACTAGAAAAAGAGGTCACAGGCTAAGGGTGACAGGTGAAATATTTAAAGGGAACCTAAGGGGGAACATCTTCACACAGAGGGTTGTGCAAGTATGGAATGAACTATCGGTGGAAGTAGTGGATACGGGTTCAATTTCAAATTCAATATTTAAGAGAAGTTTGAACGGTTACTTGGATGGGCGAGGTATGGTGGGCTATGGTTCAAGTGCGGGTTGATGGGATGAGGCAGAATAGCAATTTGGCATGGACTAGATGGGCTGAAGTACCTATTTCTGTGCTGGAATGCTCTATGACTCTATGACTGTTTCACCAATTTTTTTAAAACTCTGCAACAGAAAGACTCGTTTCGCCTGAGTTTATGTGCACTGTGACAGACAAGCAGTCTTCTTAGGTAACAGATTGCTTTTTTTAAACATCCAAACAGTGGAACTAATGCCGTGTTTCAATTGTACTTGTGATTAAACTGAAGAAATTGCAATTTCTTTGGTAAAAATGAAACTCAAGCAATCATAGGGAGAGACTCTGAATGAAATTTCAATACAATCTGTCTTCCAAATAAATTAAGCATTACTGAACTTTGGAGGAGCTTGTTGCTTTATTTATCTCTTTATCGAGGTACAGCATGGAAAAGGCCCTTCTGGTCCTTCAAGCTACACCATCCTTCAACCCCAGATTTAACACCAGCCAGTTGATGATGAAGATGATGATGAAGATGATGATGGCTAGTTCTTTCCTTGCGAAGGTTAGAAAGGAAGAAAACTCTTGCCTCCTTTCCATCATGTAGGACTTTCTGCCTGTGCTGCATAAGTTTATAGTGAGGATCAGTGCATGCAGACCAATTCCACTCTTTAGGCCGGGGGACATTCCGCAATGGCACAGTGAGCTGTGACGACTGCAGCAAACTCAAGCTGTAGGTTGAGCATCAGGGCTTTCCTTCTCCTAGATATTCCGCCTGGCAAGTAGGGTTGCCAACTGTCCCGTATTAGCCGGGACATCCCGTATATTGGGCTAAATTGGTTTGTCCCATATTCCCCCCGCTCAGGTACAGCGTTCCTATGAAACTGTTTGTAAGCTGAAATGGTGTAAAGCAAAGAAGCAATTACCATTAATTTATATGGGAAAAATTTTTGAGCATTCCCAGACCCAAAAAATAACCTACCAAATCATACCAAATAGCACATAAAACCTAAAATAACACTAACATATAGTAAAAGCAGGAATGATATGATAAATACACAGCAAATATAAAGTAGAAATAATGTATGTACAGTGTAGTTTCACTTACCAGAATCGGGAAGATTAAGCCAAAACTGATTTGTAGAAAAAAATCGGCACGTACACGCACACGCAAGGCTTCATGGTCATGGTAGTCTTTCTGGGGTAAGCACAAGTGTCCCGTATTTGACTGCTACTTTTGTCCCTTATTTGGGAGTGAGAAAGTTGGCAACCCTACTGGCAAGGTTAACGAGTTCTATCTACCTGGGTTTGGAATTGGAGTTGTCCTTCTCCTAGGCTGGCTGCCAGCCAAGGCTGATGAACCCAGCCAGCCCGCCCAGTTATACCACTGGGCACTCAGTTGTGGCATGATATAGCAAACTCAGTACGAACGGGGCACCATATGAAGGTGTTGTTATGGGGACAGTTGTACAGGAGAGGCCATAGGCGAGTGACCTGCTGCACAGCAAGCCAAACAGTGGTCCTGTGGCAATCATTACACCTGGAAAGGACAGGTCATGAGAGGCGCTTCACCTTCCATAAGTGAACAGGATGTTCAGCCCAGGATACACCCATCCCCATACTAGCCTGATCAGAGGACAATTTACAATATCTGAACTACCTACTAACTGGTAGGTCTTTGGACTGTGGGAGGAAACCAGAGCACCTGGAGGAAACCCACGTGGTCACTGGGAGATCGTACAAACTGCTTACAGACAGCGGCAGGAATTGAACCTGGGTCAATTCCTGCCGCTTTTTCCACTGAGGTGAATGCGAGCAGGCTTTTTCCACTGAGGCAAGAGGAGAAAAAAAACAGAAGACATGGGTTAAGGGTGAGGGGGGAAAAGTTTAAAGGGAACATTGGGGGGGGCTTCTTCACACAGAGAGTGGTGGGAGTATGGAATGAGCTGCCAGACGAGGTGGTAAATGCAGGTTCTTTTTTAACACTTAAAAATAAATTGGACAGATACATGGATGGGAGGTGTATGGAGGGATATGGTCCGTGTGCAGGTCAGTGGGACTAGGCAGAAAATGGTTTGGCACAGCCAAGAAGGGCCAAAAGGACTGTTTCTGTGCTGTAGTTTCTATGGTTCTATGGTCACTGGTAATGTAAAGCGTTATGCTAACCACTACACTACCGACCCAACTCCACAGTATGTAAAGCCACCTGCTTATTGCATCTGTATAAAAGATGGATAGAATCAAGAAATGATGCTTTGAAAACACTGATAAAACCACAGCACAAAAGTAACAAAATAACACCCAAACACGAGGAAATCTGCAGATGCTGGAAATTCAAGCAACACACACAAAATGCTGATGGAACGCAGCAGGCCAGGCAGCATCTATAGGAAGAAGTACAGTTGACGTTTCAGGCCGAGATCCTTCGTTAGGACTGACTGAAAGAAGAGAGAGTAAGAGATTTGAAAGTGGGAGTGGGAGGGGGAGAGGGAGATCCGAAATGATAGGAGAAGACAGGAGGGGGACGGCTGAAATTAAGAGCTGGAAAGTTGATTGGCAAAAGGGATACAAGGCTGGAGAAAGGAGAGGATCATGGGACGGGAGGCCTAGGAAGAAACAAAGAGGGAGGGGAGCACCAGAGGAAGATGGAGAGCAGGCAAGAATTTATTGTGAGAGGGACAGAGAGAGAAGAAGAAAAATAGATAAGGGATGGGGTATTCAAGATGGCGCTGGTATCTGGCGACTCTGCGCGTGCTCTCCCAAGCAAACTGCCCTCTACACTATCCTATACCTGAGAAACCCTTCTAAACCTCCAATCTGCTACATCTAGCAAGATCAACAACACCCTGGTGAAGCTACTGACCCAGCTGGAGATCACCGCGCCAGAATTGCTTCTTCAGCTCCGGACCGCACCTGGACTCCACCAGCGAGGCCTGGTCCAAGGCCCACCACGTTCCCAGAGACCTGCGGCCTGCTACCGTGCCGGAGCGCTTGGGGACGCGGCCCATTCCGACTAGCACCTCTCCGGAGCAGACGACTATACAGAAGTGACGTCGGAGACCTCAAGGTGCCCCCGACGCTTCCCCAGAGCGAACAGCATAAAGCCCCATTGTTGGACATCCACAGCTGTCGGAAGTGAGGCCTCTGCCGCCGACCTTGGAAATCGAGCATGAGGCTCAGCTGGAGCGGAGCCCTCTGCAACCGTGACTCAGCTCACGGACTTGGTTCAGCCAGGAGCCAGGAGCCCGGCCCTCCGGGATTAAGTGTCGGCTTCGGGGCCCGACCCAATCGACAGCCCGGGCCCTGGCAGCTGGAAGTGGCAGCGGAGCCTCCCCCATCACTCGGCCCGACCCGGAGCGCCCAACAACGCGACCCACCAATCGATCCCCAGGGGACACGTCCACCAACCTCAAAGAGCTGCCAACAACACACTGCATCAATGGAAACCTGGAAAGATGCACTATTTACCGAGGAAGCATGGGGAAAGAGCTGGGCTGCTGGTCAGATTGAAGCTGAGGGGCTTTGGGGTCCCTATACCCACCATCCTTCTAGCTAATGTGCAAGCCATAGAGAACAAGGTGGATGATCTTAAAGGGAGCCTCACCTACTGCAGGGAGATGCAGAACTGCTGTGTATTCTGTTTCACCGAGACCTGGCTCTCCCCTGCCACCCCTGACTGTGCCATCCAACTGGAGAGATTTTCGATCCATCGGATGGACTGCACGGCATCTTCGGGCAAGACGAGGGGAGGTGGTGTCTGCCTACTGATCAACACTGCATGGTGCTCGGACACAGTGGCACTGACAAGCTCCTGCAGCCAGGACCTGGAACATCTGTCAGTGAAGTGTCGTCCCTTCTATCTGCCACGGGAATTCACCTTGGTCATACTGACAGCAATCTACATTCCCCCCCAGGCGAACATAGAGTGTGCTCTGAACATACTGTATACCAACATCAGTGAACTTGAGACCAGGTATCCAGAGACTTTGCTCATTACAGCCAGGGACTTTAACCAGGCCAACCTCAGAAAGGCACTGCCAAAGTTATATCAACATGTCTCCTGCCCCACTAGAGGCCCAAATATACTTGACCATTGCTACACAGCAGTCAAGGGCGCATACCGTTCCGTCCCACGACCTCACTTTGGAAAATCGGACCATTAGGCCGTACTCCTCCTCCCGGCTTACAAACAGAAACTGAAGCGGGAGGTCACGGCATCAAAAGTGGTGTCGCGTTGGACGGAGGAAACGGATGAGGTCCTCCATGACTGCTTTGAATCGGTGGACTGGTTAGTATTCAAGGACTTGGCAGCTAACCTCGATGAGTATGCCTCAGCTGTCACGGACTTTATCTGGAAATGCACAGAGGACTGTGTGTCTCGCAAGACGATCTGGGTATTCCCTAACCAGAAACCTTGGATGAATTATGAGGTCAAGTCCCTTTTGAAGGCTAGAGCTGTGGCTTTTAGGTCCGGGGATACCAGTCGCTACACGGAATCCAGGCGTGAACTCCAGAAAGCTATTAAGGGCACCAAGAGGCAATATCGAGCCAAGCTGGAAGCCCAGGCTAACCAGAGGGATGGCGGTAGACTATGGCAGGGTCTAAATGAGCGCAAAGAAAAGGCTGGGAATATCAGTAACTGTGGCGCTTCCCTTCCTGACGAACTTAACGTATTCTAGGCAAGATTCGAACAGAAGAGGAGCGTCCAGCTCCCTCCGGATGAACCAGACTTGGTGGCATCGAGATTCATTGTCACCGAGCAGGATATTATAAGGGCCTTCCTGAAGATAAATCCAAGGAAGGCGACAGGCCCAGATGGTGTCCCGGGACAGGTTCTCCGGGCCTGTGCAAGTGAGCTAGCTGGAGTGTTTGCTGACATCTTCAACTGCTCCTTGCTTCAGTCTAAGATCCCCTCGTGTTTTAAAAGGCAACGATAATCCTGGTGCCGAAGAAGAGCAAGGTGGCATGCTTGAATGACTGTCGACCTGTGGCTCTGACATCAATTGCTATGAAGTGCTTCGTGCGTTTGGTTATGGCACACATCAACCACAGCCTACCGGTCAACCTCGATGCTTTGCAATTCGCCGACCGGAGCAACAGGTCAACGGCAGATGCCATCTCTCTGGCCCTACATTCCTCCTTAGAACACCTGGAGAATAAAGACGCATATGAAAGGCTCCTCTTCATTGACTACAGCTCTGTCTTTAATACCATCATTCCAAATAAACTGATTCCTAAGCTCCGGAACCTGGGCCTTAGCACTCAGATCTGCAGCTGGATCTTCAGCTTCCTCACAGACAGGAGCCAGGCTGTAAAAATAGGGGACAAGCTCTCCTCTACAGTCACTCTGAGCACCGGTGCCCCACAAGGCTGTGTACTCAGCCCCCTGCTGTGCTCACTGTACACCCATGATTGTGTAGCCAAGTTTCCATCAAACTCAATATACAAGTTTGCTGATGACACAACAATTGTAGGCCGTATCACAGATAATGATGAGTTTGAGTACAGAAAGGAAATTAAGAACCTGGTGGCATGGTGCGAAGACAATAACCTATCCCTCAACTTCAGCAAGACAAAGGAATTGGTTGTTGACTTCAGAAGGAGTAGCGGACTGCACAACCCCATTTACATCAGTGGTGCGCAAGTGGAACAGGTCAAAAGCTTTAAGTTCCTCAGGGTCAATATCACAAATGACCTGACTTGGTCCAACCAAGCACAGTTCACCGCTTAGAAGGCCCACCAGCGCCTTTACTTCCTGAGAAAACTGAAGAAATTTGGCCTGTCCCCTAAAACCCTCACTAATTTTTATAGATGCACCGTAGAAAGCATTCTTCTAGGGTGCATCACAACCTGGTATGGAAGTTGTCCTGTCCAAGACCAGAAGAAGCTGCAGAAGATCGTGGACACAGCCCAGCACTTCACACAAACCAATCTCCTCTCCGTGGACTCACTTTACACCGCACGCTGTCGGAGCAGTGCTGCCAGGATAATCAAGGGCACGACCCACCCAGCCAACACACTTTTCGTCCCCCTTCCCTCCGGGAGAAGGCTCAGGAGCTTGAAGACTCGTACGGCCAGATTTGGGAACAGCTTCTTTCCAACTGTGATAAGACCGCTAAACGGATCCTGACCCGGATCTGGGCCATACCCTCCAAATATCCAGACTTGCCTCTTGGTTTTTTTTTGCAGTACCTTACTTTCCCTTTTCTATTTATGATTTATAATTTAAATTTTCAATATTTACTATTGATTTGTACTCCAGGGAGCGCGATGTGCAAAATCAAATACCGCTGTGATGCTTGTACGCTCTAGTATCAATTGTTTGGCAACAATAAAGTATAAGGTATAAAGTAAGAAGGGGAGGAGGGGCATTAACGAAAGTTAGAGAGGTCAATGTTCATGCCATCAGGTTGGAGGCTACCCAGACAGAATATAAGGTGTTGTTCCTCCAACCTGAGTGTGGCTTCATCTTGACAGTAGAGGAGGCCATGGATTGAGATATCAGAACGGGAATAGGACGTGGAATTAAAATATGTGCACCCATTTGCTCGTGTGATAACCACAGCACTCTGTTATATTAGTGTGCAGGGTAAAAATGGTTCCTGAAGTTAACTGAATAAAATATTTAAAACCTACCATAGAGCAGAGCGAGCAAAGATAGATACAGTTTCATCAGACATTGTCTTTCTGCCTGATCCCCGGCGATAGAGATACTCTGAACCGTAATCGATCATAATGATTGGGTGACACTTCAGAGAAACAATTACAAGGCACGAAGCATCATCCTCTCAAGCACCATCAACTGGAATTTTCTACTATTTCCCAATATTGATAGGAACTAATGGCCCATCAGATTCAGAGTTCAAAGTACATTTATTATCAAAGTATGTATACTATATGCAGCCTTGAGATTTATCTGCTTAGAGACAGCCACAAAATTAAGAAACCCAACAGAACACATTAAAAAAAGATTGTCAAACACCCACTGTGCAGAAAAAAGGAACAAATCACGTAAACAATAAAAGTAAGCAAACTGAAGATCATGAAAGAGAGTCCACAGCCACCAAGCCAGTCACAGCCGAACCAGGAGCCCCCCTTAGTTGCAGGCCACAGCCTCAGTTCAGCGCAGAGGCGAGTAAACCTCGCGGGCAGTGAGCTGAACGACAGCCCATCTCCCAGTTTTCGATCAGCACAGACTGGATCAAAAAGATATTGGCTAGAAATTCATCCACTGTGTTTTTTTGATGTTTATGATGTCTAATACAGGGGGCATAGTTTTAAGGTGATTAGAGGAAAGTATAGGGAGATAGATTGAGTGGACAGCCAGAGACTTTTTCCCAGGGTGGAAATGCCTAATACAAAGGGGCATAATTTTAAGGTGATTGGAGGAAAGTATGCAGGGGGTGGGGGGGGGGGAAGACACCAGAGATAAGATTTTTACACAGAATGGTGTGTGCATGGAACACCCTACTAGAGTCAAATAGAGTACTGTGCAAAAGTCTTAGGCACGCTAGCTAAATATATGTGCCTAAGACTTTGGCACAATACTATACCATTTATGAGACTTTTGTGCATTTATGAGACTTTTAGATAGGCACATGGACGATAGACAAATGGAGAGCTACATAGGAGCTACGTAGGAGCGAAGAATTGGATTGATCTTAGAGTCGGTTAAATGGAAGTATGCTCCCAGGTTTAGTGAAAGGAAAATAGAAAGGCCTTTATATCAGCCTCAGGAGGATGGTGTCTGTTCAAGGAGACGAGCACTGTCTGTGGGTGCCATTGGTAAAGCACCTGCACTGTTGACATGTATTGAAACTGAAGCTGTGGACTACCGGAGACTTTTTCCAAAGACAGAAATAACTAATATAACGGAGTATAATTTTAAGGTGATTGAAAGAAAGCATAGGGGGGTTGACAGAGGAACTCAGCAGGCCATGCAGCATCTGTGGAAAAAAGTAGCTGACTTTTTTCGGGCTGAAAACCTTTGGCAGCACTGAGAAATAGTAGATTTTTTTCTCCACTCCTGCTGAAGGGGTTCGGCCTGAAACATCAATTGTACTTTTTACTACAGATGCTGCTTGGCCTGCTAAGTTCCTCCAGCATTTTATGTGTGTTGCTCAGATTTCCAGCGTCTGCAGATTTTCTCTTGTTTGGGCGGATGACAGAGGTAGGTTTTTTACGTAGAGAGTGGTGGTTGCATGGTACGCCCTGCCAAGGGTGTGGGCAACTCAGCAACATTTAAGAGACTCTTCATGGGCATATGGATGAAAGAAAATGGAAGGTTATGTGGGAGGGAAGGGTTAGATTAATCCTAAAATAGATTAAAAGGCCGGCACAACGTCATGGGCCAAAGCCCTGTACTGTGTTGTGCTGTTCTATGTAAGCCTCTCCCAGGTGAAGAATGGGCACTTGGGGATGAAGAGCAGTCAGCCATGGAACTGTACACTATTCAGAATATAGTTACAGGGAAAGTGCAGTGCAAATATCATGGTAGAGGATTACATATACCTGGGGATACGAATTGACAATAAACTGGACGGTCAAAGAACACTGAGGCTGTCTACAAGAAGGGTCAGAGCCGTCTCTATTTCCTGAGGAGACTGAGGTCCTTTAACATCTATCGGACGATGCTGAGGATGTTCTACGAGTCTGTGGTGGACAGTGCTATCATGTTTGCTGTTGTGTGCTGGGGCAGCAGGCTGAGGGTAGCAGACACCAACAGAATCAACAAACTCATTCATAAGGCCAGTGATGTTGTGGGGATGGAACTAGACTCTCTGGTGTCTGAAAAGAGGATGCTGTCCAAGTTGCATGCCATCTTGGACAATGTCTCCCATCCACTACATAAGGTACTGGGTGGGCACAGGAGTACATTCAGCCAGAGACTCATTCCACTGAGATGCAGCACAGAGCGTCATAGGAAGTCATTCCTGCCTGTGGCCATCAAACTTTACAACTCCTCCCTTGGAGGGTCAGACACCCTGAGCCAATAGGCTGGTTCTGGACTTATTTCCTGGCATAATTTACATATTACTATTTAACTATTTATGGTTTTATTACTATTTAATTATTTATGGTGCAACTGTAACGAAAACCAATTTCCCTCAGGATCAATAAAGTATGACTATGACTATGACTAAATAGACTATAAGGTGCAGGGTCATGACAAGGTAGACTGTGAGGTCAAGAGACTATCATATCATACTGTGGGTAGAATATGTGGAACCTCATGTTACATGTTCAGATGCTATAGTCACAGCCACATCACTATCAGGAGCATAGTAGACACCTTGATAGAACTGCTCAAGATGAGAGAGGTCGGTTTTGGTTATAACAAAGAAGATAAAAGGAAAAATCATCATAAGCCCTGTGGGCCTTTGCAGCATGCCATAAAACGCTGGGCTTCTAGGTTTCTCAACCACCTGTATTTACTAATTGTTATCTTCACTAGAGCCGTTAAGCCCTTGTACTTTTGGTTTGATCTTTCTTGTCAAGTTAATTGTGACTGGCATGGGTTTCCTACATTCTGTGATTATCTAAAGGGGACTCTCGTTAGTGACGTGCGGAAACCTTGTGTTCGTGTGGAGAATGATTTGTCTCAGGGTGGCGCTTGGTTGTGCTACTGATGCTCTGTTGTTATTCCCGTGTGTAACCTCTGGTTTCTATCTCTGCATGGGAGTTTGCCATTCCTCTGCATCTGGGTCCAGTCCTGCCAGTAACCACCGTGACAAATTATGCTCCTTTGTATTAGCCATTTCTCCCTGGGAAAAAGTCTCCAGCTGTCCAGTTGATCTATGCCTCTTGTCATCTTATACGACAAGGGAAGATCCGTGAAGAGCATATGACTGGGGTACAGATTTGGTGTGACTGGCCCTTTAAATTGATTTGAACTTGCAGTGTTTATAAAAATTTGTTCTTTTGTGAATGAACAACAGCTGTTGTCTCTTGTGCTTATGCGGTGGAAAATCTGTCTGACGATGGACTTTGGAGGGTATTGTGCTATGGTTGATGTCACTTGGCTGGGTTTAATGCCAGGAAAGCAGCACTAATGAATTCAAAAATGTCAACCAAAAGTAAGATCGCAATGTCAGTGAACGATGCTAAAAAATCCAGACACTCGCAAAATTACCTCATTCTGCAGTGGTACAATTTTCAGTGGTGCAATGCTCCCTTTTGGCGCTTGTATTCAAATTTCCAGCCCACAATATCCGATGTAAAAATAGAAATCATGATATTGGTTCTGGCTGACCCCACTCTAATGGTGTCACCAGCTCCTGATAAAACCATGTGCTAGAAGCAGCCCACGTCACTTCAGCCAATCCCCTGGATGTCGATCAGTAAATAAGAAGATACTGGCCCTTGGTACAGCCTTCTTCTCCAAGCAAGGTCAAAATGCATTAGGGGTTGTCTATTGGTGGGTCCACAGGTGACTGTGGATGCCGTTCTGGGATCCACATATTCTGATGCAGTGTGGGCACGAGTGAGTGGTGACTGTGGTTAGTAGTTGGGTCTTTTGGCTGTTTAGTCTCTCCTTTCGCAGCTGCCATTTGTTCTCTGGGGCATAGTGGAGATCGTTCATATGCATGCCAGCTCCTATTGAATAGATTTCCTCCAGGTGCATTCATTGAGTGTGCATTCAGTTTTTAGATGTCATGTTGAATTTCTTCAGAATGATTTTGATGTTATCTTTGAAGCGTTTCCTTTGCCCAATGAAGTGACAAGGGACAAGTGGGAAAACCCCAGCAGAACTGTGCTGAATAATCTAAAATGGATCTCTGCTTCAAGCACTCCTTCAGAAACTTTGAAAGGCCTATCAACCAACCTGAAGCTC
Source organism: Mobula birostris (assembly GCF_030028105.1). NCBI lineage: Eukaryota > Metazoa > Chordata > Chondrichthyes > Myliobatiformes > Myliobatidae > Mobula > Mobula birostris. Next base: position 6,289,173 of record NC_092385.1, on the reverse strand, counting down.
AGGTGAGTATTTGGAAAGGAAATCTTGGTAGCATTAGTAACAATGAACCAAAAAGGAAGATCATGATCATGATGGGCTTTGGGAAGGTGAAGTCAGGTCAACAAGCACCAGCCCTCTTCGAATGGTCAGAGGTGGAAAAGGTGAGCAACTTTCTGGGTGTCAACATCTCAGAGGGTCTATGCTGGACCCAACACGTTGATGCAATCATGAAGGAGGTACACCAGCATCTCTTTTTAGAATTTTAAGGAGTTTTGGCATGTAATTGAAGACTCTGAGAAACACATTCTGACTGATGCATTATGGCTCAGTATGGAAACTCCACTGCACAGGAACACAAGAGGTGACCGACAGTGGTGGAGTAAGCTCGTTCCATCATGGGTACAGCCCTCACCACCGAGGACATCCACAAGACAGCAGTGCTTCAGGCAGGAACATCCATCATTAAGGACTCCAATGAGCCAGGCCATCCTGACTTCTCATTGCTACCTGTATCACAGATACAGGAATCGGAAGACCCATACCTCATGGTTCAACAACAGCTTCTCCCCCACTGTAACGTTCTTGAACCCACCTGAAAAACACTAACACTATCTCAGACTGTTTCCTTTAAATTTTTCCCTCAACTTGCACTAATGTTTATTTTGTCTATTTTTCCATATAAGATGTGAATAACTTACTTTAATTAAAGTTTATGATAGTTTATATTTGTCAAGTTTGCAATGTACCATGCTGCTGCTGCAAAAGGCTAATTTTCATGACATTTGTACTTTGGATATGTCCATGACAATAAACTTGAACTTGAAGATGGCTGGTCATCTGGCCCAGGTAGCACACCCTTTTACTGTAGAGCACAGGTTCCCACCCTGGGGTCCACACACCCCTCGGTTAATGATGGGTTCTATGGCATATAAAAAGTTGAGAATCCCTGCTGTAGAGGAACAGCAACATTGACATGTTTGTGTTGTGTTTCTGTGCTGTACCACTCTAGAATTAAAATATCATTCTAGAATACCAGCCTACAAATTCCACAGAATTACCCACCCACATGACACAAGTATATATGTGTTTAATTCAGTGAATTTTCCAGTAATATTGGTACAGTTACTTCTGCATTTTTCTAGAGGTTACTTAATCATTCTGAAGCAGGTGTCACACCAGTTAAATCTAGCTAATTCTTAGTACTGGAATTTTACTTATTGATTGATCGATTAAGATACAGCATGGAATAGGCCTTTTACGGCCTTCAAGCCTCAGCACCCAGCAATCTCTGGATTTAATCCTAGCCTAATCACGGGACAATTTACAATGACCAATTAACCCACTAACCTCCACAGCCTCCGACCAGCCCCTCCGATACAGTCTCCCGAGCGCCATCCTCTGCCGAGCGCCTTCGACCTAGTCCCAGCCACCGAAACAAGCAAAGCCGAGGATTTGGGGCCTTCTGCTCCGGAGATTCCAGTTACCACACAGTAGCAGCGGCAAGCGGGCATTTCACTAGTTTCTCCAGATGTTCCGCTGTGCTCTCATGTCTGTCTCCATCAAATCAGAATTGTGCACGATCCCCTACTTGACAGATTACAGATATCATTCACTGGAGAGGCCGCGCATGCTGCGTCGCGCCGCCATCTTCTCCTCCTCCTGCTTATTTGTTTCTCAGTAAGATGGTATTTAATCTTTGCCTCCTGTTAGTTGCTCTCTGGCTGTGGGTGCATTTTCTTCATTTATTACCAAACCTTATGCTGGTCATTGACTTCAGGAGGAGGGATGGTGCACCCACTCCTGTTTACATCAACAGTGCTGAGGTTGAGAGATGCAAGTTCCTAGGAGTGAATATCACCAATTGCCTGTCCTGATGCAACCTCATAAACGCCATGGCAACAAAAACTCACCAACTTCATCAGAAGGCTAAAGAAATTTGGCATGTCTTCTTTGACCATCACCACGTAACACAGAAAGCATCCTATCTGAATGCACCACAGCTTGGTATGTCAACTGCTCTCCTCGTGACTGCAAGAAACAGCACAGAGTTGTGGACGCACCTCAGCGCATCACAGAAACCAGCCTCCCTTTCATGGACTCTGTTTACACTTCTCACAGCCTCAGTTAAGCAGTCTGCATAATCAAAAACCCCACCCACCCCAGACATCCTCTCTTCTACCACCCCCATCCCTCAATCATGTATGCAGAAGATACAAAAGCCTGAAGGCACATACTATCTGGCTCAAAGACAGCTTCTTCTCCCTTGCTGTTATAATGGTTCCCCCAGTATGATAAGATGCATTCTTGATCTCACAATCTACATCATTATGGCCCTTGCATCTTATTGGCTGCCCGTATTGCACTTTCTCTGTAGCTGTTACACTTCATTCTGCATTCTGTTATTGTTTAACCTTGTATTATCTCACCGCACTGTTGTTATGAAATTATCAGTATAGACGGCAGGCAAAACAAGATTTTCACTGTACCTCTGTACATTTGACAATAATAAACCGATTTACCAACGTCATTCTGACCAGAAAGTTGCTCAGATTTGGTGGTTGACTTTCTTCCAGAGTGGTGGTGGGTGGTCTTTGGTTGGGAGGGTGTCTGTCAGCTGATCGAAGAGTACGAATGACCAGCCTCCCCATACACCACCACCCTAAAGTAACCGACAGCTGCCGAACCCTGACTCCAGGTTCACTGAAGCCAAGAAGCCGATTCCATGTGTTGGGTAACCACATCATATCACTCAGTCTCAATGTTAGATACACAGAACATACTGTTGGATTACTGTTAGAGTAGAGAGTAAATTTTTATTTTTATTATAATTTTCTTGTAAGTTAAATATACTATACTTGATTGTATTTTCACATAATAACTTATATACCATAAAATCATAAGACCGTAAGACATAGGAGCAGAATGAGCCATTTGGTCCATCAAGTCTATCGTGGCTGATTTATCATCCCTCTCAACCCCATTCTCCTGCTTTCTCCCCGTAACCTTTGATGCCCTGAATAATCAAAAACCTATCAACTTCTGCCTAAAATGTACCCAAGTACTTCACCTACACAGCCGTCTGTGGCAACAAATTCCACAGAATTATCCACCCATATGACACAAGTATATATGTGTATAATTCTGTGAATTTTCCTGTAATATTAGTACAGTTACTTCTGCATTTTCCTAGAGGTTACTTAATCTTTCTGAAGCAGGCGTCACACCAGTTAAATCTAGCTAATTCTTAGTACTGGAATTTTACTTATTGATTGATTGATTGATTGATCGATTAAGATACAGCATGGAATAGGCCCTTTAGGGCTTTCAAGCCTCGACACCCAGCAATCTCTGGATTTAATCCTATCCTAATCACGGGACAATTTACTATGACCAATTAACCCACTAACCTCCACATCTTTGGACTGTGGGAGGAAACTGGAGCATCTGGAGGAAACCCATGCATTCATGGGGATTACAGGTAATGGTGAAAGCTTGCACTCAACATCAGCAAGACCAAAGAACTGATTGTGGACTTCAGAAAGTGTAAGACAAAGGAACATACACCAATCCTCGTAGAGAGATCCAAAGTGGAGAGAGAGCAATTTCAAGTTCCTTGGTGGCAATATCTCAGAGGACCTAACCTGGACCGATCATATTGATGCAACTATAAAGAGGGTAAGGGAACGGCTATATTTCATTAGGAGTTTGAGGCAATTTGGTTTGTCACCTAAAATACTTGAAAACTTCTACAGAAGTACCATGGAGAGCATTCTTCAGGCTGCATCACTGTGTGATATGAGGGGTGGGTGGGGGGTGGCGGCTACTGCACAGGATCAAAAGAAGCCACAGAAGGTTGTAAAATTAGTCAACTCCATCTTGGCTACTAGCCTCTGTAGTATCCAAATCACCTCAGAAAGGCAGCATCTACTATTAAGGACCACCATCACCCAGGACATGCCCTCTTTTCATTGGTACTGTCAGGAAGGAGGTACAGAAGTCTGAAGGCACACACTCAGTTATTCAGGAACAGCTTCTTCCCCTCTGCCATCCATTTCCTAAAAGGACATTGAAGCCATGAACAATACCTCACTTTTATTATTTCTGATGTAACTATTTAACTACTCTAAAATGCAGCTGTCACAACCAACCCTGGCATCAATTCCAGGCACCTACCACTCTCTGGAAAACAAAAGCTTGCCCTGGACATTTAATTTGTTTTATTTAGAGGTGCATCACGAACAGACCCTTACAGCTCAACGAGCTGCACTGCCCAACACCCCACCTATTTAACACTAGCTTAATCACAGGACAATTTACAATGACCAATTAACCTCATAACTGGTATGTCTCTGGAACAGCACATAGAACATAGAAATTTACAGCACATTACAGGCCCTTCAGCCCACAATGTTGTGCCGACCATGTAATCTACCCTAGAGACTGCCCAGAATTTCCCTAGCGCATAGCCCTCTATTTTTCTAAGCTCCATGTACCTATCTAAGGGTCTTTTAAAAGACCCTATTGTATCCGCTTCCACCACCACCACCTGCAGTGCATTCCACGCACCCGCCACTCTGTGTGTGAAAAACTTACCCCTGACATCCCCTCGGTACCTATTTCCAAGCAACTTAAAACTATGCCCCCTCGTGTTAGCCATTTCAGCCCTGGGAAAAAGCCTCTGCCTATCTACACGATTAATGCCTCTCATCATCTTATACACCTCTATCAGGTCACCTCTCATCCTCTGTCGCTCCAAGGAGAAAAGGCCAAGTACACTCAACTTATTTTCATAAGGTAAGCCCTCAAATCCAGTTAACATCCTTGTAAATCTTCTCTGCACTCTCTCTATAGTATCCACATCCTTCCTGTAGTGAGGTGACCAGAACTGAACACAGTACTCCAAGTGGGGTCTGACCAAGGTTTTAAATAGCTGTAACGTTACCTCACAGCTCTTGAACTCAGTCCCATGGTTGATGAATGCCAACACACCATACGCCTTCTGAACAACACTGTCAACCTGTGCAGCAGCTTTTGAGTGTCCTATCAACACCGACCCCAAGATCTCTCAGATCCTCCACACTGCCTAGAGTCTTACTATTTATATTATATTCTGTCTTCAAGTTGGACCTACCAGAATGAACCACTTCACACTTAACTGGGTTAAAGTCCATCTGCCATTTCTCAGCCCAGTTCTGCATCCTGTCGATGTCCCGCTGTAACCTCTGACAGCCCTCCAAAACACCCCCAAGCTTTGTGTCATCAATGTGGGAGGAAACCAGAGCACGTGGAGGAAATCCACAGGTTCACGGGAAGGACATTAGTTATTACCCGTTATGCCACTGGCATTTAGAATGGCAATGAAAATCCTTGATCTCTGTCTATTCTTGGGCACCTCTCCATTGTGACCCAGGTGTGGTTCAGAGTCCTCATTTCTGCCTCTACGTTACAACGCCAAGTTGTCTTTGGTCTCTGGCGTTTCCTCCACTCTTCAGGGATCCAGTGAAGTGCTGTCTTGATGATGGAGTTGGCCTCTCTTCTCACCATGTGCCCAATCCATCTCCAACGTTTCCTGATGACAATTGTGGCCGTGTCCTCTTGGTGACACTGAGGTGTACGAACTCCTTATAGATGGCACTGGAACTGAAGTCCAAACTGCGATGCTCTGAGCTGTAATAGTGTTGCACTAACCACTACACTACCGTGGCACCCACATCTCTTATAAACTTTCCCCACTCACCTTAAGTGCATGCCCTCTAGCATTTATATTCGGAAAAAGATTCTGTTTACCCGCTATGCCACTCAGAGTTTTATAAACTTATAGTAGGTCTGACAATCCGGAGAAAACAACCCAACCTCTCCGTATATGTATCGTATAGGATATATTGTCACATGTACCAAGATACTACATGGTCACAAAACTACTTCTTTTTCTTTTGAATATATTTTACTACTAATCTGTGTGAGAATGCAGCCTGTAATTTACATTTTGATAATGTGTTTTTGGGCCGACCGAGTGATCTGGTACTTTTGCTGTCTCTGAGGGAATTTAGCGTGGTGGAGACCGGTATGTATGGCCTAAAGGCAGAGCATAAACTTTAGATAGGCTCCATTTCCCGCCGATCTCACTGACCAATTAAAGCATCGTGCAAGGTTGAAATCAATGAGGACGAGAGCAGAAGGCAAGCGATGGCGTTCGGCACTGTCTGCCTACGTTTGACTGGTCTCCCACCCCTTCTCACACACTGCTGCCAGAGGAAGCTGCAGGAATCTTGTATCCTGGGCAAGGTTCGATCAGCATGGTTTGTGGATTGGACTTGTTTTTAGAGGACTCTGCAGTTCATGTTGTTTGTGTTTCTGGTTATTCCTTTTTTAATGCTACTTCGTGTGAGTTTGATCAAGGCAGACTGGCTCTACGGCTCCCAGTGAACAAGCGACGCAGCACTAAATTGAACTGAACTGAACTAAACTGAACTGTTTCAAGGACTCTGCGGTTTGATGTTTAATATACTCAGTGTTATTCGCTCATTTTTTGCTGATTGGTGATTTGTTCTTTTTGCTTGTTGGGTGTTTGATATTTTGTTGAACAGGTTTTCTTTGTTTCATGGCTGTCTGTGGGAAGATGAATCTCAGGGTTGTATACTGCATACATACTTCGATAAGAGTTGTACTTTGACTTTGAACTTTGATACAGTGAAAAGCTTGTTTTGCATACTGTTCATACAGATCAAACCATTACATAGTGCATTGCACTAAAACAAGGTAAATCATAATTCAGAATAAAGTGCATTTATTAAACAATACAGCCTTTTGAAAGAGGGCCGTGCAGTTAAATGATAAAGTTTAAGATCATAACAAGGTAGACTGGGGGGTTGGCACCATAGTGCAGCTTTTAGCGTAATGCCTTACAATACAAGTGAAGGTAGTTCATTTCCTGCTGCTGCCTGTAAGGAGTTTTCACGTTCTCCACATGACCGCGTGGGTCTCCTGCGGACGCTCCAGTTTCATCCTACAGTCCAAAGATGTACCGCTTGGCAGGTTAATTGGTAAATTATCCCGTGATTGGGCTAGGATGAATTTGGGGTATTGCTAGGCAGCGTGGCTTGAAGGGCCAGAAGGGCCGAAACCGCATTGCATCTCAAAAAATAAATAAATTGTGTGGCCAAATTTCAGGCAGCAGTCTTTCCTAAGACTTCCCACCCAACCTTCCTGTAATTGGCCAACCAGAACTGCACACAGTACAAAGATAAATAGAAATTAAAAGCAATTTAAATTATTCAAATATTTTTAAGTAGAATATTAAAAGGTACACTTAAAGCCAATTAACTACCTTTCAACTAGCTGAATTAAATGTAATAAAAAAGGCCAAGCTTACTGCAGCTGAAGAGCTTGGGAGGTCTGTGCTAATTTAATGACCCTTCGAAGGTACAGTAAATGGAAATAAATAGAACAGCAGAGGCTGGAAATCGGAAACAAAATCAGAAATTGTCGGAAACGCTCTATAGGTTTTCTGCCTAGTCTCATCTATTTGCCATCAGACTACAGCTCGCCATACCTCATATAACTATCCAAATCCAAATTTCTCTTAAAAGTTACAATTGAACTCACAGCTACCACTTCTGTTGGCACCTCACTCCACACTCAGACCACCCTCTGAGTGAAGAAGGTACCCCTTAAGTTCTTCACCTTCCACCCAAAACCTATGACCTCTAATTCTAGTCCTACCCAACCTGAGGGAGAGTAGATTACATGTATTTACCCTATCAATACCCCTCATGATTTTATATCATCATCATTATATACCGTATCATATGATGTAGGAAATCACAGTAACCATGATTGTTCTTGGCAATTTTTTCTATAAAAGTGCTTTGCCATTGCCTTCTTCTGGGCAGTGTCTTTACTAGATGGGTGACCCCAGCCATCATCAATACTCTTCAGAGACTGTCTGCCTGGCATCAGTAGTCAGATAACCAGGACATGTGATGTGCCCCAGCTGCTCATACGACCATCTACTATCTGGACCCATGGCTTCACGTGACCCTAACAAGAAAGAAAACACCGAAAAACTGAAGGAAACTAATATTAAATACAGTCCAATAACCACAGAATATCAGAACCTTCTTTTGGTCTACATACAAGGAGAGCAAATGCACGAACTCAGTCCTTCCGTAAAGAGTGACCGCCGACCTGGGTCTGAATGCGCCAATCTGGCTGCTGACTGTCGTCGTCCCAGTGGCATCTGTCGGGAGCCATCGTTGAATACCTCCACGTTCACGTCAATGCATCAATCTTCCTCGTCGCTTTGAAATGGTGTCATTCATGATCCCACGAGTCATCTCTGGTCTTTTCCACTAGTCAGCTCGTGTTCTCGGTCCTTTTTGGTCCCCTGTCTCTGACCTCCACGAGCAGTTCTGCGGACACAGCATAACACCCTGCCACGCATCTTTGATAGAGGTATATTTTGTATACTTCTGTCAAATCTCATCTTGTTCCTCTTTGCTCCAGGGAACAAAGTCCTAACCTATTCAACCTTTCCCTATAATTCAGATCCTCAAGTCCCAACAACATCCTGGTAAGTTTTCTCTCCACTCTTTCAAGCTTATTGACTTTTTTCATTGAGTTAATGTTTTAGGTTCAACCAAAGAGAATAATGTATCAAGTCACTTCTCAATTCACTTTTCCCACAGATTTTCCCAAGTGTATCTGTATCCAGGATACTCTGTTTTAATTCCACTGGCAGAGTACAGCTGCCCTGGGATTGGCACTCACCTGGAGGGAAGGCTGATGTCCAGCTTGTTCTTGGGAGTCCCAAACTTCTGTCTTTACCCTTTATTCCCCCTAGCAGCTAGTATTGTTTGAAAAGAGTCGTGTAGCAGTTAGAGTAACATATTAAAGCACCAGCTACAGGATAAGAATTATCTCAGAGTTCAGTGTCAGTGAGCTAAACAGGATTATCTGAACAGAAAATCCTACACAAGGTAGTGGATTTGGCCCAGTACATCACAGGTAAAGCCCTCCCAACCACTGAGCACATCTACATGAAACACCGTTGCAGGAAAGCATCGTCCATCATCAGAGATCCCCACTGCCTAGGCCAAGCTCCCTTCTCACTGCTGCCATCAGGTAGAAGGTACAAGATACTCAGGACTTGCACCACTAAGTTCAAGACAGTTACTATCTCTGAACCATCAGGGTTTTAAATAAAAAAGGGATAGCTACACTCACATGCCTCATCATTGAAATGTTTCCACAACCAATGATCTTACTTTAAGGACTCTATCTCATTATCTCATGTTCCCATTAATTATTGCTACTTCTTTATATTTGCATTTGCACAGTTCGTTGTCTTCTGCTCTCTGGTTGATCTTTCATTGATCCTGTTATAGTTACTATTCTATTGATTTGTTGAATATGCCCGCAGGAACATGAATCTCAGGGTTGTAAATGGTGACATATATGTACCTTGATAACAAATTTACTTTGAACTTTTGAACTTTGATCTGACTGCATCCCTTGCTCCAAGTTCCTGTCCACTCACTCAAAAACCTCAGTAATTCTGCATTGATGGTGGATGAAGGAAAGCCCCTTCTCTCAGTTCCTTCATCTCCGTCACATCTGTTCTCAGAATGAGGCTTTTCATTCAGAACAAGGGAGATGTCCTCGTTCATCAAAGAAAGGGGCTTCTCATCCTCTACCATTAATGCTGTTCTCACCTGCAGCTCTTCCATTTCGCACATGTCTGCCTTCACCCCATCCTCTTACCACCCAACCAGGGATAGGGTTCCTCTTGTCCTCACCTACCATCCCAACAGCCTCCAAGTCCAGCACACAATTCTCTGTAACTTCCGCCATCTTCAGAGGAATCCTATCACCAGCACATCTTGCCCCCCTACACCCCACCGCTTTCCGCTATCGGCAGGAATCACTCCCTACGCAACGCAACTCCCTTTTCCATTCATTCCTCCCCACTGATCTCCCTGGCACTTATCCTTAATATAATTCAGTATTTTTCTCTATATTTATTTATGCTGGTGATATTAAACCTGATTCCAATTCTGACTGTGTTTCTTTGTTCTCTGCCTGCCTGCAAGAAGACGAATCTCAAGGTTGTACCCAGCAATGGGTAAGTAGCCCCACTGCCTTGTGGGCAGCCTCGGGAAAGACGAAGGCTATGGGAGTAAACCCAGACAGCAAATCCGGAGCAGAACCCCTAAGGCAGCTGGATGTCCTTCTGGCAGCTCCAGCAGACATGCTGGTGCCAAACGGATTGCTTCATAAGCTTTCCTTTGGACTGCACTGGTGAGGCCGAGAGAGGGTCCTTGACGACTGGGCATCTCAGGACCTCCAAAACTCCTGCCCAGGCTTGTGATGATGATGATCATCGTCTATTGTCCTCCAAGAGAGAAGGATGGCAACCACCAACCACTTTGATAATATGTGTACTTCAAACTCTGAGTCTGAGTCTGAATTAACTCTGGACCTTACTCTGCACTTGGGTTCACCATCATCCATCGCTCTCTCATTACATTCAGACTGTGTTGATTGTTGATGTAAACGATGCATTTCATTGAAGGTTTCTATGTACAGTACATATGACAAATAAAGCTGATCTTTATCTTAATTTCTTTGAAAGTTGACACTAATCCTTTTTCATAAATTACCAAGAAATGAAACCTTAGAGATCACCTCAATAAAAACCATGTTTTCATGAACCAGTTCACTGGGGTCATGAAACAAATTTGAAGTATTCACAGGGCAATGAGCAGAGATGTACTGATTCAGATTAATTTATCACATGTACATTGAAACATACAGTGAAATGTGTCATTTACTTTAACAACCAAGGGTGTGCTTGGGGTAGCCTGCAAGTGTCACCACACATTACAGAGCCAGGCTAGCATGCCCACAAGACAGAACAGAACAAAACAGAACATACCGAGCGACAAAGCCACAACAGTGAAACAAGCCCGTTCCTCCCTCCCTCCCTGCCACCCACTCACGCACATAACACAGTCCTCCAACCCCATGACTGTCCGTACCTGTTGCAAATATTCCTGGTATGAAAAACATTTTAGTTTTCCTACAACAGGACATTGTTTGGAACAGAAATCCGACCAGCAATCACAGAACCATGCACGCCAAGAATTTGCTAAAAATGACGACTTTGGAGCGAAGCAATCGACAAACAGCGTTGGCCATTCCAAGATTCTGGCAATAAGCAATAGCACTGTGGAGGTTAAATTAAGAAGTTACACCTACTGTAATTATGACAGATTGCTGTTTAGGAATCACTAAAATATTTCTATTTCATGTCAGAGCTTATTGCATCAACATGATGCACCGTCACCTGTCCTGACATTAATGATGTGTTGAACTGCCTTGCTGGACTTGTTAATCAGCCGTGTTAAAAATGATTAGCGACTATGGTATGAGGAACAGGTGGCAGCGTTAAGCACTGCCAAGTCACTCAGTTGTTGGAATGCATGCCGGCTGTGCACTTACTTCAGGAATGTGGGCAGGGGCTGCTGTGACATGCCTCGGTCCGGCCTACTTCCAACTGAAGTATGTGTTTCTCAAGGAGTAACCTCACATGCACCAACTCCCACAGAATCCCACACAACTGCTGCTGCCCTTCCTCCAGCTCTCTGCTGTTGCGAAAAACGATTGTGTCATCTCGCTTTTCCCACCCACCGCATGCTATTTTCAGATTCTTTTAAAATTTTGTCTTCAGGAAGAGGGTTCCAGTGAGGGGCCAGATGGAAAGTTATTGATCACTCCTGGCGGCCATGAGGAAGATAGTGAGCTGCCGCGGCCCGGAGTCCATCCTTCCTACCTTGTCTGATGAATCAGAATCAGAACCAGGCTTAATATAACCGGCATAGGTTGTGAAATTTGTTAACTTTACGGCAGCACTACAATGAAATACATGATAAGTAAATATAGGGAAAAAGACTGAATTACATTAGGTATATATGTATCTATTAAATAGTTAAGTTAAAATAAGTAATGCAAAAACAGCAGAAATGAAAAAAAGTAATGAGGTAGTGTTCATGGGGTCAATGTCCATTCAGAAATCAGATGGCTGAGGAGAAGAAGCTGTTCTTGAATCGTTGAGTGTGTTCCTTCAGGCTCCTGTACCTCCTCTCTGATGGTAGCAGTGAGAAGAGGGCATGGCCTGGTGATGGGAATCCTTAATGATGGAGCCAACTCCCTAAGGCACCCATTACTTGAAGATGTCTTGGGTACTACAGAGGGTGGTATCCATGATGGAGCTGACTAATTTACAAGCTTTCTGCAACTTACTCCAATCTTGTACAGTAGCCCCTCACACCCGCCTCCCCCTCCCCTATATCAGACAGTGATACAGCCACAGTACAATTGTGGAAGTTTTGAGCGTTGTAGTTGACAAACCAAAGAGAGGTTGAGCGAGTTTGGGCTTTCATCTTCAGAGTGACGGAGGATGAGAGATGACTTGATAGAGGTACATAAGATGATAAGAAACATAGATAGAGTGGACAGCCAGTGCCTTCTTCCCAGTGCAGAAATGACAAATGGCGTGAATGGAGGGAAGTTTAACAGAGGTAGTTTTTTTACAGAGACAGCAGTGGATGCGTGGAACGCTCTGCCAGGGGTGCTGGTAAAGGCAGATAAATTACGAACATTTAAGAGACTCTTAGACTGGCACATGGATAGAGTGGACAGCCTCCTCGATGATGGAATAGGTTGCTTTGTTGCCAAGTTTGCAGATAATACAAAGATTAGTGGAGGGGGTAGGTAGTGTTAAGGAAGCAGGTACGTTGCAGAAGGATTTAGACAGATTAGGAGAGTGGGAAGAAAGAGGCAAATGAAATAGAATATTGAAAAATGCATGGTCATGCACTTTGGTAGTCGAAATAAATGTGCAGACTATTTTCTAAATGGGGAGAAAACCCAAATATCTGAGATGCAAAGGGATTTAGGAGTCCATGTGCAGACCACTCTAAAGGTTAACTTACAGGTTGAGTCGGTGGTGAGGAAGACAACTGCAATGTTAGCATTCATTCCAAGAGGTCTTGAATACAAGAGCAGGGGTGTGATGCTGAGGCTTTATAAGGCACTGGTGAGATCTCACCTTGAGTATTGTGAACAGTTTTGGGCTCCTCATCTAAGAAAAGATGTGCTGACATTGGAGAGGTTCCAGAGGTGGTTCATAAGGATGCTTCCAGGAATGAAATGGTTATCATACGAGGAACATTTGATGGCTCTTGGTCTGTACTCGCTGGATTTTAGAAGGATGAGGGGGAGATCTCATTGAAACCTTTCAGGTGTTGAAAGACTTAGACCGAGTAGATGTTGAAAGGATGTTTTCCGTGGTGGGGAATCTAGGACAAGAGAGCACAGCCTCAGGATAGAACAAAACAGAGATGCGGAGAAATTCCTTTAGTCAGAGGGTGCTGAATTGGTGGAATTTGTTACCACAGTCAGCTGTGGAGACCAGGTCACTGGGTGTATTTAAGGCAGAAATTTATAGGCTCTTGATTGGACACAGCATCTGTCCTCTCCTATCAGATTACCTCTTCTCTAGATCTTTATCTCTTTCACCAATCAACTACCCAGCTCTTTACTTCACCCTTCCCCTTCTCCCGGTTTCACCCATCACCTATTACCTTGTGTTTCTTCTTCCCCTCCCTCATCTTCTTCCTCTGGGTTCTCATCTTGCTTTTTCCAGTCCTGCCGAGGGGTTTCGGCCCGAAATGTCGACTGTTTACCCTTTTTCATAGATGCTGCCTAACCTGCCGAGTTCCTCCAGCATTTTGTGTTGTTGCTTGGATTTCCAGCATCTGCAGATTTTCTCTGGTTTGAGATTGATTGTGGGTATGCTTCCATACATTGTGAGCCAAAAGGCCATATTGTGCTGTATTGTTCTATGTTCTATTTTCTATGAGGCCCAAGCCGAGAGAACTGACAAAATGTATGGGGCTCAGGTTGGAACAGGTATATATCTTCCTACAGACATACAGCATGGAAACAGGTTCTAAATCCTAATGAGTCCACACATGCCATCAACCTTCCCATCCACTTACACTATCCCAGTTTATTCCCTCCACTTTCTCATGAACTCCCTCCAGATCCCACTTAACAGGGACCAAAGAACAGCTCAAGAAAGCAGGAGTAGGCCATTTGGCCCCTCAAGCCTGCCCCACCATTCAATGTGATCATGGCTGATCACCACTACCCTGAACTCTTCCTCTGTGCCAGTTCCTCAAACTTTCAAATATTTATCGATCTCCACATTAAATATACCCAATGATCCGCCCTCCACCACAGCGGAGAACTCCAGGGGTTCTCAAAGGAGAAATTTCTACTTTTCTCAGAGTTAAAAAATGACCGGCACCTTATTTTGTAGCTACTTCACCTTGTTCATGATTCTCACACCAATGGAAATATCTCAACATCTACCACTGTAATAAGCTCTTCAGGCCTGTGTGGGGCGTCAGAGAGCACCGGGCTCCAAGGTTTTTGGCTAATTGTTGTTTAATAAGAGTTATTAATGGTTGAGATTTCCTCATGTTTTACTTGAGTAACTTACTCTTTGTAATGCAGTCTCCTGGTGCTTTCTGTTTAAGCTTGTTAATTTTATTTTAATACGCTTGGGGATTCCATGATACTTGTATTATTTAGGCAGACCCAATTACCACTAATTGTGGATCCTAGTTTTGACCATGTTACATATTGTGGTGTTGCTCAGCCGAGCCACCAATGTACTGTTGGAATTCTTACGATTAAATTCTTGTCACTATCTGTACATCAGAGGCTGACTTTCCTCCACACTTGGGTTCCAACATTGCCAGTGCACACCAGGACAACCATGTCAATCCACCTCACAATGTTATATGTTTGAAGAAGGCTGCCCCACATTCTTTTAAACTCCAAGGAATACAGATGCAAACTGTCTAGGCTTTACTAATAAGACAACCACAGTTCAGTCTTAGTCGAGCACTTGTTCAACCCTATTTCAGTCCTCATTCAGGATCCACTTAAGATTAACTTAATTTAGGACTTTATTCCCTGGAGCATACGATAATGTGAGATGGGAAATATGGTTGAATTTGACATTCCTGGTTAGAATACACTTGAAATATCGTGTTCAGTTCCAGTGACCTCATTACAGGAAGGATGTAGAAGCTTTAACGACGGTGCAGAGGAGGTTTACGAGGGTGCTGCCTTGATTAGAGAACTTGTCATATGAGGATAGGTTGAGTGATCTAGGGCTTCTCTCTTTCGAGTCAAGGAGGATGAGAGGCGACTTAATAGACGTGTATATGAGAGGCGACTTAATAAAGGTGTATAAGATGATAATGGGCTGGCTGGTGGTGTAGTGGCATCAGCACCGGACTTCAAGGCAGATGGACCTGAGTTCAAACCCAGCTGGGCCCCAACCTGGACAGCAGCAGCATCTGCACAGAAGGTAGTATCTACTTCCCTATCTTGCCTTGAAAACCCTATGGATCCTGTGGTCGGTGAGGTCACAAAGAGTTGGACTCCACTAAATGACTGAACAGCAACAAATAAGATGATAATAGGCATAGATCAAGTGGACAGCTAGAGACTCTTCCCCAGCACAGGAGTGGCTAATACCTAGCGGCATAATTTTAAGGTGATTGGAGGAAAATATAGGGGGAATATCAAAGTTAAGTTTTTTACAGACAGGGTGGTGGGTACGTGGAATGCCCTGCCAGGGGAGGTAGTAGAGGCAGGTACATTAGGGATATATAAGAAATTCTTAGACAGGTACATGGATGATAGAAAATTGGAGTGCTCTGTAGTAGAGAAGGGTTAGATTGATCTTAAAGTAGATAAAACAGGTTGGCACAATATTGTGGGCCAAATAACCTGTACTGTGCAGTGGTGTTCTATGGTCTACATTTAAAATCAGGAATAAAGTATTACAGTTATGGGGAACATACAGTATAGGTAGTCAATAAGGTACAAGGCAAATTGTGAGGTCTTCTCATACTAGGGGAGCTTGTTGGAATACTCTGCAGTTGCCTGGATATGTACAGCTCCATTGCTGTACACCATCCAGAACAAGGCAATCTGTCTGACTGGCAGGCGAGCTGTAGTTCTGAACACTCACTTGGCTGTAGTGCTCTTATCTATTAACTAGTGTTGGTTCTCTCAGCAGTGTTCCTGAAAATCTGGAGCTCTCAGCACAAAGAGAAACAGTGGGAATCTGGGAATGCTATCATCTGAAAGTCGCCTTCCAAGTCACACATTTTGTGGATTCTCATCATTGCTGAAGCTAAATCGTGGAACAATCTAACCAACAGAAGTACGTGAGGACAGTTTATCACTACCACTTCGTCTAGCAGGAATGGGCAATATTGTTGCCCACACCCCAGGAATTCCTCCTCCTTTCTGCCCTCAGTGTTTCCACACTACCATTTTGAGATGGCACAGCAGTGTAGTGTCTAACTTGTTTGTGTCACCAGTTCTGAGTCCAGAGGGTCCAGAGTTTGAGGCATGGAGTTCAGGGTCTCGACATTGGCAAGTCCTGGGGTCGATACTAAAAAAACAAAGCCTGAAGGTCAAAGACAGATGTCAACGAGTCCCGAAGCCGCACCCAATGGCTGAAACTCTTGAACCTGCGAGTCCACTGTGGATGTCAGGGGCCCAATTTCTGTGAGTCCATTGGAGGGCTGGAGGTGGCCAGTCCTGGGAACACACACACACTCAACTGTCCTCATCAAGGGATCAGCAGTGGAAAGGGCGAACAGTTTGAAGTTCCTGGGTGACAACATTGCTGAAGGTCCATCCTGGGCCCACCATATCGATACAATTACAAAGAAAGCATAACAACAGCTATATTTCATCAGCAGTTTGGGAAGGACTGGTAGGTCATCAAAGACTTTTGCAAATTTCTACAGATGGACAGTGGAAGCTGTTCTAACTGGTTGCATCACCATCTGGTATGGAGGGGGCCACTGCACAGGATTGAAAGACACTGAAAGCAGACAGAATGTTGCAAACACAGCAAGTTCCATCATGGGCACTAGCTTCCCTAGCATCTAGAACACCTTCAAAAGGTGATGCCTCAAAAGGGTGGCCTCCATCATTAAAGATTTCCATCGCCAAGACATGCCCTCTTCTCATTGCTACCATCAAGGAGAAGGTACTGGAGTCTGAAGACACACACTCAATATTTTAGGGACAGCTTCTTCCCCTCCACCATCAGATTTCTGAACGGACAATAAACCCATCACAATCAGAATCAGGTTTATTATCACCAGCATGTGTAGTGAAATTTGTTAACTTAGCAGCATCAGTTTAACGCAATACACAATCTAGCAGAGAGAAAAAATAATAATAGTAATAAATAAAATAAAACATAATAATAATGAATAAGTAAGTAAATCGATTACGTATATTAAATAGATTTTTTAAAAACGTGCAAAAACAGAAATACTGTATATTAAAAAAAAGTGAGGTAGTGTCCAAAGCTTCAATGTCCATTTAGGAATCGGATGGCAGAGGGGAAGAAGCTGCTCCTGAATCGCTGAGTGTGTGCCTTCAGGATTCTGTACCTCCTACCTGATGGTAAGAATGAGAAAAGCATGTCCTGGCTGCTGGGGGTCCTTAATAATGGACGCTGCCTTTCTGAGACACCGCTCCCTAAAGATGTCCTGGGTACCTTGTAGGCTAGTATTTGTTCGTCCATCGTCATTGTCGATGAAGACTTCAACACCATTGATGGTGTCGAGACTAGCGTATGATTTGGATTTAAGTGAGACAGAGTTGCGCAGCGTCAGCCTCACTCTCTCTTCCCAATTCCCATCTGGATTCAGTGGCAAGACAGAGTCGAGACGGCTGGAGATGGGACTAGGCTAGTACCCAAGATGGAGCTGACTAGATTTACAATCTTCTGCGGCTTCTTTCAGTCCTGTGCAGTAGCCCCTCCATACCAGACCGTGATGCAGCCTGTCAGAACGCTCTCCACGGTACAACTATAGAAGTTTCTGAGTGTATTTGTTGACATGCCAAATCCCTTCAAACTCCTAATAAAGTATAGTCGTTGTCTTGCCTTCTTTATAACTACATTGATATGTTGGGACCAGGTTAGATCCTCAGAGATCTTGACACCCAGGAACTTGAAGCTGCTCACTCTCTCCACTTCTGATCCCTCTATGAGGATTGGTATGTGTTCCTTCGTCTTACCCTTCCAGAAGTCCACAATCAGCTCTTTTGTCTTACTGATGTTGAGTGCCAGGTTGTTGCTGCGGCACCACTCCACCAGTTGGCATATCTCACTCTTGTATGCCCTCTCATCACCACCTGAGATTCTACCAACAATGGTTGTGTCATCATCAAATTTATAGATGGTATTTGAGCTATGCCTAGCCACACAGTCATGTGTATATAGAGAGTAGAGCAGTGGGCTAAACACACACCCCTGAGGTGCGCCAGTGTTGATCATCAGCGAGGAGGAGATGTTATCACCAACCCACACAGACTGTGGTCTTCCGGTAAGGAAGTCGAGGATCCAATTACAGAGGGAGGTACAGAGGCCCAGGTTCTGCAACTTCTCAAGCAGGATTGTGGGAATGATGGTATTAAATGCTGAGCTATAGTCGATGGACAGCATCCTGACGTAGGTACTTGTGTGTTGTCTAGGTGATCTAAAGCCATGTGGAGAGCCATTGAGATTATGTCTGCCGTTGACCTATTGTGGCGATAGGCAAACTGCAATGGGTCCAGGTCTATGTACACCACCTTACCATTTTTTTGCTCTCTTTTGGCACTACGTATTTAATTTATATATGTCAGTGATATTAAACCAGCTTCTGGATAGTGTAGCACTATTACATCACCAGTGACCCGATTTCAATTCTGCCTCTATCTGGAACCTAAATATGGGACTGTACTTAACCAAATTAAGTTACCGTTTTCGATGCTTGTAAGTTGATCTCCACTGTACAGGAGAAGTCACTGCACTGGGGCAGCATGGTTGCATGGCAATTAGCATAATGTTATTACAGTGCCAGTGATGCAAGTTCAATTCCTGCCACTGTCTGTAAGGAGTTTGTTTACTTCCCCCATGAGTATGCAGGTTTCCTCTAGGTGCTCCAGTTTCCTAACACATTCATTAAGACGTAGGTTGATTAATCATATAGCTGTAATTGGGCCAGAAGGGCTTATTACTGTGCTGTATCTCTAAATTAATAAATAACACCACAGCTCTATTCCACTGCACATTAAAATGGAGAAATTTGGGTTTGTTCAGTCATTCATCCATTTATTTAGGAATACAACATAGTACCAGGGCTTCCAGCCCAATGAACCTGTTCCACCCAAGTACACCCATGTGACCAATTAACCTACTAACTCGTACATCTTTGAAATGTAGGAGGAAATGGGAGCACCCTGAGGAAACCCACACGGCCAGGGGAACAACATACAAACGCCTTACAGCAGACATCCCACCTCTCCTGGAAATTCCGGGAGTCTCCCGCATATTAATAGTGGCTCCCTGATGCCCGCAAGTTATATACAATATCCCGGAAATCATTTTTTTGAGAGCGAGTGAGCCAGAGAAAGAGAGAGAGCGAGAGAGAGAGAGAGAGAGAGAGAGAGAGAGAGAGAAAGAGAGTGAGCGCGAGAGAGAGAAAGAGAGCGACCACGAGAGAGAGCGAGCATGCACGACAGCGACCATGAGAGAGAGAGTGCGAGAGAGAGAACGAGTGCGAGAGAGAGAGAGCGCGCCATGGAAGAGCGTTCCAAAAAAAGAAAATATAAAATGTACGTCACCCCAGACTACACTAAAGTGTACCCCTGCCTAATAGGGGTCAAAAATAATGACAGTGTTGTTCGCTGCACTGTTTGCAACAGTGACTTTTCTATTGCTCATGGTGGGTTAAGACTGTAAAAGACGTGTTGAGGTGAGTTTAACAGGTGTCACTCGTTCATTAGCATAGCCAACGTTATTTAAACTAGCTGGCCAGCTGCTAAGGAGCTACTCTATTGCAGACATCCCACCTCTCCCGGAAGTTCCGGGAGTCTCCTGCAAATTGATTGTGCTACCTCCCTGAAATGAGTTTTTGCAGGTTGGGATGTCTGTTACGGAGAATGGTTGAATTGAATCCAGGTCACTGGTGCTGAATTGGTGTTATGCTAACAGATACGATACTATACCACCCCTTCTTCTTGGAGCAAAGAGGGTAGAGAGAACACTTGACGGGGATGTATAAGGTCATAGAGTGATTTAGTGTGTGGGTAAACTGGGGAATGCTGATGGTCTATGCTCCAGCTGACACAGATTTAAACCCTGGGCCAAAAAGAACAAAACCTTTCAATTCGAAGAGAGCCAGTAGGGCCTGAAGATCACTGGGTGTAAATTTGGTGGAAGCAGTATCAATTAGGGCTTTCAAAAGGAAATTGGATAGGTGAGACGGAATATTTTCAAAGTTCAAAGTTCAAAATAACATGATTATCAAAGCACATTGGTATATATGACACCTTATACAACCCTGAGATTCACTTTCTTCCATGCATTCACAGAAAATACAAAGAAACACAATAGTATCAATGAAAAACTGCTCACAAGATGGACAAACAATGTGCAAAAGACAACAAAATGTGCCAATAAAAAAAGAGAAAAAAAAGCCCAAAATAATAATAATGAACAAATAAACAATAAATATCAAGAATGTGAAATGAAAAGTCCTTGAAATTGAGTTCATAGGTTGTGGGAACATTTCAGTGATGGGGAAAGTGAAGTTGAGTGAAGTTATCCCCTCTGGTTCAAGAGCCTGATGGTTGAGAGGTAATAACCGATCTTGAACCTGATGGTGTGGTCCTGAGGCTCCTGTACCTCCTTCCTAATGGCAGCAATGAGAAGAGAGCATGGCCTGGCTAGTGGGGGTCTTTGATGATGGATGCTGCTTTCCTGCAACAGTGCTCCATATACAGTACACGTTCTTAATGGTGGGGAGGGTTTTACCCATAATGGACTGGGCCATATCCACTACTTTTCGTAGGCTTTTCTGTTCAATAGCATTGGTGTTTCCTTACTAGGGCTTGATGCAATCAGTCAATATGCTTTCCATCATACGTCACAGAAACAATGCTGTACCGAACATGTACTTACTTTAGAAATTACCTAGAGTTACCCATAGCACTCTATTTTCTAAGCTCCATGTACCTATCCAAGAGCCTCTTAAAAGGCCCTATTGTA
The DNA here is from genome assembly GCF_030028105.1 of Mobula birostris. Classification (NCBI taxonomy): domain Eukaryota; kingdom Metazoa; phylum Chordata; class Chondrichthyes; order Myliobatiformes; family Myliobatidae; genus Mobula; species Mobula birostris. The sequence goes on along the minus strand of NC_092385.1, from coordinate 6,267,983 downwards.
TCCACCTCTACCTCTGTCGCCGACAGCTCATTCCATGCACTCACCGCTCTGCTTAAAAGACTTACCCCTGACATCTATCCTGTATCTACTTCCAAGCACCTTAAAATTGCCCTCTCAAGTTAGCCACTTCAGCCCTGGGAAAAAGCCTCTGACTATCCACACGATCAATACCTCTCAACGTCTCATACACCTGTCAGTAGAACTTCGTCAAAGTTTTGAATGAGGTGTTAAATCTTCCCAAACTTTGCACTTTCTTTGTAATGGCACTTACATGCTGTACCCAGGACCAATCCTCTGAAATGTAAACACCTAAGAATTTAAAGTTGCCTGCCCTCTCAACCTTTTAATTTCTCGATGAGGATTGGCTCATGGACCTCTACTTTTTCCCCCTCCTGTAGTCAATAATCAGCTCCTTGGTCTTGCTAACATTAAGTGAGTGCTTGTTATTGTGATGGGTGTGTGGAAAGAGTTGAAGGGGGAAAGAACACGACTGACAAAATATCTCTAACAGGAGCCAGCACAGTTCAAATAGGCTGAAGGGACTCCTTTTGTAGCATTACAATTTGATCATTCTTGATCAAACAAAAATCGATGTTCATGCCATTAGGCTGGAGGCTACCGAGACGGAGTATGAGTTGTTGCTCTTCCTACCTGAGAGTAGCCTCACCTTGTCAAAAAAAATTCAAAGTTCTAAGTAAAATTTATTATCAGAGTACATACATGTCATCACAAGCAGCCCTGAGATATTTTTCTGCAGGCATACTTAGCAAATCTATAGAACAGCAACTGTAAACAGGATCAATGGACAACAAGACTATGCAAATGCAGATATAAATAAATAGTCAGAATGGGAATGGGGTCGGAATTAAAATATTTGGCCACTGGGGAATACTGCTTTTTGTGGATGGAGCAGAGATGCTCATCTCTACACTACGAAACTGCAAAGAGGGATTGGCTATGACATCCATCATTTTTCATCTGTGCTGAAATTTTCTATCAGCCTTGATGCACAGACTGGCCATCAATACCACAACCAGCAAAACTGCCCTGCACAATTCCACACCATAGTGTAGCTGCAGGGGAAACTAACTGACAATTCCAATTCTGAATTCAACTTGTAGCAAGTAAGCCTTCGTTGGTTCCAAGCCAGTTTTGGAATTGGAATTGGAATTGGTTTATTGTGGTCATGTTCCGAGGTACAGTGAAAAGCCTGCCTTGCCTACTCTTCATATAATTACAGTATAAGGTAAAAAAAAACAATCTGCAGAATAAAGTGTCACAGCCACAGAGAAATGTGCGGCTAAAAAAAAGGAGAAAGATTATAAAACAATGAATTTCATAACCTACACCACACAAAATGGTGGAGGAACTCAGCAGGTCAAGTAGTATCCATGGAAATCAATAAAGATTCGACGTTTCAGGTTGAGGCCCTTCATCAGGACTGAAAAGGAAGGGGGAAAATCCTGGAATAAACAAGTGAAGTGAGGGGAAGGAGGACAAGCTGGCAGATGATAGGTGAAACCAGGTGGGTGGGGAGGGGGTGTTGAAGTAAGAAGCTGCAAGGGGATAGGTGGAAAAGGCAAAGGGGTGGAGAGGAAGAAATCGGATAGGAGAGGAAAGTGGACCATGGGAGGAAGGGAAGGCAGAGTGGCACCAGAGGGAGGTGATCGGCAGGTGAGGAGAAGAGATTAGAGGCCAGAATGGGAAATTGAAGAAGAGGGAAGGAGGACGGTGAAAAATATTTCCAGAAGCTGGAGAAATTGATTTTCATGCATTCAGGTTAGAGGCTAGTTAGACAGAATATGAGTCATTGCTCCTACAACCTGAGAGTGCCCTCATCGTGTCAGAAGAGGACGCCATATCATAACGGGAATGGGGAATGGAATTAAAATGGTTGGTTACCAGGAAATCCTGCTGTTTTGCGGATGGAGTGGAGATGCTCGACAAAGCAGATTCCCAATTCGTGTCTGATCTCACCAATGTAGAGGGGGCCACATCGGGATCACCAGATACAGTAGACAACCCCAAAAGATTCGCAAATGAAGTGTTTCTTCACCTGGAATCACTGCTTGTGTCTCTGAATGAACGTGAGGGAGGAAGTGAATGGGCAGGGTAGCACTTCTTCCACTTGTAGGGATAAGTGCCAGGAGAAAGATTAGTGGGGATGAACGAATGGAGGGAGTGATCCCAGCAGAAAGTGCAAAGTGGTGGGGGAGGAGAGGTAAAGATGTGTTTAGTGATATGATCCATTGAAAATGGCAAGAGTTGTAGAAAATTATGTGTTGGTTGTGGAGGCTCATGGGGTAGTAAGCAAGGACAAAAAGAACACCAGAGAAATTTCATGATTTACCTGCTTCTGATTATGATAACAAGGAAACATTTGAGATCAAGAGTCGATCTTATCATACTAGTGAAGTATTTAATAGTTATAACAGTGGGGTAGAAATTGTCCTTGAGCCAGGTGGCACATGCCTTCAGGTTTTTGCATCTTTAGCCCTTTATCTCTTCCACCTATCACCTCGTTGTTACCACATTGTCGCAGGAAAGCATCCATCATCAGGGACCCCCACCACCCAGGTCATGCTCTCTTCTCACTCCTGGCATCAGGAAGAAGGTACAGGAACCTCATGGCTCATACTGCCAGGTTTAACAAAAGTTAATATCCCTCAACCATCAGCCTCTTGAACCAAAGGGGTAAGTTCACTCAACTTCACTCACCCCAACACTGAATTCTTCCCTCAACCACTTTCAAGGACTTCTCATGTCATGTTCTCACTACTTATGGCTAAGTTATTTAGTACGATGCTTTCTTTCTCATTGTATTTGCACAGAACATAGAACATAGAAGAGTACAGCACAGGAAAAGGCCATTCAGCCCACAATGTTGTGCCAAACCAGCTAAAAAGTACATCAAAACGCCCAAACTGACCCTCCTACCTACACCATGTCCATATCCCTCCATCTTCCTTACTTCAATGTGCTTATCCAAATGTCTCTTAAGAGTCTCTAATGCAATTGCCTCTACCACAACATCAGGCAACACATTCCAGACATCCACCATTCTCTGAGTAAAAAGCTTACCTCTCACGTCCTCCCTTGAACCTACCCCTTCTTTTGTGTCTTTTGCACATTGGTTGAATGCCCAAGTTGGTGTGTTATTTAATTGATCCTGTTATGGAATAAGGGGTGACCTCACTGAAACCTATCGAATGGTGAAAGGCCTTGATAGAATGTGTGTGGAGAGGATGTCTCCTATTATTAAGGCATCCGTTAGTCTTGCGAGACCATGGATCTGCACCTGGAAAGTCTTCACTCTCCAGGGCGCAGGCCTGGGCAAGGTTGTATGGAAGACCAGCAGTTGCCTATGCTGCAAGTCTCCCCTCTCCACAACACCAATGTTGTCCAAGGGAAGAGCATTAGGACCCATACAGCTTGGCACCAGTGGCGTCGCGGAGCAATGTGTGATTAAGTGCCTTGCTCAAGGACACAACACGTTCCCTTGGCTGGGACTCGAACTCACAACCTTCAGGTAGCTAGTCCAATGCCTTAACCACTTGGCCACGTGCCCACACATGCCTCCTATGGTGGGAGAGTTTGAAACCAGAGGATACAGCCTCAGAATAGGGGGGCATCCTTTTAGAATGAAGATGAGGAGGAATTTATGTAGCCAGAGAATGGTGAATCTGTGGAATTCTTTGCCACAGGCAGCTGCGGAGGCCAAGTCTTTATGTATATTTAATGCAGAGGTTGATAAGATTCTTGATTGGTCGGGGAGAAGACAGGAGACTGGGGTTCAGAGGAAAACTGGAAAGCCATGGTGAAATGGCAGAGCAGACTCGATGGGCTAAATGGCCTAATTCTGCTCCTATATCTTATGAACTTATGGTCTCATGTTCTCATGGTTATTATTCAATTATAAATTTGTTGAATATGCCTGCAAGAAAATTAATCTTTATGATGGCATATATGTACTTTGATAATAATTTACATTGACTTTTGACTTTGACTTCCTGCTTCTCACTTCATTCCCCTCCCACCCACTCATCCACCTTCCCCTTCACCTGGTCTCACCTATTACCTGTCAGCTTGTACTCCTTCCCCTCCATCCACTACCTTCTTATTCTAGCTTCTTCCCCCTTCATTTCACTTTGGCTCAAAATGTCGACTGCTTATTCCCCTTCTTAGATGCTGCCTGACCTGCTGAGTCCCTCCAGCATTTTGTACGTTGATCTGCAAAAGCAACACCTCCTCTAACAGCAAAAAAGGACGATTCTTCATGTTGTTCACAACAGACTACTCTTCACAACTTGCACCAACCTGCCCTCAGGTCTCCTTGCTGACAGTTCAGTCAAAAAAAATCTGATGGACTGCTGCAACTTAAAACTTTAATACTTAAATATTTGTGAATTTTCTCATTGGAACTCTGGGATTTGAGAATTGCAAAAGGAATATCTAAACGCGAATGGATGCAGAGAAAAGGAATGGCTGGGAGCAATTGTTAGATTTATAAGAGATTAGTAATGGGTTTTGAAAATAGCTATTCTATTAAAATGTTATTTTAAGAGCTGCTAGCCAACCACAAGATAAACTGCAGCCTTCAACGCTCAAGTGCAATTTAAGCCCTCTCCACTAAAAGCCCAAGCACAATGCTGCTTTATAAACTGAACTGATGAGAAACAATCTCTTCTGACCTCCTGACCTGATGAATCTATAATAATGTTTGTCTTGGTCTTAGTAGAATATCGTATCCACTTAGACAGGCTCAATTTAATATTGTGTTTCAGAAGACTGACACGAAAGGTCTCTCTACGTGGAGGATTAAGACCTTAATCAACGTCCTCTTGGTGGATTTAATTCAGTTAGTCAACTCCTCTATGAACCGTCAGGGGTGGTTTATACTGCAGTGATCACAACAGATATCTAAGAGGGAGTTTTGAAACCAAAGTTATTGAGTAAGTTACGGAGAGATGACAAGTAGTTTCAGACATTATTCATTGGACCATAGGAGAATAAGGGTTGTATAAAATCAAGAGATCAAGAGAGGCATATATTGGGTGAATGTGTACAGACTATCTCCGGGTGAGAAATCAAGATAATTAGATTACAGATTAACATACACAAAATGCTGGAGGAACTCAACCTATCTATAAAGGGGAATAAAGAGCTGACGTTTCGGGCTGATGAAGGACCTCAACCTGAAACATCAGCTCTTTAGTCCCCTCCATAGATGCTGTCTGACCCGGAGTTCCTCCAGCACTTCGTGTGTATTACTCTGTGTGTGTGATTTCCAGCACCCGCAGAATCTCTTGTGTTTAGATTAAAGATTAGCTTTATTTGTCACATGTACATCAAAACATACAGTGCAAGGCATCAAATCGAATCAGTGAGGATGTGCTGGGCTGGCCTCAGTTATCGCCATGGTTCCAGTGCAAACATGCCCATCAACCCTAACCACTGGTCTCTGGAGTATGGGAGGAAACCGTAACACCCAGAGGAAACCCTCAAGGTCACAGGGAGAACAAACAAGCTCCTTACAGACAGCACGGGAGTCGAAACCCAATCTTACAACTGACGCTGTAAAGTGAGGTGCAAACTGCTATGTTACTAGACCAAGAGGGCACGGGTTTAAGGTGAGGTGGAGAGATCTAATGGGGATCTGAGGGGCATCTTCTTCACCTAGGGTGACCTATCAATGGAATAAGGAAGTGGTGGAGGCAGGTACATTAGCAACACCTGAAAGACAGTTGGGCAGGTACATGAATGGGAAAGGTTTAGTGTAGGGGTTCCCAACCTTTTTTATGCCATGGACTAATACCATTAAGCAGAGGGTCCGTGGACCCCAGGTTTGGAAGGATATGGGCAATGGCAAATGTGACCAGCTTAAGTAAGTGTCTCGTCAACCTGGACCAACAGGGCTGAAGGGCCTGCTTCCGTGCTCCTTGACTCTATGACCTACATGTTAGAAAAAGGAATTAAGATCCAAGTCGTGGACAGGGCTCTGTTACTAACCCACCGCTAGTTTAACGTTACTGTCTCCTTGGGTTCTGGATGAAACTGTGATCCTTAATTTTCAGAAAACAAGAAGGTGTGGGACTTCCTCCTCATCAAGAAATACAGCAATTTTATTTCACAGGTTCCCTATCTCGCCCTTCGAAGATCAATATTTTCAGAGGTTTTAAGGACAGTTTTATTTTATAATGTTTCGTAAGATTGTGTAATCATTCAGGATGTCGTGTGCTCGGTGATATTGAGCAGCTGATTAAGAAATCCTTGGATTCCTTAAAGTCCATATTTTTTTATAATCAGCAGAGGGATCTTGAGTCTCCAGCTGGGGATCGATAAACCTCCATCCCTACACCTAGAATACAAAATACCACCATTAAGACCTTTGGGGAGCTGTAAAAATTCTTTAATGTAGCCCCTGACCATCCCATTTAATTTGACAAGGACACCCTGGGATCTATTTTAACAGATGCTGGAAACAGAGATCTTGTCAGGACACTTTAAAACTTAGCTTTTTATAGGATGGTGGTGAATATTGGGAGCCCGCATTGAGGCATTTGATGCTGTAGTGTTCACCAATTTGGAATTCGCTTGTAATTGTTTCATCACGAGTCAAGGTGACATCCTCAGTACACAGTGGTTGGTGTTTCACTCTGGGAGTGCTCGCATTTGTATAGACCCCCCTCCCTTTGCTTGCCTCGGTCCTGATTGGTTACCCTTTCAGATTACCTTTGAAATCTATTGGCTCATGTTTCTTTGGCTCTTAGTGGGTTCGTAAATGGTGTCTATTTTGAAGTTTGTTTATCAACATATCATAAGAAAAACATGCTTCTAAAGATTATCGTGCATGCTTGGTGTTTGCCTGCGTCAGAACCTCCACGGAATAATTGTGCATGTACAAGAAGAGCTGAAAAGCTCTTTCAGACCCAGCCAAGTAATTAGATTCAGATTCATTTATTTATCACATGTAGATCAAAACATACAGTGAAGTCTGTCGTTTGCATTAACAACCAACATATGCTGGGGGCAGCCCGCAAGTGTTGCCACACATTCCAGTGCCAAAATAGCATGCCCACAATCCTTAGCAGCACAACATAGAACACAACAAAACAAATACCAGGCAACAAAGTAATAACAGTGAAATAAGCCACATTCTTCCACCCCTCCCTCTCAACGACACATATACACAGTCCTCTGACTCCAGGACAGGCCACCTTCAGCCTCCAGTTTCCAGTGGACTTGTGGATTTACAGACACTGGTCCCTGACTTCCCCAGTGTGCTCGCAAAGATTCGCAGACTTGTCACTGGTAACCCCAGTATCCTGCTTCTTGTGACTTGTGAGGTCAGTCAAAGTTATCCTTTTTGATTCCAGACCACTCAACCATCAGGCTCTTGAACCAAAGGGGATAACTTCACTCAGCTTCACTTGCCCCATCATTGAAATGTTAGCACAATCAATGGACTCAATTTCAAGGACTCTTCGTCTAACATTCTCGATGTTTACTGCTTAATTATTTATTATTATTATTTCTTTCTTTTTGCACTTTCACAGGTGCCATCTTTTTCACACTGTTTGAACACCCAAGTTGGTGCAGTCTTTCATTGATTCTGTTATGGTTATTATTCTGTGGATTTATTGAGTATGCCTACAAGAAAATGAATCTCAGGATTGTATATGGTATCATTTATGTACTTTGCTAATACATTTACTTTGAACTTAGAATGTTCCCCTTTCTGAAAATGATGTTTTCCAAAGGCATTGTCCATTGATGGGTCCTGAAGTGGCTATAGAAGCTAATCCAGGATCTACATAACTGGGATGTTAAGGTGGATTCCCTTAATGGAGAACATCTGTGCATGACTTTGTTTAGCGTGGGGAGACTGATCCTCGGGCAGTCATCACATTTTCCCTGACATATCAGAGTCAGGGAATACAAGATGAGTGAGGACCCTTCACTACTGAAGCTTTCCTCCGTCTTCACTGCCATTGTGATGTGTCATCATCTTCTGCCAGCTCCACCATTGAGGTCTTGGTTGGATCGCTCTTTGTCCAGAACCTGCCCTTGACCTCGCCACCATGGGTGAGCCTACCAGGAGTTAAGCGCTAGATCACATCACTCTCTTGATCTCAAGGCTCTCCACGATGGCAAGGTGATGATCCTTGGAGAAGATCAAGTCACCTCAGCTCATAGATGGAGCATCACGCATCCTACCAGCCAATCCTACTGTAATGCTGAAGGATCACTGCACGGTCTGAAGAGCTGTTCATGGGTTACAATGTTAAACTGATGCCTTAACTCCACTGTAAAAGCTGTATTTTCCAGTGATGCAGGTGAGGGGGTTTATTCTCCTGTTACCAGGTGCGATATTGAAAGACAGGTAAGTATTGGCCAGCACACCAGAGAACACTGTGTGCTCCTCAACGTTCAAAGTAAATTTATAATCAAAGCACATATATGTCATAATGTACTGTACTAGCCCAAGGTTCATTTACCTGCAGGCATTCACAGTAGAACAAAGAAATAAAATAGAATCAATAAAAAATTACACACAAAGGCCGACAAACAACCAATGTGCAAAAGAAGACAAACTGTGCAAATACAATCAATCAGTCAATCAATCAATCAATCAATAAATAAACACACTACTGTGCAGAAGTCTTTGGCACATAAGTAAGCTAGGGTGTCTCAGACTTTTGCACAGTACTGTAGTAATTTTATGTATTGCACTGTACTGCTGCACAAAAAAAAAACAAATATCATGATATATGTGAGAGGTGATAAACCTGATTCTGATAAAGGACTCTATTCTAGACTGAGAGTGGGAAGAAGGCAGGTAGAGGGGGATCATTGTTTAGAAAAGGAGAAGGGAGTGGGAAGCACCAGAAAGACATTCTGTAATGATCAATAAACCAATTGTTTGGAATCAAATAACCTTGCCTGGTGTCTCGGGGCTGGGTGTGTCTGCACCTGTGCCACCCCCTACCCCCAGCTCTGCCACCTGTCCCACAGCCTCCCACGGTGCCCCATACTCACCATCCCCAACATCCCACAAACTAGCTTTCCCTTCCACGTTGACAAATGCAGTACTGTGCTGAAGTCTGAGGCAGTCCAGCTATATATACGTGCCTAAGGTTCCTGCACAGTTCTGTAGAAAGATAAACACATAAGTAAGCATTGAGAACACGGGTTGTCGAGTCCTTGAAAGTGAGTGTGTAGGTTGTGGAATCAGTTCAGCGTTGAGGTGGGGGAAGTTATCTGTGCTGGTCAGGAGTCTGATGATTGTAGGGTGATAACTGTTCCTGAACCTGGTGGCTTAGTTCTGTACCTTCTTCCCAATAGAGTATCGAATTTTGAAAGGCCTCAGCAGAGTGGATGTGGAGAGTATGTTCCCTATGGCGGGTGAGTCTAAGATCAGAGGACACACCCTCAGAATAGAGGAATGTCCTTTTAGAATGGAGATGAGGAGAAATTTCTTTAGCCAGATGCTGGTGAATCTGTGGAAGTCATTGCAACAGGCGGCTGTGGAGGCCAAGTCATTGGGTGTGTTTAAGGCAGAGGTTGATAGATTCTTGATTGGCCAGGGCACGAAGGGATACGGGGAGAAGGCAGGAGATTGGGGCTGAGAAGGAAAATGGATCAGCCATAATGAAATGGTGTAGCAGACTCAATGTGGCAAATAGCCTAAGTCTGCTCCTATATCTTATGGTAGTAGTGAGAAGAGCATGGTCTGGATGGTGCTTTTTCATTGCAGTGCTCCTTGTACATGTACTCAATGGTGATTCAGCGAAGTTATGTATGGAGCTTTTTGAATTCATCAGCTTTCAATATCGACTGCTACAGGCTTCTCTAATCCATTCTTTCAATCTTCATGACAAGCCTACGATGTAACACTTTATCAAATGGCTCTCAGAAGTCCATCAATGTCATATCAACTGCATCGGCTTGATGTTACCTCATCAAAAAAAACTCTTATCAAGTTAGTTAGGCACAATTTGTCTTTAACAAATCCATACCAGCTTACTCTAATTATCCCACATTTGTTCAAGTGTCTGCTGATTTTGATCCTGATTATTGTGTTGAAATCTTTCCACATCAACTGGATGAAACTGACTGGTCTCCGACTGCTCTGCTGCTCCCTTCATACATGAAAAGAAATGTAGTTTTTTGCTGCCATTAGCATCTAGAACATAGAAGAGTATGGCAGAGGAACAGGCCCTTCGGCTACTGATCTTGAGCTAGACTAATTAAATTACTCCTTAAGTACCACAGCCACTTTCCATCCGTGCCGGGTTGAGTGTTGAGCTCACAACTCGGCCTCGTAAAAAAGACTGCGCTGTGAGAAGGACGTAGGGGACCACACACACAATCTTTCCTCCAAGACAACCACTTGGAAAAGTGGTCGCCGAGGCTCTGGCAGAGTATGGCACACACAAAAAAAATGCCACAGCAGACTAATCTCTCCTGCCCACACTATGTCCATATCCCTCCATTCTCTAAGAGCCTCTTAAAGTCCTCTAATACATTTGCCCCACCACCACTCTGGTATTGCATTCCAGGCACCCAGCACTGTGTAAAAAAAGGCCCTATTTTGATCCAGTACATTGTGGCTTCCATACCAGTTGGTGATGCAACCAGTCCGAATGGCACAATACCTCCTCCCTCACCTGCATTCAGGACCCCAAACAGTCCTTCCAGGTGAGACAACACTTCACCTGCGAACCTGCTGGGGTCATCTATTGTGTCCAGTGCTCCCAATGCAGCTTCCTCTACATTGGCGAGGCCCGTCATAAATTGAGGGACCACTTTGTTGTGCACCTCTGCACCAGTCAACACATGGGACTTCCTGGTGGCCAAACATTTTAATTCCCATCCTAGTGTGTTAGTCCATGGCCTACCCTTGTGCCAAGATGAGGGCCACGCTCAGGGTGGAGGAGCAACACATATTCTCTCTGGGTAGCCTCCAATGTCACAAAACAACAAATTTCACAACATTTGCTAGTCATAATAAAACTAATTTGGATTCTGATTCTGAACATACCCTCTGTCACTGTAAATGCATGCCCTTTAGTACAGTATTAGAAATTTCCAGCACTGTAAAAAGATACTAGCTGTCTAGTCTATCCGAACTTCTCACAATCTTATAAACATCTGTTACATCTCCACTCAGCCACCGCCACTCCAGTTGTTGGGAGGAAAGGAATTGTCAACGTTTCAGTCGAAACACTGCTTAGACTGAGATGAGAGCAGAAATGTCTGGTATAAAGAGGAAAAGGGCAGTGGTGAGACAGGAGTCTGAGAAGATTGGTTGACTGAAAAGGGGTGTAAGAAGTGAGAAGTTTGTGCCAGGTAGGGAGAGCGAGAGGGAATTGAGTTTGGGAGACAGTGAATGGTAAAAGGATCCAGACAAAGTAAGAGACAGAGAGAGAGAGAGAGAGAGAGACAGAGACAGAGAGAGAGAGAGAGAGAGAGAGAGAGACAGAGAGAGAGAGAGAGAGAGAGACAGAGAGAGAGAGAGAGAGAGAGAGAGAGAGAGAGAGAGAGAGAGAAGAGAGAGAGAGAAAGAGAGACAGGCAGAGATCTAGTTCTTGCTATGTTGCAGTGCTCGAGTGGGGGCTTGACTCTGAGAGAGAGAGAGAGAGAGAGAGAGAGGGAGGGAGGGAGAGGGAGAGTGGGAGAGAGAGAAAGCTAGTTTTTGTTATGTCACAGTGCTTGAGTGGGGTGGGAACCGAAAGAGAGATTAAAGGTTAGCTATATCTGTCACACAGGCACTGAAATATTGAAACATGCAGTGAAAGGTATCGTTTAGCTTCCAGCACCAGCACATGCCCACAACACAGTAACCCTAACTGTAATATAGTCATAGGTTAAGGGTCAAAGGTGAAATATTCAAGGGGAACCTGAGGAGGAACCTTTCACTTAGAGGATGGTGTGAGTGTGGAATCAGCTGCCATTGATAGTAGTGGATACAGGTTCAATTTCAACATTGAAGAGAAATTTGGATTGGAGGAATAAGCCCAGAAGTCCATAGGACATAGGAACAGAATTAGGCCATTTGGCCCATCAAGTCAGCTCTGCCATTCCATCATGGCTGATATTATCCCTCTCAACCTCATTCTCCTGCCTTCTCCCCATAACCTTTGTAGCCCTGATTAATCAAGAACCCATCAACCTCTGCTTTAAATATACCCAATGACTTGGTCTGCAGAGCCATCCATGGCAATGAATTCCACAGATTCACCACCCTCTGGCTAAAGAAATACCTCCTCATCTCCATTCTAAGTGCATGTACTTGTTTTCTGAGGCTGTGCCTTTTGGTCCAAGAAGCCCCCACTATAGGTTATATCCCCTCCACACCCACTTTAAGTTGGCCTTTCAATATTCTATCAATGAGATTCCCCCCTTATTCCTCTAAACTCCAGGAAGTATAGATGCAGAGCCTCACATGCTCCTCATATGTTAACCCTTCTATTCCTGGGATCATTTTCATGAACCTCCTTTGCAGCCTCTCTAATGCCAGCACATCTTTTCATAGATAAGGGACCCAAAGCTGCTCACAATAGTCCAAGCATGGTCTGACCAATGCCTTATAAAGCCTCAGCGTTACATACTTGCTTTTATATTCTAGTCCTTTCAAAATGAATGCCAACATTGTATTTGTCTTCCTCACCACTGACTCAACCTGCAATTTGGGATTCTTGCCTGAATTTCCCAAGTTCTTCTGCACCTCAGATTTTTGAATTTTATCCCCATTTAGAAAATAGTCTACGCCTTTATTCCTTCTACCTACGTGCATGACCATGCATTTCCCTACACCATATCCCATCTGCCATTTCATTGCCTAATGTAGACACCCTGCTTCCTCACTACTACCAGCCCCTCCACCTATCTTCATATTGTCCGCAAACTTGGCCACAAAACCATCAATTCTGTCATGCAAATCATTAACACATAACGTGAAAAGAACCTTGTCAAAGGCCTTCTGAAAATCCATGTAGACAACGTTCACTGACTGTACTTTGTCTATCCCGCCTGTTATTTCCTCAAAGAACTCCAACAGATTTGTCAGGCAAGATTTGTCCTTAAGGAAACCATGTTGACTTTGGCCTATTTTGTCATGAGCCTTCAAGTACAGTACCTCAAAACCTCATCCCTCACAACATCTTCCCAACCACTGAAATCAGGCTAACTGGCCTGTAACTTCCTTTCTTCTGCCTCCCTCGCTTCTTAAGGAGTAGAGTGACGTTTGCAATTTTTCAATTCTCCGAAACCATTACAGAATCTAGTAAATCATGAAAGATCATTACAAATGCCTCCATAAACTCTTCAGCTCCTGGTTCAGAACCCTAGGGTCTATTCCATCTAGTCCAGGTGACTTATCTATCATCAGACTTTACAGCTTCCCAAACACCTTCTCCTTAGAAATAGCAACTGCACTCACTTCTATCCCCTGACACTCTCATATTTCTGGCATTCTGCTAGTGTCTTCTACAGTGAAGACTGATGCAAAGTACTTAGGTTCGTCTGCCATTTCCTTGACCCCCATCACCTCCTCTCCAGGTCATTTTCCAGTGGTCTGATATCCATTCCTTTCTCTCTTTTACTCTTTATATATACAGAAAAACCTTTTGTATCCTCTTTAATACTATTGGCTAGCTTACCTTCATATTTAATCTTTTCTCTCTTTATGGATTTTTAATTGCCTTCATTTGGTTTTTAAAAGCTTCCCAATCCTCTAGCTTCCCTCTAATATTTACTATATTATATGCCCTTTTATTAGATTAGATTAGATTAGATTCAACTTTATTGTCATTGTGCCAAGTACAGATACAAAGCCAATGAAATGCATTTAGCATCTGACCAGAAATGCAAACAATAGTGTTAATTACAAAATAACTGCGAATAACAAAAGTGCTACTGCACACAAATATAAAAGTACTGAGACAGTACAGTAAGGATGCAATACTGCTTAGTGCTGTGATAAGGGGTTCAGCAGGGTCACAGCCTCAGGGAAGAAGTTCTTCCTGTGCCTGCTGGTGCGAGAGCGGAGGCTCCTGTAGCGTCTACTGGATGGGAAGAGAGTAAAAAGTCCACGGTTAGGGTGAGATGCATCCCTGATGATGCTTTTCGCCCTGCCCAGGCAGCGTTTGACTGTTTGACTTATGCTGTTTGACCTCCCTTGTCAGCCATGGCTGCCTCATCCTCCCTTTAGAATTCTTCATCTTTGGGATGTATCTATCCTGCACCTTCCAAATTGCTCCCAGAAACTCCAGCCATTGCTGTTCTGCCATCGTCCCTATCCTTTTTGTACAGGTCATACCCTCCCCAGTAGAGATCCCTACAATCCAGAAATCTGAAAATTTGCCCCCTGCACCAATTCATCAGCCACACATCCATCTGCAAAATCTTACCCTCACTGGCGCGAGGCATAGGACCTGTCAAATGCCTAATAGATCCGTCATGATTGCAACCTGCTGAGAAGTCCTAAAAGCACCCAAGTTCTTTTTAAATCTCGCATATTGTCACCAAGGAACGATCTCTTGTGTTGATTGCGGGCTGCCAAAAAGCCCTGGAAGCATCCACGCTCTTTTAAAATGTTTTGCTATTTCACAATGATGCTTGCAGCCCAATTAAGAAGGTCTATGGTCCAGGTGCAGGTCGATGGGACAAGTCAGATTAACAGTTTGGCACGAACTAGATGATCCAAAGGCCTTCTTTCTGTGCTGTATGAAGTTATGTCTTTGGACTGGGGGAGGGAACACATGCAGTCACAGGGAGAATATACAAACTCCTCACACACAGCAGCAGGAATTAAAATCTAATCAGTGATCGCTGGCACTGTAAAGCGACTGCACTAAGCACTACGCTATCATGTTGGCCTAACTGATGATCTTATGACAAACCTGACATTTGGCATCTTTTTCATGATTTTAAATGTACGGAGTAAATCTGAATTCAGAACAACTTGGAATGCAGGGCTTTGAGACAGGAAGCATACAGATCAGTGTGGGGAATTCCTCTTGCATGAAACCTGACAGCAATCACCTTAAAGAGTCGAGGGTGCCTCATGCCTGTTAATCAGGTATGTCAAAATGCAAGCAATGTGGTAAGAATCTGAAACATCCCGATGAAATGGGACTGACTGATTCTCTCTGCCTTAAAGAGATAAAAGAAGGAAAGAAAAATACCCTGGGAATGTAGAGATCTATCAACAAACATATTCCACTTTCATAATTGTATTATGCCCAGCATATGTCAGAGATCAGCTGAAAATTGATTGCGGATGGTGCTTTGTAAGGTACACATAAACTGAACATTACCATGCAGACCATGAATACTTAGCATTATCCAAAGGTGCCTCTCATATTGATCACCAATAACTGTAGAATAAAAAAAGAATCAGTACTTCAGGACATATAGACGAGTAGCAGCTCTCCATACAGAGGATACCCTCAGTGGCCACTTTATTAAGTACACTTGTACACCTGCTCGTTAATGCAAATATCTAATTAGCCAATCATGCAGCATCAACACAATGCATAAAAGCATGCAGACATGCGCAAGGGGTTCAGTTGTTGTTCAGACCAAATGGGAAAGAAATGTGATCAAAGTGACTTTGACCGTGGCATGATTGTTGGTGCCAGATGGGGTGGTCTCAGTATCTCAGAACCTGATGATCTCCTGGGATTTTTGCGCAAGTTTATTGTCAAAGTGCAGATATATCACTATATACAACCCTGAGATTGGACTGGGGGAGGGAACACATGCAGTCACAGGGAGAATATACAAACTCCTCACACACAGCAGCAGGAATTACAACTCTTGCAGGCATTCACAATAAATACAAAGAAACATAATAGAATTAATGAAAGACTGCACACAATAGGGCAGACAAAAACAATATGCAAAAGACAATAAAGTGTGGAAATACAAAAAAAAATAAGCAATAAATATGTGGGGCATGAGATAATAGTCCTTGAAAGTGAATCCATAGGTTGTGGGAACATTTCAGTGATGGGGCAAGTGAAGCTGAGTGATGCTATTCCCAATGCTTCAAGAGCCTGATGGTTGAGGGATAATACTTGTTCTTGAAGCTGCTGGTTAGGGTCTTGAGACTCCTGTATCTCCTTCCTGATAACAGCATCGAGAAGAGAACGTGGGCCTGGAAGGTGGGGTCCTTGATGATGGATGTTAATTTCCTGAGGCAGCAGTCTATGTTGATACGCTCAATCTCGGGGAGGTCTATACCACTGGTGGCCTGGTCTACATCCACTATTTTTTGCAGGATTTTCCCTTCAAGGGCGTCAGTGTTTCCATACCAGGTTGTGATGCAACCAGTCAATATAATCTTCACGGCACACCTGTAGAACTTTGTCAAAGTTTTAGATGACATGCTGAATCTCTGCAAGCTTCCAAGAAAATAAAGGCGCTGACATGCATCCTTTGTAGTGGTATCTACATGCTTGGTTTCCTCCTGAAGTCAATCAGCAGCTCCTTGGTCTTGCTAACATTGAGTGAGAGGCGGTTGTTGTGGAATCACTCAGGCAGACTTTCAATCTCCCTCCTATACGCTGATTCATCATCACCTTTGATTTGGCCTATGCCGGTGTTATTAGCAAACTTAAGTAAGACATTGGAGCTGTGCTTAGCCTCACAGTCATAAGTATAAAGCAAGTAGAGCAGGGGGCTAAGCACAAAGCCTTGTGGTGCACCTGTGCCAATGGAGACTGTGGAGGGAATGTTTTTTTTCCAATCCAAACTGACTGGGGTCTGCAAGTGAGGAAATTGAGGATCCAATTACACAAGGAGGTATTGAGGCCAAGGTCTTGGAGCTTATTGATCAGTTTTGAGGGGATGATGGTACAGAATGCCAAGCTACAATCAATAAAGAGCATCCTGATGTATGCATCTTCACTGTCCAGATGTTCCAGGGTTGAGTGACAAGCCAATGAAATGACATCTTTTTTGGACCTATGCCAGTAGGCAAATTGCAGTGGATCCAAGTCAGTAGTCAGGCAGCAGTTGATGTGTTTCGTCACCAACCTCCCTAAGCACTTCATCACAGTGGATGTAAATGCAACTGGAGGCATTGCCGTTCTTCTTAGGCACTGGTATAATTGAGGCCTACTTGAAGCAGGAGGGTACCTCAGTCTACCTAAGCAGGAGGCTAAAGATGTCAGTGAACACTGCAGCCAGTTGATCAGCACAGGTCTTTAGTACTCAGTCAAGCACCCCATCTGGGCTGGGTGCTTTCTGTGTGTTCACACTCATGAAGGATGCTCTCACATAGGAGTTGATTTGTTTCTTCACCAATCTCTCAAAACATTCCATAACAGTGAGACTGTAAATGCATTGTGAGATTAAATCACATGGTCACTGGGGACTGTGGGAGCTTGTGAAGGTGCCCCCATGTTTTGACGGTCAACGCGAGCATAAAAGGCATTGAGCTCATCTGGGAGTGAAACCTTGTTGTCACCAATGTCACTTAGTTTTATCTTGTAGCTGGTGACAGTATTCAAACCCTGCCACAGCTATCAAGTATCCCTCAGTGAATCATTTGGTCTGGAATTGCCATTTCACATATGAGATGGTTTTCTGGAGGCTGTATCTGGACATCTTGTAACTTTCCTGGTCACCAGATCTGAATGCCACTGACCTGGCCCTCAGCAGATTGCAGATCTCATGGTCTATCCAGGGCTTCTGGTTGGGAAGACTCTGAATGATTTTGCGGGGACACTGTCGTCTACGACTGTTTTTATAAGTCAGTGACAACAATGGCATGGATCCTTTGATGAGCTCTTGAAGACAATCCAGTCCACCGACTCGAAGCAATCCCATAGCCTCCATCTGTATGCGGGTAGGAGGAGGACAGCCAGATAGTCAGGTATCCGGAAATGAGGTCTAGGGATCGAAAGGTAGGCATTCCTAATCATAGTATAACAATGGTTGAGTGTCTTGGGATCCCTTGTACTACAGGTGACGGGTTGAAGATAACTGGGCAGAGATTTCTACAAACAAGAAATCTCTTCCCAATTATCAAACAAGCCTGTTTGAAGTCCCTGGCAATGATGTGAAAGGCATTGGGGTAAGCTTTTTCTTGTTTGCTGATCGCAGCACTCAGTACTTTGAGTGCCTGCTTAACATTGGTCTTTGGCAGTATGTAAGCTGCAGTACGTATCATAGGAATGAACTCTCTTGGTACCTAAATGATTAGATGTTCCAGCTTGGGGGAACAAGAATTCAACAACACCGCTATGTCCGAGCACCACGAAGAGTTTATCATGAAACACAGACGCCCACCTTTGGCCTTCTACGAATTAGCAGTCCAGTCTATCCAGTGTATCAAAAAGACCCCTAGTCTTACCGATGTATCTGGCATGTCTTGAGTGAGCCAAGTCTCTGTGAAACACAGAATGCAGCAATCCTTCACTTCCCTCCGGTACAGTATTCTTGCCCTTAGATCCATCATCTTATTCTACAATGACTGTATATTTGCTGACAAGATAGCGGGTAGAGGAAGTTTCATACCCCAATGTTTTAGTCTGGCTTGGAGTTCTCCCATCCACCCTCTCTTCCAGTTGTAGTGATGTACCTTCATCTGCTTAAAGGCGCCGTAACTGTGTTCCTTTGAGCTAAGTCTGCTGAGTCCTTCAAAAGATTGTGAAAATGCTGGTTCATGTAACTTCAAAAGAGTATTTATTATCAAAGTAGGTATGCAGTATGCAGCTCTGAGATTCATTTGTTTCCTCCACAGACAGCCACAAAACAAAGAAAAACAAGAAAGAAAACTATGGAACCCTTTCAAAGAAAAAACTTCAACCCCCCCCCGACGCAAAAAGCAAATCCCGCAAACAGCAACAGAACATCAACAGCCCGTGCATAAAACAAATCACACAAACAGCAACAAGAAAGAACGAGCAAAAACACAGAATATAAAACACAAAATCAGAGTCCATATTTAGTTCAGCTCTATGTTCATTATCTGCAGGCTACCCTGATTCAAGGTGTCCCAAAAATAGCAACAGAAAAAGGAGCGACCATAAACCAGTAAAACACATCATAATGAGAATTGCAGATCAAACCCACAAACCACGTCGATTCAAGTTTGCTCTGGCATCATCCTCCAAAAGCATCAAGGAGAGAGAGCGATAATTTGAATGCAGGGCCTTCCCTCAGGAGCAGCAAGTAAGAGGGAAAGAGAGAGACTGTCACACGCAAACACCTTCCTCCGGTAGCAGCAAGCAAGAGGCCGGTAGACGGTGCTGCAAACTCGCCTCACCTTCCACATTCACATAGTCACATATATGTACATATAGTAAAGTCACACATATGTGCTGTACATGAATATATGTACTGTTTTTTGCACCTTGGCCCCAAAAGAATGATGTTTTGTTCAGTTGTACAGTTGAATGACAATGAACTTGAAGCCCTTCTGATTATCCTCTGCACAATGCTTCAGTTGTGTCCAGTTACAACCGTCCACTTGCTTTATAAATTTTATCTTTGCCGCATCCCATAAGTAAACGGCTTATCAAATAACCCCAGCACCCTGCTTTTGATTTGGCTGAGTGGATGCACAATAAAATTTCACCAGACTGACTTAATCACTGAAATGCTTCACTGGCCATAAGAGATCTGAAGATTTGTGTATTATTAGTTTCCTTTCTCCTGACTGTGATTTATTACCATCTTGATAACTAAACAGTTATCTGTGTAGCTAAATACTGAAATGTGTAGTTCTGGATAACCAATCTACCATATAAAATGTTACAGTATTGTTAACTAAACAATCTCCACCAACCATGTCCTGTTGGAAACATGAATGAGTGTGCTTATAGGCAGATGCAGCCCCACTTTATACCTCAGAATCAGGTTTAATATCCATCACAAGTGGGACTTCCCGGTGGTCAAATATTTTAATTCCAATTCCCATTCCCATTCCAACACATCAGTCCACGGCCTCCTCTTATGCCAAGTGAGCCTCTCTCAGGGTAGAGGAGCAACACCTTATATTTCATATGGGTAGCATCCAATCTGATGGCATGAATATAGGTTTCTGATTCTGGTGAACAAAAATCCCCCCCCCCCCACCTCCTCTATTGCCCACTCTGACCTTTTACCATTTCTTACCTGCCGATTACTTCCCCCTGGGTCCCTCCTCCTCCCATTTCTCCTATGGTCCACTCTCCTCTTCTATCAGATTTCTTCCTCTCCAGCCCTTGATCTTTCCCACCTACCTGGCCTCACCTGTCTCCTTCCAGTCAGCCCCTTTCCCCTCCCACCTACCTTTTTATTCAGGCATCTCCCCCCTTACCTCTCAGTCCTGAAGAAGGGTCTCTGTCTGAAACGTCGACTGTTTACTCTTTTCCATAAGTGCTACCTGGCCTGCTGAGTTCCTCCCGCATTTTCTGTGTATTGCTTTGGATTTCCAGAATCTGCAGATTTTCTCGTGTTTGTCATAAAATTTGTTATTTTCGCTCCAGATCTTTGTTATCTACAGATACTGAATTTCACCTTCCATATCTGTTAGCAATGGGCCATTACAGTTCAGAATCAGGTATACCATCACTGATATATGTTATGAACTTTGTTGTTTTGCGGCAACAGTACTGTGCAGGACAAAAAAAAATACTATAACAACATATACTAATATATAGAGTACTGCGCAAAAGTCTTAGGCATATATTTATAGCCAGTGTGCCTAAGACTTTTGCACAGTACTGCATTTGTCAACGTGGAGTAAGGACCGAGTTGTAAATCTGGTAGGAGCAAAGGACGTTGGAAGCGACAAGAGTGGAACACTGCGGGAGGGGTGTGGGCTAGGTGGCAGAGAAGGAATGTCGGGGCGGGGAGAGCGGGGTGCGGGTACAGACATATCTGGCACAGAAACGCCAGGCAACATCATTTGATTCCAAACAATTGGTTTATTGATCATTACAGAATGTCTCTCTGGTGCTTCCCACTCCCTCCTCTCCCTTCCCCTTTTCCCAACCATGATTCACCATCTCCCTGGCCCCTTCCCCCTTCCCACTCTCAGTCCACAATAGAGACACATATCTGAATCAGGTTTATCATCACTCACATGTGTCATGAAATTTGTTTTCTTTTTGCAGTGGCAGTACAATACAAAATATAAAATTACTACAGTACTGTGCAAAAGTCTTAAGCACCCTAGATATATATATGTGCCTCAGACTTTTGCTCAGTACTGTATATAAATAATTAAATTAAGTAAGTAGTGGCAGGTGAACTGTCTGTGTTTGTGAGGGGTTGGGTGGGAGGAACAGGGCCTGTTTTTTCTGTTGCTTGTGTTCTGAGCTGTTCTGCTGAGGATGTGGACATGCTGTGTAGGCGCTGGAATGTGTGGTGACACTTGCAGTCTGCCCTGAGCCCATACCTAGGTTGTGCTGTTTGTTAAACACAAATGATGCATTTCACAAGCAAGAGAAAATTGGCAGATGCTGGAAATCCAAGCAACACACAAAATGCTGGAGGGACTCAGCAGGCCAGGCAGCATCTATGGAAAAGAGTACAGTCGACATTTCGGGCTGAAGCCCTTCGGCAGGACTGAAGAAAAGAAGACACATTTCACTGTAATTTGGTGTACATGAATCTGAAATATTTCAGATTCAGGTTCTGAATCTAAATCTGAAGAGAGACTCCAAACTTATTTCAACATCCTTCCAGATGTGGAAGTGCTTTGCATTTGAAATGCTCCCTTTGGACCTCTTTTCCCTTAGTTCATCAGCTGAGGTAATTTTGCTAAGAGGGAGTTAAAGCAAATGTGTTAACTGTTGCCTCTTTTATGGGAAAGAGCCCATGGGACTTCCCCGAAGTGTTATCAAGGGATACCAAACAAACTGGTTTAGTGCCAGACTATGTAATGGGGCCTGAGGGCTATACAGCTGCTAAACAAGATGATATCCTATCCGTCTAATAGGGAGTCCCTCTGGACCCTCTCTACATGGTATTCTAAATTAAAAGTGCTCCAGTCTTCACCACCTGACAGCGCGAGTAAATGTCAAAACACCGCCTTGGATGTGTGGACAGGAAAGAGCTTGAGTGTATCATCAGTGAAGACATAGGGCTGTCTGAAAAAACATTAGAATACATTCTAAGGTCTGAGTGGCGTCTCAACAACAGCCTTGCACTCAGCGTCAGTAAAGACAAAGAATTGATTGTAGACTTCAGGAAGGGGAAGTCAAGAGAACATGGCCTCAGAATAGAGGAATATCCATTTAGAACGTAGATGAGGAAGAATTTCTTTAGCCAGAGAACAGTGAGTCTGGAATCCATTGCCACAGGTGGCTGTGGAGGCCAAGTGACTGGCTATATTTAAGGCAGAGGTTGATTAGTCAGGGCATGAAGGGATATGGGGAGAAGGCAGGAGATTGGGGCTGAAAGGGAAATGGATCAGCAATGATGGAATGGCGGAGCAGACTCGATGGGCCAAATGGCCTAAATCTGCTCCTATATCTTATGTTCTAACATGGGCCAGGCCTTATCAAGCAGTCAGCAACGAACAGCATGAGAAGCTTTAATGCTAGGTATCAACTTCTCTGAAGTTCTATCCTAACTTATTTACTTAAGCCCATCACTTCCACTGGGTCACAGGCTGTCGACAGCAGTTCACCAGAGTCCACTATCCTGGGTCATTCTATCAAGTTTTCCCCAGGTTTTGCCTTTTTTTGAAAATCTTTCCTTTCTCAGGGAGCTTCTCTTGGCATATCTGTAGCTCTGAGTTTTTAATGGGATGGGGTTGCTGGTCCATTGCCCAAGCCTCCTCCTATCACAGCCAGACTTCCGACTGTTCATGGTGGAGTTGAAGATCTATCCTGGGCCCAGAAGGCTCATTAGCTGCTATATTTCTTTAGGAGTTTGAGGAGATTTTGTATGTCACCAAACTTCTACAGATGTACCCAGTTCTAACTGGTTGCATCACAGTCTGGTACAGAGGGGACACTGAACCCGATCATTCATGGGCAATAATCTCCCCAGCAACGAAGAAGTGGTATCTACCGTATCATTAAGGACCCCCACCACCCAGGACATACCTTCTCTTCATTACGACCATCAGAGAGAAGGTACAGGAACCTGAAGACACATACTCAACATTTTAGGAACAGCTTCTTCCCCTCCACCATCAGATTTCTGAATGGACAATAAACCCATGAACACTACCTCACTATTTTAGTTCTCCTTTTGCACTATTTTTTCATTTATATATATATTTCTTATTGGAAGTTATGGTATATTTTATGTATTGCATTGTACAGCTGCTGCAAAGCAACAATTTTCATAACATGCTATATGTCAGTGATAATAAAAACCCGATTCTGTTTCTGAGCCAGACAGGACAGGAAAACGTGTTTTCCCCACTCCTCATATGATCTGCTGGGATTCACAAGGCTACAGATATTTGATGCAGTTTCGGAGTCTTCCAATAAAGAAATGTCTGCATTTCATGTGGTCACGTAAGCAGATAAGGTGGTAAAGAAGGCATTGGGGTAGTGGGTTTATGAGTCAGGACTGCATTCATGCACAGTTTATTCCACATCTGTACTTTAGCCTCCCAATTCTTTCTTCTTTGCAATTGCTGAATGTTTTTTGTTGCATGTCGCACCCTGACCAACACACCACGGCAAATTCCTAAAACAGTAAATATACAGTATATGGTGAATAAAATGGATTCTTGATTTATACAGCAACAGTTGTATAAGACTTTGGTTAGGCTTCACTTGGAGTATTGTGTGCAGTTCTAGTTACCTCATTACAGGAAGGATGTGGAGGCTTTGGAGAGGGTGCAGAAGAGGTTCACCAGGATGCTGTCTGGATTAGAGAGTATGAGGTTTAAGGAGAGGTTGGACAAATTTGGTTTGGTTTCTCTGGAGTGTCAGTGGCTGAGGAGAGTCCTGATAGAAGATTATAAAATTAACGGAGACATACCTAGGGTTCACAAACTTGAAACGTTGACTATGCTCTTTTCCATAGACGCTGCCTGGTCTGCTGAGTTCCTCCAGCATTTTGTGTGTGACATATAGGGTTCATTCGTTATGTGCCATGTCGTATGATGTGGGCGATCATGACTATGGTTGCTCTTGGCAAACTTTTCTACATAAGTTATTTGCCATTGCCTTATTCTGAGTAGTGTCTTTACAAGACGTGTGACCTCAGCCATTATCAATACTCTTCAGAGATTGTCTGCCTGGTGTCAGTGGTTGCATAACCAAGATTTCTGATATGCACCGGCTGCTCATACACCATCCACCACCTGCCCCCTTGGCTTCACGTGACCCTGATCCAGTGGCGGGGTTGGGGGTTGCTAAGCAGGTGCTACACCTTGCCCAAGGGTGACGAGCAGGCCAACAGGGAAAGGAAAGCCTTACACCTCCTTTGGCAAAGACATATTTCTACCCTATCATCCTGGGTAGACACATATATTGTAGACAGTCAGATTCTTTTTCCAAGGATACAAGTGTCAAGTTTTAGACATCATGCATTTAAGGTCCAAGGAGGAAAGTTAAAGGAAATGTGCAGGGAAAGTTTTTTTTTACACAGAGATTGGTGGGCGCCTGGAATGGGCTGCCGGAGATGGTGGTACAGATAGATAGAGTAAATGCAAGCAGGCATTTCCCACTGAGATTGGGTGGGCCATGGGTTAAGTGTGAAAGGTGAAAAGCTTAAGAGGAACATGCGGGGGAACTTCTTCACCCAGAGGGTCGTGAGAGTGTGGAATGAGCTGCCAGCAGGAGTGGTGCACGCAAGCTCGATTGCAACATTTAAGAGAAGCTTGGATAGGTACATGGATGGTAGAGGTATGGAGGGCTATGCTCCCGGTGCAGGTTGATGGGAGTAGGCAGATTAAATGGCTCGGCATGGACTAGATGGCTGAAGGGCCTGTTTCTGTGTTGTACTTTTCACGGGCGGGTGAGCGAGAGCGTGGGCGCCGTGTCGGTGCGGGTGCTGCACACGTCCAGCTCCCGCGGCGCCGTGCTGCTGCCCTACCGGACGGCCAAGGCGGGCAAGGACTTCGTCGGCCTCAGCGGACAGCTGCTCTTCCAGAACGACAAGACCATTTTTAACAGGCGGTGCGGTGGCGGTGGGCGGCCCAGGGCCAGGCCTCAGCCTCGACCTCGCCGGGAGGCTGCGTCGCGCCTCCCCGCACCAGTGCGGCGGCAAGCTGCGAGCCCACTTGCATAGGCCAGTAACCAAGGTGTTCATCCCAACGGCGGAGCAGGCGGAAGAGGAGACATCTCCCAACGGCTGCAAAGGCGGATGAGGATGTCCAACAATGGGTAGGGAGGCTTGCGAGCACGCCGCAAGAACCGCCGTAGACCCACGACACTCAGGGCTTATCTACCTAGCGTGTGAAGCTTGGATTCAGCGGACTGCGTGGAAGAAACCATCACTGGTTCAACGGGCAGAAAGGCGATTCTCAGTGTCATGGAGCGCTAAGAGGGCACAGTGAGACACACAGAACACTGCTGGCCATCCACTGCATCCTGACCTATCTCCAGCCGTCTCGACTATGTCTTGCCACTGGGTCCAGATAGGCCTGGATGAGAGAGTGAGGCTGACGACTTGAGCAACTCTCCCAAACTTTAATCCAAGTCAAGCACAAGTCATGACTTCAAACCCAACTGACTTTGAAGCCATGGTCATCTTCGACTACGAAGGACGAACAACAACAACAACAATTTTTCTATGACTCTATGAATATACAGCGATATAGATCACATGCAGTCAGAAGAGCTTCAGTTTAATTTTAATTATGAGAAATTCAGCTGATGCTGGAAATCCAAAGTTTAATTTGACACTGTAGGCCAAAGGACCTGAATCTGTAATGTACTGCCCAACGTTCTATGGAACAATCAATCATTTGCACGATGTTCTGAAGGGTTGCTGATGTCATGTGGAGGCATGTCTACTCCAAAGAAACTGAGAATATTCATGTAGGTGCGAGGGATAATCACTTCCCAGGCCAAAGGATCTCATGTTTTGCCAAGCTCGCTTTCTAAACACAGCAGCTGCTACTTGTAAGGTCAAACAGTGTAAGTAAACTTCTAACTAACATTATTTAACTTCTGGTCATCAACAAGGAAGTGAACTAGTCTTGGGAGATCCAGGAGCTAAATATAATCTCCCTTTAGTGAGAGCATTTGTGGCTATTTATATCCAATAGGGCTAAAGGTCTTTGTCTGAGTTTAGAACTTCATAGTCAGCAAACCCGATACCATCACATAGGGAGCTTGAAAAGGAAAAGAAAACCCGCAGATGTTGGAAATCTGAGGTAAATAATGATAATGCTTAAAATGGCAGGTCAGACTGAAACTGTGGAGAGAGAAAGAGTTAACGATTCGAGTTCAGATGAAATGTGAAATGGTTAGTCTGTCACTTTCTTCACATACGCTGCTTGATCTCTGAACTATTTCCAACATGTTTGTTTTTCATTTCATCTGCGGAGAATATTCACTGTGACAATGGGTGCAAGTAACAACGGACAAGATGTGAAGATTGGAAGATGGGATTGGGAGGTTGAATCAAGCAGGATGCTCTCTTTCAGATGAAAGAGAAGTTGCGGGGTTGTGTAGATGAATACGTTGCAGGAGGAGAAAATGGTTGAAGAATTAGGAAAACATCTATAGAAGTAAGAATATAGAAATAAGCCAGTCCTGAGGAAGGGTCTCAGCCTGAAAAATCAACTGTCTACTATTTTCCATAGGTGCTGCCTGGCCTGCTGAGTTCCTCCAGCATTTTGTGTGTGTTGCTTTGGATTTTCAGCATCTGCAGATTTTCTCATGTTTGTGCCAGAAATAAGAGATTTATTTAGAAAGCAGGTGTTAAGTTGATTTATTTTCAAGTAAAGGAAACAGTATTTCTGATCTAGCAGATCATTTTTCTTTGAAATGAATCATAGAGTTATAGAGAATTACAACACAGAACAGTCCCTTTAGCCTGCCTACTCCGTGCCGAGCTGTTCTTCTGCCAAAAGAGTTCCTGCCTAAACGTTCAATTCCATTATTTTACAATCGAGTTAAAGTATTTAACATTGATTTCAGCCAGTGTAAAACATCTTCTCCTGAACTACCAAATAGAAGAGTTGGTACAGGCAAATTCCCAGACATGCCCAATAATAAAAGCTATTTGCATTATCAAAGTAAGTTTGCTGAAATGCTCAAGATGTAATAAACCAGTCCTCAAAGTTTAAACTCATATTCTTAAATTGTGCTCTTGCAGACTGATGTCATTTAAACCCAATGAATATGTTATGGCTTGTATCATGCATTAAAAAATAATTTATCATTTGTGCAATTCTCTCCCAGCCATCAACTACTCTATAAGCACAGTGTAATCAGATTACTGTAAGTCCTACTGATATATTATTTCATCTTATCTTCGCTGAAGCTATATTAAAGGCCATAAAGCAACTGTAGTCATTCAAATTGAGTAGATCTATGTTTAGTCCTCACTGCAACTGAGGCAACACAACTCCCCTGTCCAAAAGGGTCTTGCGATCACAATAAAAATGTCCAAGGCAATAACTCGCATTTTTTATTGGAACGCACACTGTCCGACAGTACATAAGTCCGGGCGACAACACAGCAACGGTAGGCAATAAGTCCAGCTCCATCACTGCAGTACTTAGTTTCCAACAGTGAGTTGCAATTGCACAAAAGATATACAAGACAAACAAATACACCTTTGATTGGACCCGGAGTGGCCATTGAGTCCAAACACACTGCCATCACACCAGACATTCTTCATCAAAACTTACAGCGAAAGCTATGGTATGCACCAAATCAAATCAGCAAGGTACAACACACAAAATGCTGGAGGAACTCAAAAGACAGGAAGCATCTATGGAAAGGAATAAAGAATCAATGTTTAGGGCCGATTAACTTTACCAAGACAAATTCTCTGATCAAGATAATGATGAGACTCTGCACCAAGACAAATCAGTGAGGACTGTGCTGGACAGCCTACACGTGTCGCCGTGCTTCAGGCGCTGATGTAGCATGCCTGCAACTCACCAACCCCAACCATAAACCATTTTACAGAAAACTTTGGTTTAAGCTTTGGGTTTCTACGGGATGGGCTTGCCAGCTCCATGCCCAACTCTGCTCATTTTGCAGCCAGGCTTGGGATGTTCATGGTCATTATTACATTGCGGTGTGCCCCCAGCGCATCCTTGACACAAACACATTTCACTGTACATCACAATGTTTCAATGTGCATGTGAGAAATAAAGCTAATTTATCTTATTTAATTATTTAATGAGCCACACCGCCCAGCAACCCACCTATTAAACCTTAGCCTAATCACAGGATAAATTACACTGACCATTTAACCTACTAACTGGTACATCTTTGGACTGCGGGAAGAAACCAGCACTCCCAGAGGAAACCCACGTGCTCACGGGAAGGGCGTACAAACTTCTTACAGAGGAGACTGGAATTGAACTCAGAACTCCGATGTCCTGAGCTGTAATAGCATCGCACTGACTGGTACACTACCGTAGCACCCCTAGTACTTAATCTCTTTAAGAAACAGGCTCTTTGGCACAACTCTTCCTTGCAGACCAAGATGCACATCTAAGCTAGTTCAGTTTGCCCATGTTTCACCCAAGTGCAGTTCAAAGTTCAAAGTACATTTATTATCAAAGTATGCATACATTATACAACCTTGAGATTTGTCTCCTCACAGGTGGCCACAAAACAAGAAACCTAAAAAAAAGTTTAAAAGACAAACATCCGATGCACAGAGAGAGAAAGAAAACACAAATTGTGCAAACAATAAAAGCAAGCAACAGCACTCAGATCAAAATTGAGTCCATAGACCTGAAGCCCGGAGCAACCAGAATAGGCCCATAGCCTTAGTCTCAGTTCATCACACAGTGGGGCAAATCGCCACAAAGCTCACAATCATGAAGCCCACAGTGTGGAGTAAACATCACGGAAGAGCAAACAGTATCGGCTTGATCCTCACCTCCAGTCCTGACACCCTGCCTTTTCAATCTATCTGGGCCAGCGTTTAAATTGACCAAACTGCAGGGAACAGGACTAGCTTAGTTGGGCACCTTAGTCAGCATGGACAAGTTGGGCCGAAGGGCCTGCTTTTGTGCTGTTTAACTCTGTTACAGTGACTCTATATCCGGCAGGGAATTAAAGGTAAAATTAGCAATGATTCTCCAGAATCTGAATCATTTCAAAAGGACTTATGATTAAACCAGTTTATAATTTTCACTCATTTACTTCAGACTGTTGCTGCGAAGTCAGATGGATTAGGCAGTGACTGGAAACAAATCCCATAGATTTTAATTAGCAACATACCAAGAAACTGCAGACTGATGTCAGAAATGAACTCAGTTTTGCACTTAGCTGGTTTTTATCACTCTGCCTATATTAGTTCTTTTAGGCCTGACTCATCTCAGTTGTGCAATAAAACACTTAAGTTCACTAATTATTTTATAACATAAATTTCAATTCCATCTAGTCTCAGCAATGGGATAGTCACAAATCCATGTCTTAAGATCATTCAGTTGGTAAAAAAAACTAACAGTCCCCGATACATTGAAAATGATGAAGATTAACGCCATAGCAAGAAAATCAGTTATGGTTAATTACTTCAGATATGGCATTATAATCACTAATTAAAAACAATGTCCCAAATTTGTGATCAGAGTAACTGTAAAGCTATCAGAACTCACTAGAGGAAATCTGACAGGAACTTCTGCACTGAGCGCGTGCACATTTGACGTAGGTGTCTACAATTTACAGTCAATGAATTACCACGTTTCCATTGTGTGCAGCCTGTCACAGTACAATAGTCAGAAAAAAAAGGAATTGACAAGGATGTCAGGTATTTATGAACAATTTTCATTATATTAAAAAAGCACTGAAAACATTATGCTTGTTGTATGAGGTGCGCTATTAATTATGTACTATTATGCCACTCTAGATATAAAAGGACAATTTTATATAACAGTCATTCATATAAATATTTCAAAATTCCATGAATTCTAAAGTACACACAAACATACAAATTAGAGAACAGGCCAAGGACACTCTAGCCCCACAATGCCATCACTCTCTTCTTGCTGCTGTAAGGAGTTTCTATGTCCTTCCACTGACCGCGCATGATTCTTCCCACATTCCAACGATGTACAAGTTTTGGCTGGTAAGTTTTCGGTATGATATGTTGATGCTGGAAGCATGGTGATGCTTGCTGTGTGCCCCCAGCACATCCTCGATTCAAATAACACATTTCACTGAATGGCTCAATGCTCCGATGCATATACTGTATATGCAATTGGGAAGAAGGGTCAGGAACAGTTACTACCCCTCAACTATCAGGCTCTTGAACCAGAGGGAATAAACTCACTCAACTTCACTCACATTCACTTGTCCCATCACTGAACTGGTCCCACAACCTATGGACTCACTTTCAAAGACTTAATTATTTAATATTATTAATTTTTTTCTCAGCTCAAGCTGATAAAACCTGAGATAAGGGCATAGCCAAGCACACTCACTTCTCAATTGCTGGGAACTTTTGGACCATTCTAGTGGTGTTCAGTATTGTGGCTTTTTGAAGTTTTACATAGATATTGGTGTGTAGCCCTAATTGTTTAATGCTATGGTGTAGTGCCTTTGGGATGATACCAGTTGTAGATATTACTATCGGGACGACGTATACCATGTTCGTATTCTACAGTCTTTCAATTTCCTCTTTTAATTCAGTATATTTCTGGTGTTTCTCACTTATTGATTGTGTGTTTGTAATGGTTAAATAAGTTGTTCTTGCCTGTTTATCCCGTATTATTAAATCCGGACAGATATTATGGATTGTCCTATCAGTAATAGCTGATCGGTCATAATATAATTTGTGGTATTCTGACTCTAAAACTGGATCAGGCTTATGTTTATAGTAAAGAGTGGTTTCATTTATGAGTTTGTATTTTAAAGCAAGATTTTGATGAATGATGTTTGCCACTTGATTGTGCCTGTGTAAGTAATCAGATTGTGTTAAACTGCTACAGGATCCTGCAATGTGTTGGATTTTTTCTGTTTTTACTCAGAATTTTCTACATTTATCATCTTGAATTTGTTGGTCCTTTATTATGTATTTTTTATTTTTTTTGTATTAATCACTTGGTTAGTATTATTATTATTCATTTTGTTTTCTTTCATTTTGTACTTGCACAGTTTGTTGTCTTCGCCACACACTTTGTCCGCCCTGTTGTCCACTTTCATTGGTTCGATTATGGTTATTGGATTTATTGAGTACGCCCGCAAGAAAATGAACCACAGGGTTGTGTATGGTGACATATATGTACTTTGATAATAAATTTACTTTCAACTTTGAACTTTGATCTGACTACATCCCTCACTCCAAGTTCCTGTCCACTTACTCAAGCACCTAAGTAATTCTGCATTTGGAACAACACAAGTCCACAAGTCCACTGGAGGCTGGAAGCCCAGTGTCGGCCTGTCCTGGGGCTGGAGGGTGGCCCGTCGGTGTCCATATGTAGAAATGTGGCTTGGTTCTGCACTCTGGTTGATCTTTCATTGATCCTGTTATGGTTATATTTTATAGATTTGCTGAGTACATCCGCAGGAAAATGAATCTTAGAGTTGTATATGATGATATATATGTACTTTGATAATAAAATTTAATTTGAACTTTTTTTTTGTTCTGTTGTTTTTGTTGCTGCTGATTGCGTTCTGTTTGAACATGAGTGGCAACACTTGCAGACTGCTTGTTAACACAAGCAACACACTTCACTGTTTATTTTAATGCACCTATGACAAATCTGAACCTGAAGCTGAATTTAACAGACTCTGCTCACACTGCCCTTTGAGGAATATCACATCAAAGACTCACCAGCATTTGAAATTAAAGAAATGCCTTTTTTGCTTTACAACTGTTTTAAATAAGCAATGCCTTATTCTTAAATTTAAAAAAAAATTCTTCTTCATTTAAATGTATGGAATTTCAACTTCTATCCTCAATTAGATGCGAGTTCCAATTTCTTTTAGGGCGACACAGTAGCATAGCAGTTAGCGTAACGCTTTACAGCACCAGTGATTCAGGTTCAAATCCTGCATTCAGTCTAGGTAAGTGAACCTAGATTGCTGGCACTGTAAAGCGTTATGCAAACTACTATGCTACCATGCCGGTCTAAAAACATTGTAAATTATATCTAATTTGGGATAGATTTAGAAACTTCTATGTTGAGTTTCTACGTATTCCCCATGACCGCATGGGCTTCCTCTGGGCACTCCAGTTTCCTCTCATACTCGTTTGGTGAGAAGAGGAGAACTGGACATACGGCAACATTTCCTTCCCTGTAAAGGATCAGAATCAGTATCAGGTTTATTATCCCTCACACAGAGTATATTGTGAAATCTGTTGTTCTGTGGTAGCAGACATAAAAGTCAATAAGACATAAAAATCAATAAATTACAAAAATAAATAGTTTAAGAAAAAGGAATAAAATGATTTAGTGCTTATGAATTTGACGCCAGAGAGGAAGAAGTTGTTCCTGAATCGTTGCAGGTAAGTCTTCAGGCAGTTCCCTTTTTTGAACTTCAAATGGTCAATGAACCACAGTATTTGTCTTTTGCACTATTTATTTGTTTTTGTACCTTTTTATATTTTTTGATGTGTTCCACTGTACTGGTACTATAAAACAACAAATTTCATGACATTTCTCGGTGATAATAAACCTGATTCTGATTTTAATTCAGTCTGCCCTGCAGGAAAGATGCTTCCTTTTGTCTTTTCTAGTTCTTTGCCAATCATTTTCAGTCTGCATATTTGGGGTTAATGGTCATACTGCCAGTGGAAACTCCTGAACTCCACCAAAACTTCTTTATGGTTTTTGAAACACATTCAATCAAATTTCTCCTTCAACGCCACTGTATGTCAGACAATGATATCCAACTTTCTCATTTTTCACCACCTAACTCACTTTCAAGGTCTCTTCATCTCATGGTCTTGATATTTATTGTTTATTTATTTATTATTATTATTTCTTTCATTTTTGTATTTGCAAAGTCTTTTGCACACTGGTTGAGTGTCCAGTTGGTGCGACCTTTCATTGATTCTATCATGGTTATTATTTTATGATGTATTTATTGAGGATGCCTGCAAGAAAATTACAATATTTTAGGCCGAGACTCATCTTCAGGACTCTGCTTCAGTGACATAGATGTCATCATCATCATATGACGTGGGCTATCATGGTCTTCCACTTGCCTACCAAGCGAGGGATCATTGCCTGTGGGAAAGGCCCCATTCATGCTCTTTCCATGACCATGATTGTTCTTGGCAATTTGTTCTGCAGAAGTTGTATGCCACTGCCTTCTTCTGGGTAGTGTCTTTACAGGAAGGGTGACCCCTGCCTTATCAATACACTTCAGAGATTGGCAGCCTGATGTCAGTGGTCGCACAACCAAGACCTGTGATTCTATTCATATGACCAACCCAACCTGTTCCCATGGCTTCACTTGACCATGATAGGGGGGCTAAGCAAGTGCTACACTTTGCCCAGGGGTGAGCTGCAAGCTAGCAGAGGGAAGGAGTGCCTCACACCTCCTTTGGTGGAGACGTATCTCCACCCTGCCACCTAGACATATATATACTTTGATAATAAATTTACTTTGAACTTTTAACTAACTGAAAACTCTTAACCTTGCTATCATTTTAACAGTTTGCATCGGCATGGACTGGATTGGCTGAAGATCCTTTTTCAGTGCTGTAGTTTTCTATGACTCCATGACTCCTGGGGGAGACACAGCTACGTCAGCCTAAGCTGTCTGGTAAATTGGGAAGCAAACAGCAAAGAACAACAGGAGTTTGAGGAGAATTGGTACATCATGAAAGATACTCGCAACTTTCTACTGATGTACCGTAGAAAGCATTCAAACTGGCTGAATCACTGTCTGCCATGGAGGGGTGCTGTACAGGATCAAAATAAATAGCAGAAAGTTGTGAACTCAGTCAGCTCCATCAAGAGCACGAGCTTCCCCCGCATTCAGAACATCTTCAAGGAGCGATGCCTCAAAAGGGCAGCATCCATCAATAAGGACCCATCACCCAGGTCATGCCTTGTTCTCACTGCTACCATCAGGAAGGAGGTACAGGAGCCTCCTTCAATTCAGGAACAGTTTCTTCCCTTCTGCCATCTTCTTTCTGAATGGACACTGAAGATGAGTCTTGGCCTAAAACATTGACTGCCTGTTCATTTCCATAGATGCTGCCTGATGCTGAGTTCCTCCAGAAACTTATGTATGTTGCTTTGGACTTACAGCATCTGCCGACTTCCTCCTGTTTGTTATATGTCACCATATACAACCCTGAGATTAATTTTCTTGTAGGCATCCTCAATAAATACATCATAAAATAATAACCATAATAGAATCAATGAAAGATGGCACCAACTGGACGCTCAACCAGTGTGCAAAAGACAACAAAACTTCGCAAATACAAAAATGAAAGAAATAATAATAAATAAATAACCCTAACCCTAATCCTAAATGGCCTAGCAAGCTAATCCATTGAAATAAAACTGTCACCATATACAACCCATTGAAATAAAACTGGTCAATAAATCCTTGCCTTGTCAATCATGTCCAGATACCCTGAACAATGAAGAAAGAAGAAGCAATGAGATGAAAACTGCTGGACAACGTTGGGTCATGTTATTCAGGGGATCACCATCATTTCAACAAGAGTTATGTCATTCATTTAAGGGGAACATAGAACACAACATAGAACATAGAAGGACTGGGCGTGTTATGGATAGTCTGGAGGGTTGTCAGAGGTTACAGGAGGACATTAACAGGATGCAGAACTGGGCTGAGAAGAGGCAGATGGTCAACCCAGATAAATGTGAAGTGGTTCATTTCGGTAGGCCCAATTTAAAACAGAATATGATATAAATGGTAAGACTCTTGGCAGTATGGAGGATCTGAGAGATCTTGGGGGTCTGTGTTGATAGGAGACTCAAAGCTGCTGTGCAGGTTGACAGTGTTGTTAAGAAGTTGTATGGTGTGTTGGCATTCATCATCTGCAGGATTGAGTTCAAGAGCCGTGAGGTAATGTTACAGCTATACAAGTCCTTGGTCAGACCCCACTTGGGATACTGTGGTCAGTTCTGGTCACCTCACTACAGTAAGGATGTGGATACTATGGAGAGAATGCAGTGATGATTTACAAGGATGTTGCCTGGATTGGAGGGTGTATCTTATGAGAATAGGTTGAGTGTACTTGGTCTTTTCTCCTTGGAGCGACGGAGAATGAGAGGTTACCTGATAAAGGTGTGTAAAATGATGAGGGGCATTGATCGTGTGGATAGCCAGAGGCTTTTTCCCAGGGCTGAAGTGGCTAACATGAGGGGGCATAGTTTTAAGGTGCTTGGAAACAGGTATCGAGGGGATGTCAGGGGTAAGTTTTTCCACACAGAGAGTGGTGGGTGCGTGGAATGCACTGCCAGCGGCGGAGGTGGAAGCAGATACGCTAGGATCTTAGCCTCTTAGATAGGTAGATGGAGCTTAGAAAAATAGCGGGCTATGCGCTAGGGAAATTCTAGACAGTGTCTAGAGTAGGTTACATGGTTGGCACAATGTTCTGCTGACCTTTTGACCTACTCTAAGAGACCATAGAACCATAAGACATTGGCACATCAATTCTGCTCTGCTATTTGATCATGACCGATTATTCTTCCCTCCGAACACCATTCTGCTATTTTATTATTTTTCCACTGACATATTTGAACTTTTGCCTTCATATGTACTTTCAAAATCAGCTGTCAGTTCAGGTTTCGAACTCAGATCACATGTTGCAATGAAATGTAAATACTGCAGCTAAGGGGAAATGGGATTTTCATATCTGATGTATATTCCGTGCTCAATATCAATGTCAAGTTGCACATTGATACAAGGGATTCTGCAGATGCTCGAAATCTTGAGCAACTTACACAAAATGCTGGTGGAACTCAGCAGGTCAGGTAGCATCTATGAGGGGGGAATAAACAGTTGAAGTTTCAGGTCTAACCCTTTATCTGGACCAGCATATTGTTTGTTGCTCCAGAATCTAGATTTCTTAGATTAATCATATGATGTAGGAGAAGAATTAGACCAACTGGCTATATCAAGTCTGTTCCCTCACTCGATCATGGCTAATTTATTATTCCTCTGAACCCAATTCTCCTGCCTTCTCCACATAAGCTTTGACACCCTGACTAATCAATTCTAGATGAAGGATCTCAATCCAAAACATGAACTGTCCATTTCCCTCTGTGGATGCCATAGAAACCATAGAAACTATAGAAACTACAGCACAGAAACAGGCCTTTTGGCCCTTCTTGGCTGTGCCGAACCATTTTCTGCCTAGTCCCACTGACCTGCACACAGACCATATCCCTCCATACACCTCCCATCCATGTATCTGTCCAATTTATTCTTAAATGTTAAAAAAGAACCCACATTTACCACCTCGTCTGGCAGCTCATTCCATACTCCCACCACTCTCTCTGTGAAGAAGTCCCCCCTAATGTTCCCTTTAAATTTTTCCCCCCTCACCCTTAACCCATGTCCTCTGTTTTTTTCTCCTCTTGTCTCAGTGGAAAAAGCCTGCTTGCATTCACTCTATCTATACCCATCATAATTTTATATACCTCTATCAAATCTCCCCTCATTCTTCTACGCTCCAGGGAATAAAGTCCTAACCTAATCAACCTTTCTCTGTGACTGAGTTTCTCAAGTCCCGGCAACACCCTTGTAAACCTTCTCTGCACTCTTTCAACCTTATTTATATCCTTCCTGTAATTTGGTGACCAAAACTGAACACAATACTCCAGATTCGGCCTCACCAATGCCTTATACAACCTCATCATAACATGACATGCCACTTGACATGCTGAGTTCCTCCAGCATTTTGTGCTTTAAAAGAATGAGGATGTTTTCACTGAGACTTACAGAATCCCCAACAGAATTGCTGGAGTAAACACCAAGACTGGAGATGCTATGGTTAGGAGAAAAAATACCGGTTCCTCTGTATACTCAGTGGCTGTTTTATTAGGTACACCTGTACACCCGTTCATTAATGCATATATCTAATCAGCCAATCATGCAGCAGCAGCTCATTGTATAAAAACATGTAGAGTTGGTCAAGAAGTTCAGTTGTTCTTCAGACCAAATTTCAGAATGGGGAAAAATTTAGACCTAAGATCGGTGCCAGATGGGGTGGTTTGGGTATCTGAGAAACTGCGGATCTCCTGGGATTTTCCCACACAGAAGTCTCTAGAGTTTACAGAAAATGATGCAAAAACCAAAAAATATCCAAAGAGCAAGAGTTCTGTGGGCAAAAACGCCTTGTTGATGAGAAAGGTCAGAGGAGAATGGCCAAACGGTTAAAGCTGACAGGAAGGTGACAGTAACTTAACTAATCACACATTGCAACAGAGGCGTACAGAAGAGCATCTCTGAACACACAACACGTTAAACCTTGAAGTGGATGGGCTACTGCAGCAGAAGATCATTAACATTGCTCAGTGGCCACTTTATTAGAAACCGGAGGTACAAGAAGTAACTAATAATGTAGCCACCGAGTGTGTAATCTGCCACTGATGAAATGCTGCATCATCAAAGGAAATATTTATCAAATGAGATTCAATCAGGTATCATTTGCACTTTCGGATCTCCCCCACCCCCTCCCACTTTCAAATCTCTTACTATCTCTTCTTTCAGTTGGTCCTGATGAAGGGTCTCGGCCCGAAACGTCGACTGTACCTCTTCCTAGAGATGCTGCCCGGCCTGCTGCGTTCACCAGCATTTTTTCTGTGTGTTGCTTGATTTTCCAGCATCTGCAGATTTCCTCGTGTTATCATTTGCTCTCTCAGATGGACATTAAAGATTCCATGGCACCAGTTCAAAGAGTAAGTGGATATCTCTATCAAACATTAATCCCACAATCGACCTTCCAAAAATTGATCACATATTGTGTACAAGGCTGGGTTGTCTGTAAACAGGTTTTTCTGCTTCCTACACAAAAACATTCTTTTTAAAACCACTTTACCTCCTGTAAAATACTCAGTTAAGTCCTGAAAGGTTTGTAATATAAAGGCTATCAGTGCTATTTTTTGTGGCAAGAAGTTAATCTAGTAACAGATTGGCAGACCCCCAGTAAAATAAAATGGAATTTTTACCTCACAATCTACCACATAGTGGCCTTGCACCTTATTGTTAGTCTGCAGTGCACTTTCTCTAACTTATTTTGCCTTCTGTTATTGTTTTTACCTTGTACTACTTCAATTGCATGGTAGGGTACAGATATATCTCTACCAAAGGAGGTTAAAGGTGTTCCTTCTCTCTGCCAGCTGCAAGTCACCCGTTTGCAAGGTGTAGCACCTGCTTAGTCCCCCGATCAGGGTCACGTGAAGCCATGGGAGCAGGTGGTGGATGGTCGTATGAGCAGCTGCTGCATATCACCTGGTTATGTGACCACTGATGCCCAGTAGACAGTCTCTGAAGAGTATTAATAGTCGCTGGGGTCACCCGTCTTGTAAAGACACTGTCCAGAAGTCAATGGCAAGCCACTTCTGTCGAAGAACAATCACTATCACCAAGATTGCCTTCGTCCTACGACACGCCACATAATGGGGATGACTACCTCAATGCACTGTAATGATTTGATCTGTATGAA
Organism: Mobula birostris; assembly: GCF_030028105.1. NCBI lineage: Eukaryota > Metazoa > Chordata > Chondrichthyes > Myliobatiformes > Myliobatidae > Mobula > Mobula birostris. The sequence goes on along the minus strand of NC_092385.1, from coordinate 6,229,271 downwards.
CAGTATGTAAGACTAGTTTTTCACTGTATCCTGGTATATGTTCAATAGTAAACCAATTCCAATACCAGTAACACTTCCTAATGCACTGTTATTGTTTTACCTTGCACTGCCTCAGTGTGGTACTGTAATGAATTGATCTGTATACAAGTTTTTCAATGTACCTTGGTACATGTCACAAAATGAACTGATTCACCGATTTGCTGTCATGGCCAAGAAAGCTCACCAACACCTCTATTTCCTCAAGAGGTTAACACGTTCCCGTTGACTCTAACCAAGTTTCTTTTTCATACACCATGGAAAGCATTCTGTCTGAATGCATAAGCGCTTTGAATGGCAACTGTTCTGCACATGACCTCAAGAAACTGCAGAAAGTAGTTGTGGACACAATTCAGCATATCACAGGAATCAGCCTCCCATTTATGGACTCTGTCTATACTTCTCACTTTCTCAGTAAAGCGGCCCAAATAATCAAAATACCCCAGCCTCCCCTCTCCCCTCAGGCACAGATACAAAAGCCTGAAAGCACATACAAGCTCAAGGACAGCTTCTATCCCATTGTTATCAGATCCTTGAATGAACCCCTTGTAGGAAATGATGGATTCTTGGCCTCACAATCTACCTCATTATGATCTTGCATTTTATCACTCATCTGCACCACACTATTTTTTCAGTAGCTTTTACATCTGGTTATTGTTTTACCTTACACTAGCTCAATGTACTGTGTAATGATTTCAGCTGTATAAACAGTCTGCAAGATAAGCTTATCACTGTATCTTAGTACATGTGAGAATAACACCAATACTGAATACCTGGAGGTTTGACAGATTAGCAAGGCATGTGAACCATAGAGAGCATCTTTAAATGTGAAGGGAATAATCTTCAGACCATACCTTTTGTGCCTCTCTGATGCAACGCTGATATTCCTTGGCAAAGTCAGAGCACTTCAGAGTCAGCTGTGGATTTTGCTGGTAACAGTGAAGGATCTGGGACTGCAGATCAATGCAGAGGGGCTCATAGTTTCTCCTCCTATTAACCAAAGATAAAAAAAATCAAAGTTCAGAGTAAATTTATTATCAAAGTATTAAAGTATTATCAATGTACATACACTCAGTGGCCATTTTATTTGGTACCTCTTATACTTAATGAAGAGGCAAATGAGTGTTATGTTCATGGTCTTCTTGCTGCCGTAGCCCATCCATTTCAAGCTTTGTTGTGTTGTGCATTCATTGATGCTCTTCGGCACACCACTGGTTGAGTTGATATCGCCTTCCTGCCAGCTTGGACCAGTCTGACGATTGCTCTCTGACCTCTCTCATTAGCAAGGCATTTTTGCTCACAGAACTGCTGCTCACTGGATTTTTTTTTGTTTTTTGGACCATTCTCTGTAAACTCTAGAGACCACTGTGCATGAAAATCCCAGGAGATCAGCAGTTTCTGAGATACTCAAACCACCTTATCTGGCACCAACAATATTCAACAGTCAAAGTCACTTAGATCACATTTCTTCCCCATTCTGAGGTTTGGTCTGACAACAACTGAACCTCTTGACCACATCTAAATACTGTTATGCATTGAGTTGCGGTCACATGATTAGCTAATTAGATATTTCCATTAACAGGCAGGTATACAAGTGTACCTAATAAAGTGGCCATTGAATGTATATATCACCATGTACTACCCTGAGATTCATTTTCTTTTTCACTTCAGGTTCATCTCTGCCTTAAAACATATTTTCTATGTATATTAGAAAATACCTTACTTAAAGAGGTATGTCCTGGTTAGGGCTAGTTTTTTAAATTCACAGGGAATCCCAGGCTCCAATCCCCTGTGCCGTAAGATATTAAAATGTGGATTTGCTTGACAGGACATTCTTCCTATAATAAAGTGACCAGAACTGAACACAATACTCCAGGTGTGGTCTCACCAAAGTTTTATAGTGCTGCAATGTTACCTCACAGTTCTTCAAAGAATTCAAAGTATATTTATTATCAAAGTATGTATGCAGTATACAGCCCTTAGATTGGTCTTCTCCACGGTCATGAAGCAAAAGAAAACCATGGAACCTGTTGAAGGAAAAACATCAAGCCCTCCACACACATAAAAACAAATCCAACAAACAGCAACAAGAGTATCAACCCCCCCCACCACATGCAAAAAAAAAACAAATCACACAAACAGCAAAAAGAAAGAAAGAGTGAAAACACAGAATATAAAACACAAAATCGAAAGAGTCCATATTCAGTTCAGCTCAGTGTTTTGATTATTTGCAGGCTGCCCCGATCCAGTCACCCAAAAGAGCAGCAGAAAAAGGAGCGACCAGGAGCTACAGTCTAATCCACAAACCACAGACCCAGAACTTCAGTACCATCCTCTAAAAGCATTGAAGGAGAGAGAGAGACCATTAGAACACAGGGACATTCCATGGGATGCAGCAACTGAAAGGGAGAGAGAGACCATCTCATGCAGACACCTTCCTCAAGGCAGCGGTGAGTGCGGGGCAGGTCGATGACGCTGAACACCCGCCTGACTTCTGCTCTCATCCCCAAAGATTTCAATCTTCCTTGACGCTTTAATCGGTGAGATTGGTTAGAAATGCAGTTGATCATGGGCTCACATCCCGTCTCTAAGCTTCTTATCCTCGAGGTCGCTCACCTGGAAGCCTCTTAGAGACAATCAACCCAAAAACACACCATCAAACTGTAGATCACAGGCTCCTGCAGTACCAGAACCACATTTGAAAGAAAAAGAAGATGTAAAAGAAGTGAAAGAAACAGTTTCGTGGACCATCTGGAGGATGTCGCCTATGGTAGCATTGTTTGCCGGTGCCATCTTGAACTTAGTTCGCCAACTAATACAGGCCAACACACCATATGCCTTCTTAACAATCCTGTTGAGCTGAGCAGCAATTAAACCACTCTTGTGCAAGCATCTGCCCATTTTGGACATGATTAATGGTGCTGGAACAGAAAACTTTTCACTTGGGATTGTGAAGTTTCAGTATTTCCTTGAGGGAACTGTGGGCTCAGTTGGTGCACTGAAAACCAGGATTGGCAGAGTTTTGGGAGCTCATAGAGGAAAGAGATACATGGGCTAATCAAGAAGTGAAGTTCAGATGGCAGAGCTGCTGTGACCTTGTAGAGTGATGAAACCGGTTCTACCAGGTCAAGTTCTGCTCCTGTTTTTTACTGTACATTCTTAAAGTGCATCAGCGTCAGTGAAGAATGTGTTGACACAAGACACTGCAGACACTGTAATCTGGAGCATAAAAAAGCGACTGTTGGAGGAACTCTGTGGGTCAGGCAGCATTTGTGGAAGGAAAGGAATAATCAATGTTTTAAATTGGATGGGGATGCAAAGGGGTCGGGAAGGTGTGAGTCAAGATTTGCATCAGTATTGAGTGTATAGACTTTATGAGTCTTAGAGCACTATGGCCCAGAGACAGGCCCTTCGGCCCTTCTAGTCTGTGCCAAACTATTGTTTTTCTTAGTCTCATTGACCTGCACCCAGACAATAGGCCATGAAATTCTTCTCATCCATGTATCTATCCAAACTTCTCTTAAGTGTAGTAATTGAACCTGCATCCACCACTTCTGCTGGCACCTTGCACTACCCTCTTAGTGACAAAGTTCGCCTTTCATCCTGAACCTCTAACCTTTAGCTTAGGTCTCACTCAACCTAAGTAGAAAAAGCTTGCTTGCAATTACCCTAACTATACCCCTCATAATATTGTATACCTCTATCAAATCTCCCCTCATTCTCCTACACTCCAGGGTATGAAGTCCTAACCTATTTAACCTTTCCCTATAAATTATGTCCTCGAGTCCCAGCAATGTTCTTGTACTTCTTCCCCCATGTTCTTTCAATCTTAGTGATAAGTTTTTCTTCAATTCTGAAGCTATGCAAGGTTTTAACGTAACATTACTTCAGCAAGACTGAAAATAAATTGTAAATAATGAGTTGGTAATTTGTAAAAGATTAAAGATTACACTTACTTGTCATACGTACATTGAAAGATGGAGTTGAAATGCATTGTTTGAATCAAATCAAATCAGCGAGGATTGTACTAGGCAGCCCACAAGTGTCGCCATGCTTCTGGCGCCAACATAGCATGCCCACAAGTAATAAAAGATAAATAAAGATTAGTAATAAAATAATTCATTTGTAAATAAAGCAACTTCTCCTTTATGAATTTTCAAACAAAGGGTATAAGTTTAAGGTTATCATCTTGTACATGACATATACATACTTTGATTTAAAAACACAACAGACCATGCCCACAACTTACTAACCCTGATCTGTATGTTGTTTGGAATGTGGAGGGATACCAGAGCACCAGAGGAAAGGTACGTGGTCATGGGGGGGAATATAAAAAACTCATTACAGACAGTAGTGTGAATTGAACTTAATCTTCCAATTGTTCACACTGTAAAGCATTACACTAACCACTACACTACTGTGCACAGGAGAAGAAGATTTAGGTCATTGTCTCTAGGCCATGCTGGCAAGAAAAGTTACATAAAATTATATTGAAGCTGCAGCAGAGAAACAGGCCATTCACAAATGCTCCATCCCAAGTCACCAAGCAATGTCAGAGAATGTATCTCTTGACAAAATTAATCATGATTGAATTGAGGACTGAATGGCCTAATTCAGATCCAATAACTTTTAGGTATGGTTAATCTTGTGTGTACATTCTAATTTTTATTTTGCTCTGCAAAATGTCCAACTAGTGTTAATGACTTCTCTGAGAAATTTTCGACATAATTTTGCTGTCCAGCTAGTTTGACGATATCACTGTTTGAGAATGTGAGTGACAACTCCAACAAATGCCTGACAACAGCTGGAGTTTGAAAACAGCAAGTGAAATGCCACAGAGGCCCCCAGGTCTCAGGCCAATACGCCTGTCTGTTCAAATGGATACTATGGCATTCTTCAGAAGACACAGGGTTGACAGTTATGTGATTGCACTTATTTCCAACTCAGTTTCCATATGCCCACATTCCACATTCACATGATCTTTAACATAATGAAGAGTGTGGCAGGCAGAATTTTTTCGATCTGATCTCAATAGTGGACAGTAAGAAAAACTAACAAAGCTTGCAGCAGGATCCGGACCAGCTGGAAAAATGGGCTGATAAATAGTAGATGGAATTTAAAACAACACACACAAAGTTACTGGAGGAACTCAGCAGGTTAGGCAGGATCTATGAAAATGAATAAACAGTTGCCATTTCAGGCCGAGACCCTTCATCAGGACTGGAAGGGAAGGAGGAAGATGCCGGAATAAAAAGGTGGGAGGAGGGGAAGGAGGACAAGCTAGTAAGTGATGTGAAAGGCCAGTTTGGTGGGAAAGGTAAAGGGCCATAAAAGAAGGAATCTCTTAGGAGATGGAGTATGGGAGAAAAGGAAGAAGGTGGGGCACCAGGGGGTGGAGACAGGCAGGAGAGGAGAAGCGGTAAGAAGTCAGAGTGGGGACAGAAGGAGAGAGAAGTGGAAGCGAAAGAGCAAAAGAAGGAAAAAGTACGAGAAGGAGAAATCAATATTCAGGCATTCAGGTAGGAGGTTACCTAGACGGAATATGTGGTGTTGCTCCACCACCTTATCATGGCAGAAGAGGAAGCCAAGAAGGACATGTTGGGAATGGGGACAGGAATTTAGATTGTTGTCCAGGAAAAACCACTTCTGGCAGATGGAATGGAAGTGCTCAACAAAGCAGTCCTTCAATTTATGTTGGGTCTCACCAACAGAGGAATTTAATGCAGGCAAATATGAGGTGTTGCACTTTGGGAGGACAAACCAGAGTAGGACTTCACAATGCCTCTGCGATTGGATGCTAGACTACTTAACAGTAAGGCCACATTTAATCCATGCGGGCAGCAACATCTCTTGTCCCATTACGCTGAGCATTGGTGCCCCCCAAGGCTGTGTGCTCAGCCCACTGCTGATGCATGTGTGTGTCGCAGGATCCAGCTCAACATGTCATCCAGTTTGCGGATGACACAACAGTGGTTGACCTTATCAAGGACGATGACGAGACAGAGTACAGAGAGGAAGCAGAGCGGCTGGTGGATTGGTGTGAGGAGAAGAACAACCTAAGCCTGAATGTGAAAAAGACAAAGGAAATCACTGTGGACTTCAGGAAGGTGCAGACAAACCATCCCCCTCTGTGAATACATGTCTCCACCATAGAAAGAGTTAAATTCACCAGGTTCCTGGGAGTTCACATCATGGATGACCTCACCTGGTCCCTTAATATCACATTCCTGAACAAGAAGACACAGCAGAGTCTCCATGTCCTAAGGAAATTGAGGCAAGCAGGCTCCCCTGCTCCCCATCTTAACTATGTTTTACAGGAGCACCATTGAGAGTGTCCTGACAAGTTGCATCTCCACCTGGTATGGGAGCAGTCGAGCACTGGACCAGAAGTCCTTACACAGGACTGTGAGAACAGCTGAGATGACCATAAGGGTCTTCTTACCATCCATCAGGGACATTTATCAGGAGCACTGCATATGCAGGGACCTTGGTATTATTAAAGATCCCGCCCACCATTCCTGCATTCTCGTTGACTTTCTACCGTCAGGCAGGAGACTACAAAGCATCAAAACAAGAATGGTCAGGATGAGAAACAGTTTCCTCCCCAGACCATTAGGCTTCTGAATTACCTACCTCAACATATTCGAAGAGTCACTGGTTAATCTGTTACGTAGCTTCCGATATTTAAAATTAATGCACTTTAGTTTGTTATTTATGTGTGATCCAGCTGTAGATTTTATCTGTATTTTCATAAGTTATTGTGTGTTATGAGTATCACTATGCTTTACAACCTGGTTCAAAGAAACATTGTCTTGTTTCTATATACATTATATGGTTATATGTATTAGTTAAATGATTATGAATGAATGATAAGGCACCAAGGAGTGCGGTAAAACAGGGGATTTGGGAATACAGATGCATAATTCCTTGAAAGTGGCATCATAGTTGGATAGCTTTTGGCACAATAGCCTTCCGAACCAGAATCAGAATCAGGTTTAATATCACATGCATATGTCGTGAAGTTTGTTAACTTCACGGCAGCAGTACAATGAAATACATGATAAAATAGAAAAAAATAAGTAAATCAATTACTGCAAGTATATATATATGTATATTAAATAACTAAATTAAAAATAGTGCAAAAACAGAAATAATAAAAAAGTGAGGTAGTGTTCATGGGTTCAATGTCCTTTTAGAAAATGGATGGCAGACAGGTAAAAGCTGTTCCTGAATTGCTGAGTGTGTGCCTTCAGGCTTCTGTACCTCCTCCCTGACAGTACCAATGAGAGGAGGGCATGTCCTGGGTGATGGGGGTCCTTAATAATGGACGCTGCCTTTCTGAGGTGCCACTCCTTGAAGGTGTCTTGGATACTATGGAGGCTCGTACCCAAAATGGAGCTGACTAATTTTAGAACTTTTTGTAGCTTCTTCTGATCCTGTGCAGTAGCCCTCCCGCCCATACCAGACAGTGATGCAGCCAGTCAGAATGCTCACCACAGTACTTCTGTAGAAGTTTTCAAGTGTTTTAGGTGACAAACCAAATAGCCTTAAACTCCTAATGAAATATAGCTTCTTAATAGCTGCATCGATATGTTGGGACCTGGTTAGATCCTTAGTGATCTTGACACCCAGGAACTTGAAATTGCTCACTCTCTGCACTTCTGATCCCTCATTGAGGATTGGTTCATGTTCCCTTGTCCTACCCTTTCTGAAGTCCTCAATAAGTTCCTTGGTCTTACTGACTTTGAGTGCAAGGTTGTTGCTGCGACATCACTCAACTGGCTGGTATATCTTGCTCCTGTATGCCCTCTCATCTCCATCCGAGATTCTGTCAACAATAGCCGTATCATCAGCAAATTTATAGATGGCATTTGAGTGATACAGGAGTTGGGATGTTGTATAATGCACTGGTGAGTCCTATTTTGGAATATATATGTAGATCTAGTCACCTACCTACAGGAAAGATATCAATAAGATTACAAGGGTGTTGTTATTAGCATTTCTTTTTTGCACAAAATAATTTTAAAGATGAACTTTATTAGCCACATATACATCGAAACAGTGAAATGCATTATTTGGTTCAACAACCTACACAGACTGATCATGTGTTGGGGACAACTTGCAAGTGTCGCCATGCTTCTGACACCAATATAGCATGTCAAAAGCTTCAGTGTTCCAGTTCAAAGTACATTTATTATCAAAGTATGTATGCATTAAACAACCTTGAGATTCATCTCCTTACAGGCAGCCACAAAACGAAGAAACCCAAAACAACCCATTAATAAAAGACCGTCAAACACACAATGAGTAGAAAGAAAAAATAACAAATTGAGCAAACAATAAAGTAAGCAAATAGTATTTGGAACGAAGGTGAACTAACCCTAACTTTTTTTGGAACATGGGAGGAAATCGGAGCACTTGGAGGAAACCCACGCAGTCTAGGGAGAGAATGTAAAACTCTTTGCAGACAGCGGTGGGAATTGAACCCAAATTGATGATCACTGGCACTGTAATATCAAGTTCATGCTCAAGTTTCATTGTACATCTACTGCATATAGCTTCTGAACAGTATTTCAGGGATCAACCGATTATATCTAATTTCAGATTGATCTTTTTCATACTATCAGTCTAGTTTTGCGGAGTACAGCCACCGTAAAGGATCAGAAGTGATAACCAAGTTCCTACAGCTTCTAATGTTGAAACTCCCCACATAGCATTCAAAACAAAGCAGATATGCCTTTTGCAATTTTTTGAGTTACCATCCCTTGTATGAAACGCACGAATTAATGATTAAATAGGCTGTGCTAAAAAGAATGCAAACAGCCTATTTCTGGCTACAGTCTAACAAAATATCCTGACCCAAGCATAAAATTTCTTGGCAAGCTAGTTATCTGTTAATCAGGATTCAATTGTCAGGCTTCTGTTTAGTGCATGTGAACGTAAGAACCAGATTTTCTCCTTCGGTAGAATTGATGATGCTTGTATCTGGGAAACCTATGCATCGTGCACCTGGGCACAATTCCTTTTTTTTCAGCAATTAGAATTCACGCTGCAATTCAAATTAGCATACGGAGTAGAAACTTTAGAAACATGTTTCAAAAGATGCTTGCATTTATCATTAAAACATCGTCAACGCTGCTTTAGTGAGTAATTGCTCCATTACAATCATTACTGTACTGTCGGCAAATATTGGCCATGTGACAGGGATCTGTACGGGTGCATGAAATTCCTCAGTTTTCCTTATACTGTATGGGATAACATGTACCTGAATAATGATGACTTTTTAATTTTTAATATTATGATATAGTGCAGAATAGGCCCTTCTGGTCCTTTGAGATGTGCCGCTCAGCAAGCCCCTATTTAACCTTAGCTGAATCAGGGGACAATTTACAATGACCAATTAACCTACCAACCAATTGGTTTTTGGACTGTAGGAAGAAACTGGAGCACCCAACGGAAACCACATAATCACGGTACAAACACCTTACAGACGGCAGTAGGAATTGAACCCTGGTCACTCATACTGCAAGGTGCTAACTGCTACACTACCATGCTGCCCTCAGTGATTGACAAGTATAGAATCCTGATGGGCATATAGACTGGAAATCCAGTGATAGAAAAGAAAGGTAAGAAAAGAAAAGGTTTAGTCAGATTAGAGTACTGTGCATAATTTTGAGTCACCTGCTATAGTAAGGATGTGGTTTAATTAGAAAGAATGCAGAGAAGATTAAGCTGTAAGACTGTAAAATGTAGGAGCAGAATTAGGCCATTCATTCAACCGAGTCTGCTCTGACATTTGATCATGGGTGACTTTCCCCCTGAACCTTATTTTCCTACCTTCTCCCCATAACCTTAGTAATCAAGAAATTAGCAATATCCATTTTAAATATAAGCAATGATTTGACTTCCACAGGAGTCAGAAGCAATGAATTCCATAGGTTTATCACCCTCTTGCTAAAGAAATTCCTCCTCATCTCTGTTCTACGTGGATGTCCCTCTAACCTGAGGCTCTCTGGTTCTAGACTCCCCCATTATAGGAAATATCCTCTCCATGTCCACTTTATCTAGGCTTTTAATATTCAATAGGTTTCAGTGAGATCCCTGCTCATTCTTCTAAGCTCCTGCGGGTTCAAGCCGAGAGCCATCAAACACTCTTCAAACACGAACCCTTGCATTCTCAGGATCATTCTCATAAATCTATAAGTATTTATGAGCATGCTGCCAGACATGGTGGGTTTGAATGCAGAGAGAGGTTGGCTAGGCTAGTTCTTTGTTCCTTGGAATGTAGGAGAATGTCCCAGCAGAGGTGATGGGCTTTAGTAAGAAAGTAAGTGGCAGTAACATTAGATCACATTTCAAACAGTAACGTGTTTCCTCTTTCATATCATGTAATTCCAGATTATGTGATTTCATAATTTTCTAATTTATAATGTTTACCAAATTAATTTATTAAAATCAAATATAATTACACATACACACAAAATGTTGGAAGAAGACACCATCCGTGGAGAGGAATAAACAGTTGATATTTTGGCTGAGAATCTTCGTCAGGACTGGAAAGAAAGGGGGCAGAAAAAGGTGTATAAGGTGATGAGAGGCATTGATCGTGTGGACAGTCAGAGGCTTTTTCCCAGGCCTGAAATGGCTAACACAAGATGGCACAGTTTTAATGTGCTTGGAAGCAGGTACAGAGGAGATATCAGGGGTAAGTAACCAACCTGGTGAGTGCGAGGAATGGACCTGCCAGTGATGTTGATGGAGGCAGATGCGATAGGGTCTTTTAAGAGACTCTTGGATAGGTACATGGAGCTTAGAAAAATAGAGGGCTATGGGTAACCCGAGGTAATTTCTAAAGTAAGTACATGTCTGGCACAGCATTTTGGGCCAAAGGGCCTGTATTGTGTTGTAGGTTTTCTATGGTCCTAAGCCAGAATAAGAAGGTGGGAGAGGGAAAGGAGTACAAGCTGGCAGGCAATGCGTGAGACCAGGCAAAAGGAAGGTGGGTGGGCGGGGGAGTGTGGATGATATGAGAAGCTCTGATGATAGAGGCGGCAGAGATAAAGGGCTGAAGAAGGAGAGGACTGTGGGCCATGGAGGAAGGAAGGGAGAAGGGAAACCAGAGGGAGGTGATGGGGGGGGGGCATGTGAGAAGCGGAGAAGGGTGAGTGGGTAGACAGAATGTGGAATGGAAAAAGAGAGGAGGAAATGGGGAGAAATTACTGGAAGTTAGAGAAATCGATTTTCATGCCAGCAGGTTGAAGGCTCCCCAAATGGAGTATGAGGTGTTGCTCCTCCGCCCTGAGAGTGGTCTCATCATAGCAGAAGAGAGGCCATGGGCTGACATGTAGGAATGGGAGTGGGAAGTAGAATTGAAATACACAGCCACCAGGAGATCCTGCCTTTTGCAGCGGACAGAGTGAAGGTGCTCGACGAAGCAGTCCCCCAGTCTGCGTTTCTCCCACAACCTTACCCCTCACCTGGTCTGACCCTATCTCCTGTGAGCTTGTAATCCTACCGCTCCCCCCATCTTCTTATTCTGGCTTCCTCCCCCTTCCTTTCCAGTCCTGATGAAGGGCCTCTGGCTGAAATGTCAACCATTTATTCCTCTCCATAGATGCTGGCTGACCCGCTGAGTTCCTCCAGCATTTTGTGTGTGTGTTGTCCAATATTTCCAGCACCTACAGAATCAGGTTTAATATCATCGGCACGTCATGAAATCTCGTTGTCTTTGCAGCAGCCGTACAATGCAATGCATAATAATAGAAGAAAAGAAAAAATATGAATTAAGAGTAAGTAAATGTATATATATTAAATCATTAAATTAAATAAGTAGTGCTAAAATAAAAACTTAAAAAGTAGTTAGGTAGTATTCATGGGTTCAACGTCCATTCAGATGGCAGAGGTGAAGAAGCTGTTCCTGAATTGCTGAGGGTGCATCTTCAGGCTCCTGTATCTCCTCCCTGGTGGTAGCAATGAGAAGTGGGTATATTCTGAATGATGGGGGTTCTTAATGGTGGATACCACCTTTTAGACACATCGCTCTTCAAAGACATCCTGGATACAATGTCAGCTTGTGCCCATGACAGAGGTGACTAAGTTTACAATTCTCTGCAGCTTATATCGATCCTGTGCAGTGGCACCTCTCTCCCCTCCCCCAATACCAGACGGTGATGCAGCCAGTAAGAATGCTCTCCATGGACGAAAAGATTTCTTTCATTCATGGGGACCTTGCTGCTTTCAGACTTGGTGCTGGAAATTTCTAAATTGTGACATTCTTCTTTAGTCACATCATGAGATGGCTGATCACGAGCAAACTCACAAGTGTCTCTACACAGACCTTTCCTATTTCCCTTTTCTGCTCTGGGTATGTACTAAATCAATGCCCAAATATACATACTCTGTAAAATCTGGACTCATTTGGTGGGGCTGTGCCAATCACCCTACAAAAGGAGTGTCTGAAGTTTCTACATTTTACTGCTAGGCAATTGTATTCAAATTTTGTTAACTGTTAACTTACTTACTGCTAAGTAATCACCAGTACTGACGATGTTAAACCGGCTCCTAATTCTTCCACATGCTATTTAAACCAAAAAAAATCTGTTTGTAGGGCAGGCACTATGCTACCAGTAATCTGGTAATTTTATTCTGCACACTGGGCCTGATTTGACTCTTCATCATAATCAGACATCCTCACTATCTGGGCTATCTATCTATCTAAGTATTTGTCTATCTATCTATCTATCAATCATCTATCTATCCATCTATATAGATAGGGTGGCATGATAGTGGTGGTTAGCACAGCACCTTACAACACAGGCAACCCAGGTTCAATTCCCCTGCTGCCTGTAAGGAGTTTGTACGTTCTCCCCATGACCACGTGGGTTTCCTCTGAGTGCTCCAGTTTCCTCCCACAGGCCAATGACGTACTGGTTTTTCATTGTAAAGTGTCACGTTATAAGGCTCATTAATTTGGGGGATTGCTCAGTAGCATGGCTCGGAGGGTCAGACAGGCCTATTCCACGCTGTACCTCAATAATAATACTAGTAGATACAGGGTGAAATAGGCCCTCCCAACCCTTCGCGCCACCCAGCAATCCCCCAATTTAATCTGAGCCTAATCACAGGACAATTTACAATGACCGATACGTCTTTGGACTGTGGGAGGAAACCAGAGTACCTGGAGAAAAGCCACACAGTCTCGAGGAGAACGGACAAACTCCTTACAGGCAGTGGCGGGAATTGAACCCAGGTCACTGGTACTGTAAGGCGTTACGCTAACTACTACACTACCGTGCTGCCCGTAGCTAACATCAGGCAGAAGGTACTGGAGCCTAAGGTCCCACACCACCAAGTTCCAGAACAGCTACAGTATTAAGCAAAAAATCTTAGGCACATATATGTCTCTAGGGTATCAAAGATATTACTGCATATTACTGCTGTGAAAAAAACCATACTCATGAGGTACTGTATCTGAGTGATGATAAACCTGATTCTGATATGGGTGTCTATTGCCGACTAAGAATGGAAAGGGGCAGGGAGAGGGGTTTATGGATGGAACAAGGGGCTGGGAAAGGTGAGGGAGCATGAAGCACCTGAGAGACATTCTGTAATGATCAATAAATCAATTGTTTGGTTTATTGTTAAGTCCTGGAGAAGGGTCTTGATCCAAAATGTTGACTGTTTATTCATTTCCATAGATGCTGCCTGACTTACTGAGTTTCTCCAGCATTTTGTGTGTGTGTTTCTTTGGATTTCCAGCATCTGCAGACTTTTTCGTGTTTACAATAAACCTATTGTTTGGAATCAAATGACCTTGCCTGGTGTCTTAGGGGTGACTGTGTCTGAACACGTGCCACCTCCTGCCCCGGGCACTCCTTCTCTGTCACCTGTCCCACACCTGATCTGGTGCTCCACCCTCACCATTCCCAACAGCCTTTGTTCCTGCTAGATTGACAAAGTTGCTCTCCACTCTGCATTGACATATACAATATAGTACAAACGCCTGAGGCACCCTAGCTATATATAAGTGCCAGACTTCTGCACAGTACTGTACTTCCCTTCAACCATTCAGTTCTTACCAATCAGCAAAATCTTAATCATCTTGTGCTGAGCAACACAGGAACCACTTTGATCGTTCTGCACTAAAATGGATTTTTAATTGTGTTATAAAAATTCTGCATAATTGGTGCTCAAATTATGTTTTTCTTGTGAATGTTGCTTATCCGATAGTATTTGCTTGTGACACTGCTGCAAGTAAGTTTTTCATTGCACCTGCACATACACTGTACATCGTTCAAAATCAGAACCAGAATCAGAATCAGGTTTAATGTCACCAGCAGATGTCGTGAAATTGTTTAACTTTGCTGCAGTAGTATAGTGCAATATGTAATAGAAAAAAAACATGAATTGCAGTTCCTGAATCACTGAGAGTGTGTCTTCGGTTCCTGATGGTAGCAATGAAAAGGGGGCACGTCCTGGGTGATGAGGGTCCTTCATGATGGATGTCATCGCTCCTTGAAGATGTCCTGGATACTGCAGGGGCTAGTAGTGCCCATGATGGAGCTGACTAAGCAGACAGGGGTGGAGGGCACAATGCAAGCCTACAGAGCTGGGGTGTAGAAATTTTCAGGCTGCTTGTTCTTCAGAATCTACTCTCTCCTCTCCATTACGGGGGCTGCAAGGAAAAAAGCCATCAGGACCATCACAGATGCTGGTGGGCGAGATTCCAGATGGTTATGGATTAAGACATGTGACCTGTGGACCAATGCTGCTGGGACACAAGCCGGGGCCTGATCAGCCCTGGCTGGGTCGCCTGGGTAAAGGTGTCTGATGTTGAAAGACTTGAAACACCCGATGACCCCAGGTTACATCACTGATGATGTGACTCAGCACATCCTAGGAAACATACAGTAAAATGCTTTGACTCAGAATCAGGGCTATTATATTGTGAAATTTGTTGTTATGCAGCAGATGTACAGTGCAGAGACCTAAAATTACCATGAATTGCAACATAAACAGTGCAAAAAATGAATAATGAGGTTGTGTTCATGTGTTCGTACAGAAAGGGAAGATACTGGTTTTGAATTATCAAGTGTGCATCTTCAGGCCCCTGACCCTCCTCCCCAATGGTAGTGACAAAAAGAGGGCATGTCCCAAATGGTGAGAGACTATAGCACAGTTCCCTCTACACTGCAGATGTGTGCAACCGCGCAGTAACTGAGTTGTTCCGTGCACATAGTCTTTGTTGCAGTGCAGCTGGAATAAAGACAGGCGAAAAAAAGTTCATGAAACATGAAAGATTTTCTTCATTGTACTGTATTTCATTATACCCTTCAATTAATAAATACAATCAAAAGTATGTGATTTTTCAATTTTCATTTAAATATTCATAGCTTGCATATTATAAAAAACATTTAAAGTGCCACACAGTTTTCAGACCATGTAAAAATTTCCTGCTCAGAGCAATGGTTGGTGCGAGCAGCTGTAATAAAATTAGAGGGAACGTTGGTCTTTAGAGATGGATACTGCCTTCCTGAGGCACCCCTTCTTCAGATGTCAGTGGTGGGGAGAGTTGTGCTTATGACCCTCTGCAGCTGATTGCAGTCCTACGCCACAAAGCCAGGCAATGATGCAACCAGTCAGAATGCACTCCACCGTACACTTGCAGAAATCTGCAAGGGTCTTTGATCCTACTTTCAGTTCCTCTTTGCTAATGGCTCCTCTGTTGTTAAAATTCTTGAAAAATACTAATTTTTTCCAGACTTATATAGAGCTATACAACACAGAACCAGGACTATCATTCCAACCTATCAACAACAACCTGGATATCTACCCAGGGTGGAAATAGCTAATATAAGTGGCACAATTTTAAGGTGATTGGAGGAAAGGATAGGGGAGATATCAGAGTTATGTATTTTTACCTAGAGAGCAGTGGGTTGGTGGTAGAGACAGATACAATAGAGGCATTTAAGAAACTCTTAGATAGACAAATGAAATGCTATATGGGAGGAAAGGGTTACACTGATCTTATAGTAGGTCGGCACAACATTGTGGGCTGAAGGGCCTGGACTGTGCTGAGGGTAGCCAGCAGCATCATGCCATGGTGAGACAGGGGCATGCCTGTACTAACATGCACAGTCAGCTCTGGCAGACTGGGCCGATGAGATCTACAGTAAGATCCAAAGGCTAGGAAGGCAGTACTGCAATGCTCCATGGAGCAAAGGACAAGAAAAGGCACAGAAGATGACATGGTCGTCCACTGCAACCAAGGAGGACCTCAGTTTGTGACACTTGTTTGTACCTCTGGACTCAAGACTTCTGACACCAAGAGAGTGGAACTGTCCCGGTGCAATGGCTTTTCCACTTTAGAAACGCTCCTGCACAGGTTTCTTGTCATCGTTGGACACGATGGGCAACCACCACCCACTGTGCTGTAATGTTCTATCTTCTGAATACTATTTTCTACTGCAAAAGCTGTCCAAGTCCAAGAACCCATAAGAACATCAGAAAATTCAGGAACTACTTGAATCGTCTCCGGAAGAGGCAGAAGTGTCTGATGGATTCAACAAAATCTGCTTGATTTTGCTTTGACAATACACTCAGTGGCCACTTTATTAGGTAAACCTGTAAATCTGCTCATTAATGTAAATATCTAATCAGCCAATCATGTGGCAGCAACTCAATGCATACAAGCATGCAGACATAGTTAAAAGGTTCAGTTGTTGTTCAGACCAAATACCAGAATGGGAAAGAAATGTGATCTAAGTGACTTTAACTGTGGAATGATTGTTGGTTTGAGTATCTCAGAAACTGCAGATCTCCTGGGATTTTCATGCACAATGGTCTCTAGAATTTACAGAGAATGGCGTGGAAAAAAATCCAGTGTGTGGCAGTTCTGTGGCCGAAACACCTTGTTAATGAGAGAGGTCAGAGGAGAATGGCCAGACTGGTTCAAGCTGACAGGGAGGAGACTTCTACTCAACCATGTGTTAGAAGAGAGAGCATGAAGAGCATCTCTGAACACACAACACGTTGAACCTTGAAGTGGATGGGTTACAGCAGCAAAAGATCATGAATATACACTCAGTGACTACTTTATTTGGCATAGGAGGTACCTAGTAAAGTGGCCACTGTGTGCACGTCAACGTGCTTTATAAAAAGACAAAGCATTTTACAGAATTTTGGGGGAGTAATCTAAGCCAAAATATCGCTTGAGACTTTCTAATACCCTTAAGCAATTAATGGTATTATTAATACAGGCTATTAGGTCTTCAGGCTCAACATATTTCATTCATTACACCTCCAGTATTGTTAGCAATACCCACATGCTATTTAATAAGCATGCTGTTACAAAACTTCACCTCAAACATTATCACCGCTGGTGTCAAATTAGGCATCATTCCTCTGAAGGCAAATGTTATTACTGTGGAAGCACATTGATCTGAATCTCAAGTTATATGAGATCTCTGATTGTTCAGAAAACTTCAGAGAAATTAATTTCTGACCATTACCTAACGATTCAGTACTTTTGTGAAATTTACTGTGCTAACACAAACAGGCTGTACAGAGACAGAGGAGACCAAAGCTGACTCTCTGAGGGTCCACAGAACTTCATTCACCAACTTCTAATGTCGGTATATCCACATAAATATTCTTGCCTGCGTTGTAAGCTCAAGTTTGTTGTCATTCAACCATACACATGTATACAGCTAAACGAAACAGCATTCGTCAGGGACAAAGATGCAAGACACAGTATATCACATACAGCACATAATTAACACGATAACATTAACAAATGTTTATAAAAACTATTCCATAGCTGTACAAGTTGACATAAAGTGCACATACGACAACACAGGAGCTTCAAGTCCCACATCGCTAAGTTTCTGAATTGTCTGTGAATCCATGTACGCTGCCCTGTATTCCTTTTATTGGCAGTTTATTTATTTTTGAAATTTATAGGGTTTTATGTCTTTGCCCTGTACTACTGCTGCAAAACAATAAAGTTCATGTTGAATGTCAGTGATATGAAATCTGATTCTGACGAGGTTCAGGAACAAATTTATTACCTCAACCATTCAGTTTTTGAACCAACTGGTACAACTCCAATCACTACAGTTTACCAACACTATGACCATTATATAAACACAAAAGATTCTGCAGATGCTGGAAATCTTGAGGTGACGGGAAGGTGAGCAGCAGAGAAGGGTGAGAGGGTAACCTGATTGCAGAATGGAAAAAGAGAAGGAAATGAGGAGAAACTACCAGATGTTAGAGAAATCAATGTTCATGCCATCAGGTTGGAAGCTATCCAAATGGAATATGAGGTGTTTCTCTCACAACCTGAGAGTGGCCAAATTGTGGCAACAGAGGAGGCTATGGATTGACATGTCCAAATGGGAATGGAAAGTCAAATTGAAATGGGTAGCCACCAGGAGATTCTGCCTTTTGAGGCAGTTAGAGCAAAGGTGCTCAACTAAGCGGTCCCCAATCTGCATCTCCTCCACTAGCATCTCCTCACCTGGTCTGACCCTATCTCCTGGCAGGTTGTAATCCTACCAATCCCCCACCTCCTTATTCTGGCTTCTTCCCTCTTCCTTTCCAGTGCCAATGAAGGGTCTTGAGCGGAAATGACAACTGTTTATTCCTCTCCATAGACCCTGTCTGACCTGCTGAGTTCCTCCAGCATTTTGTGTGTGTTTCATAATGACCACTTTGACCACTAAAATGGACTTTTTTTAAAGTTCTAATTGTGTTCTTTCATATAAAAATTCATCATCAAACATCCCCACCATCTGGGCCATGCCATCTTCTCACAACTACCATCAAGCAGGAGGTACAGTAGCCTGGAGTCACACACCATTAGGGTCAGGAGCAACTATTTCCCTTCAACAGTCAGCTCTTTTACCAACCGGCAAAATCTCAGTCACTGCAGTTTAGCAACACAAGAACCACTTTGATTACCCTGCACGAAAAATGACTATTTTTTTTGTTCTAATTGTGTTTTAAAGATTCTGTATACTTTATGCTTTTCTTGTGAATAGTGGTTTTCTTGTGATGCTGTGTGCCTGTGATACTGCTGCAAGTAGATTTTTCAATGTTCCTGGCGAATATGTATGTGTGTGGATGATAATAAATTTGACATCCACATTGACTTTAATTAGGCTGAGCATTTTTGGAGTGGACAAGGAGAGGAAACAACAGGGATCCTAGCCCTCATCTGTTATCCGGTGTCCCTCCTGGATATTTAAATTTGTCTTGTTGGATTCTAATGTTTTTAATCCAAGGTTTTTTTCGATGAAAACTTGTTGCTTCACAATAATTTTATTAAGTGCTAATAGAATAAAACACTTGGAAAAGGACAGTCACGGAGGCAGAAACTAGTAGCAGAAGGGAGGGAGGACACAAAGATAGTGGAACTATGTGGTCAGCATTTTTTATACCTCATAGATTAGAAACATTCCCTTCAAATTCACAGATAAGCGTCAACCTATCAGATACCTCCTATTCAAATAATGCAACACCAGAGAAGCTTCCAGACCTTTCCAGGATAATAGAAAGAAATGCAACTACTAAGGGACATACTGAACAATATATACTACATACTATATACTATATGCTTTGACCGCTGTATATAAGCAGTTATAAAAAATACTAGCTGGACATAAAATTATTAAACTGCAAAGATAATGACAATTCAGCAATCTAATCCAACAGGGTCCACCCATGGGCATACCTAGGCCAGAAACAAAATTTAGAATCATAATCAAAACTCAAAGATCAAAGTAAATTATCAAAGTACATATATGTCACCATATACAACTCTGAGATTTTTTTTCTTGTGGGCATACTCGATAAATTCATCATAGTATAATAACCACAATGGTGGTGGCATCTGTTAGTCTCACGAGACCATGGATCTGCGCCTGGAAGGTCTTGCTTCAGTCTGTGTTAGAGCAGCGTCTGTTGCGGCTGTAGAGGCCCACAAGGGAGTGACAGTCTCGGCATCAACGACTGCACTTGAAGGTGCTGTCCTCCAGTGTTGTCTTGGTGCTGTTTTTCCGACGAGTGCGCTTTTCTTCAGCAGCAAGCCTCAGCTTCTCTTCTCTTCTTTTTAGACCTCTGTGTAGTTCCAGCCTCCAGTGAGAGCAATCACTTGCGATGTCCTCCCACCTCTCGACGTTCATCTTCAGTGACTTCATATCTCCCTTGAAGACATCTTTGAAACGAAGATGGGACCGCCCTGTGCTCTCTTGCCGGAGGCCAGTTCCCCGTACAGCAGGTCTTTCGGGATCCTCCCGTCTGACATGCGGTGTACGTGGCCTAGCCAGTGGAGACGACGTTGTTGGAGCAGGGTGAAGAGGCTGGGTATCTGGGCGCGGGCCAGGACCTCATTGTTGATGACTCGGTCAGTCCACGTGATATCCAAGATGCGTCTCAGGCTGTGAAGGTGGAAGGCGTTGAGACACCGCTCTTGTCTGTAGTAGAGGCTCCAGGTCTCACTGCCGTAAAGCAGTGTGCTGAGGACGCAGGCCCTGTAGACTGCAACTTCGGTGTGCGTCGTCAGCTTTCTGTTCTCCCAGACTCTCTTTGTCAGCCTGGCGAATGTTGAGGCTGCTCGTCCAATCCGTCTGTTGATCTCGGGGTCTTGGGAGAGGCTGTCCGTGATGGTGGAGCCAAGGTATGTAAACTCGTGAACTACCTCCAGCTCGTAGTTGTTGATGGTAATGGCAGGGGGGTGCTCAACGCCTTGGCCCAACACGTTGGTCTTCTTCAGGCTGATCACCACAATAATAACCAGGTTATAATAACCACAGTAGAATCAATGAAAGATCGCACTAACTTGGGCGTTCAACCAGAATGCAAAAGACAACAAAGTGTACAAATACAAAAAGAAAGAGATAATCATAATCAATAAAAAGCAATAAACATCAAGAACATGAGATGAAGAGTCCTTGAAAATGAGTCAGTTGGTTGTGGGAGCATTTCAATGATGGGACAAGTGAAGCTGAGTGAACTTCTCCACTTTGGTTCAAGAGCCTGATGTTTGAGGGGTAATAACTGTTCCTGAATCTGGTGGTCTGAGTCTTGAGGCTCCTGTACCTTCTTCCTGATTACTGCAGCAAGAAGCGAGCATCTCCTGGGATTGGGAGTGCCAGATGATAGACGTTGCTTTCCTTCAACAAAGCTTATACCCCATAGATAAAAATCAGAATAAGAATCAGGTTTATTATCACTGACATATATCATGAGATATCTTGTTTTGCATAGCAATACTGTGCAATACATACTATAAAAATTACTTACAATAAGAAATATAACAAATAATTAAGTAGTGCAAAAAGAGAGCAAAAAGTGAGGTGGTGTCATGAGTTCACGGACTGTTCAGAAATCTGATGGTAGAGGGCAAGAAGCTGTCCCTAAATCATTGAGCACAAGAGACTCTGCAGAAGCTGGAAATCCAGAAAAACACTGACAAAATGCTGGAGGAACTCAGTAAGTCAGGCAGCATCAATGGAAAAGAACAGGGTCAACATTTCAGGCCAAGACTCCGATAAAAATATAAGGGAAAACAATAACTGAATGCAGAATAAAGAGTTACCAACAATCAATTATTGTTTCCTTTGTACTACCTCAGTGCATTGATGTGATGAAATGATCTGAATAGATGGCATACAAAACAAAGTACAAGGAAATGGCTCATTCCCACATCATACATAATGATAATGATGTACTCCCCACTGAAACAGTTTACTTCCCACTGCCCCGAATAGTCAGCGAACAAAAATAAAAACCCACTCCAGTCATTCCTTCAGTCTGGTAGACAATAAAGAACATTGACAGGATGAACCACCAAACTGAAGGTCAGTTTTTATCCTTCTATGAGCATACTCTTCAAAGGATCTTTCATATGCTAAAATATGATCCAATCTAACTTGGCAAGGCCCATGCATTTTATCTGTCTGCCTGCACTGCACTTTCTTTGTAACTGAACACTATATGCTGCATATTGTTTTCCTTTCTCACTTGGAAGGTTGAACTTGGAGGAAAAGTTTAGGGTTAATGCTGGATTCTTAGCAGTATGGAGGAACAGAGGGCTATCGGAGTCCATGTTCATAGATTCCTCAAAGTTGCCATGCAAGTGTATTTTATTTATTTGTTTATTTAGAGACACAGTGTGGAATAGGCCATTCTGGCCCTTTCAGTCAGGATGCCCAGCAAACTCCAACAACAGAGGATGCAGAGGGGGATCACTAAGTCAAGGAAAGAGGACCAGGTCGAGACAACACAGACTTATGGAGAAGAGGAGTTTGGTGGGTAATAAAACGGACGACTTCACAGCGCTAGCCAGGCGTCAGAGAACATTTCGGGAGTGCATTGTTATGTGTTTCACTGGAACGGGGCTGCACGAGGACATACCCGATCAAAACTTCTCCATGGACGGCTTCCAGACCGTTCGGGCTGACCGGAAGTGCACTGAGAGTGGTAAGCGTAAAGGAGTTGGGTGCTTACTGTTCTGGTTAACAACAGATGGTGCAATCTGGGTCATATTACGATCGAGGAACGTGTTTGTAGACCGGATATTGAACTTTCTGCTGTTGGACTTCGGCCATATTCCACCGAGATACAACACTGGGCGGCACGGGAGGTCGTTCCTGCCTGTGGCCATCGAACTTGCAGCTCCTCCTGTGGAAGGTCAGACACCCTGAGCCAAGAGGCTGGTCCTGGACTTATTTTCCATCTGGCATAGTTTGCATTTTGTTGTTTGATTGTTTGTGGTTTTTGTATTGCTATATTTATGCTCTATTCTTGGTTGCTGCGGCTGTAACGAAACCCACTTTCCCTCAGGATCAATAAAGTATATCTATCTATCTATTTAACCCTAATCTAATCGCGGGACAATTTACAAGGACTAATTGACCTACTAACCAGTACGTCTTTCGGCTGTGGAAGGAAACCAGAGCACCCAGAGAAAACCCACAGACGAGCAGACTCCTTACAGAGGATGCCAGGATTGAACTCTGAACTCCAACACCCCAAGTTAAAGTAGTGTCACACTAATCGTTGTGCTACTGTGGTACCTACTGATAAGATTGATAAGGTAGTTAAGAAGGTGTATGATTTGTTGGCCTTCATTAGTCGGGGGACTGAGTTCAGGAGCCGTGAGGTAATGATGCAGCTCTATAAAACTTAAGTTAGTATTCTGTTCAGTTCTGATTGCCTCCTTATAAGAAGGATGTGGAAGCTTTAGAGAGGGTGCAGAAGAGATTTACCAAGTTATATTAGAGATCATGTTTTATGAAGGTAGATGAGCAAGCTATGGATTTACTTTCTGGAGTGAAGGAATATGAGAGGTGACTTGATAGAGGTGTGCAAGACGATAAGAGGCATAGGTAGAGAGGGCACCCAGCAACTTTTTCCCAGGGCAACAATACCGAATACGAGAGGGCGTAATTTTAAGGTGAATGGAGGAATATACTGGGGGGATATCGAGGTAGGTTTTTATTTACAGAGTGGAGGGTGCATGGATAGAGGTAGAGGTAGATACATTAGGGAAATTTAATTACTCTTATGTAGGCACATGGATGAAAGAAAAATGGAGGGCTTTATGGGAGGGAAAGGTTAGATTGATTTTAGATAACATTAGAAGATTGGTACAACATTGCAGGCCGAAGGACCTGTACTGTGCTGTACTGTTCTATGTTCTATGTTGTGCCTTGATGTATTTACGTGTGGAATTATCCATCTGGATGGCATGCAAACAAAAGCTTTTTTACTGTATCGCAGAAAATATAATAATAATAAACCAATTCAAATTCCTATACCACATAACAAAGTGTCTGCAAGGAAGAGAATTCACGCCTCCCTGAGTAAAGATCTCTTTAATCTGTCTGGACAGTCAACCCCTTATTCTTAGATTGTGTCTCAGAAACTATTTGCACAGTTTGTCTTCATGTGCACATTGCTTATTTGTCAGTCTTTGTGCATACTTCTGCATTGATTCTATTGCATTTCTTTGTTCTTTGTAAATGCCTGCAAGAAAACAAATCTCAGGGTGGCATATGGTGAAACATACAGTCCTGTTCAAAAGACTTAGGCTCATGCACATAGCTAGAGCACTTAAGACTTATGTACAGTACTGCAGTAATTTTATGTATTGCGCTGTACTGCTACAGCAAAAAAAAATACATGACATATGTGAGTGATGATAAACCTGATTCTGATATGGGTCTCTTTTGTGGACTGAGAGTGGGAAGGGCAGCAGGGAGAGGTGAATCATGGTCGGGAAAAGGGGAAAGGAGAGGAGAGGGAGTGGGGAGCAGCAGAGACGTTTTTAATTATCAATAAACCGATTGTTTGAAATCAAATGACTTTGCCTGGTGTCTCAGGGATAGGTGTGTCTGCACTCGTGCCACCCCCTGCCTCTGGTACCCCTTCTCTGCCCCCTGTCCCTGTCCCCTCCCGTGGTGCTCCACCCTCGCCATTCCCAACATTCTTCACTCCTGCCAGATATACAAACTCATTCTCCACTCCACATTAACAAATATGGTACTATGCAAAGCTCTTGGGCACCCTGACTATATTTATGTACCTAAGACTATTGCACAGTACTGTGGGTACTTTGATAATAAATTCACCTTGAATCTTGAACCATCCTTACATCCAACCTGATAAGTTGCATCAGAATTCTGCATGTACTAATGATATCAGCTCTTATTCAAAAGTAACACAGACAAAGTGCTGGAGGAACTCAGCAGGCCAGGTAGTGTCTATGGGAAAGAGTATACAGTCGACGTTTTGAGTTGAGACCTTTCATGGGGACTATAAAGGATGAGGAGAAGTCAGATAAAGAAGGTGGGGCAGGGGAGGAAGAAGTACAAGGTAGTAAGTGATAGGTGAGACCGGGAGGGGGGAGGGGGTGAAGTAAAGAACTGGGAAATCGATTTATGAAAGAGATAAAGGGCTGGAGGAGGGGGAATCTGATAGGAAAGGACAGAAGACCATGGAAGAAAGAGAAGGGTGAGGAGCACAAGAGGGTGGTGATGATGAAGATAAGGTGAGAGAGGGAAACAGGAATGGGGAATGGTGAGGGGGAGGGGAGAAATTACTGGAAGTTAAGAAATCAAGGCTCATTCCATCAGGTTGGAGGCTACCCAGACGGCATATAAGATATTGCTCCTCCAACCTGAGTGTGGCATCATTGAGGAGGCCATGGACTGACATTTCGGAATGGGAATGGAAAGTAGAATCGAAATGGGAGACCAGTAGGAGATCCCGCTTTTTCTGACGGACAGAGCATAGGTGTTCAACGAAGTGGTCTGCCAATCTATGTAGGGTCTCACTGATATACAGGTAGCCACACTGGGAGCACCGGATATAGTAGAAGACCCCAACAGACTCACAGGTGAAGTGTTGTCTCACCTATTTCTATTCTACTTCATAAACAGTTGTGTCTCTATAAACTCCTCAAAAATTGAATTCTGCTTCAGTGAGGAACAAAATACCAAATTAATATTTAGGAAATGATAATATGCATTGCTTAACATTTCTAACTTCTAAAAATAACCCAGAGCAAATGGCAGACAAAGACAGAATGGACACTAAGCCTTTGTGGGAGGGCAAGGCTGCAGCTCTCACTCTGCTCTTAACAAGTCAGCGTTGGGCTTGGATGTGTCAGATACCAAATGAGATTTATATACAGAGTGTATTTATATAGAGAGTTCATATAGAGACATACTACAATGAATGGTATTTATATACAGAGCTCAAGACATCACATTGAATTTGGGTCAGAATTTGATTGAAGTGATATGTTCGATGTGTTTCTCATGCAGGCAGGCTTTGAACACCAGTCAAATGCAGACTCAGCCAGTTCCATCGCAAGCACATTCCTACCCATCATGAAAGATATCTTCAAGAGATGCTGTATCAAGAAGGCGGCATCCCTCAGTACGGATCCTCACCATCTGGGACTTGCCCTCTTCTCATTACTACCATTAGGGGAGGAGACACAGAAGTCTGAAGATCAACTCTCAACAATTTAGCAACAGCTTTTTCCCTTCTGGCAACAGATCTCTATGATCCATGAAAACTATCTCAAGTCCGGAAGTCGAAGAATGTGATAACTTGTGTCAATAACTATCGTCCATTCGCACTTACATCCACTGTGATGAAGTGCTTTGAGAGGTTACTGATGAAACATATTAACTCCTGCCTGAGAAGTGACTTGGATCCATTCCATCTTGCCTACCATCACAACAGTTCCACAGCAGATTCCATTTCATTGCCTCTTCACTCAACCCTGAAACATCTAGGCAGTAAAGGTGAACATGTCAGGATGTTCTTTATCGAACGCAGTTCAGCATTCAATGCTATCATCCCCTCAAAACTAATCAATAAGCTTCAAGACCTTGGCCTCAAAATCTCCTTCTGCAAATGGATCCTCAATTTCCTCATTTACGGTCAGTTTGGATTGGCAACAACATCTCCCCCACAATCACCATCAGCACAGGTGCACCACAAGACTGTATGCTTAGTCCCCTGCTCTACTCACTTTATACTTATGATTGTGAGTCTTAACTCAACGCCAATGCCATATTTAACTTTGCTGATGACAACACTATAGTTGGCCGAATCAAAGTTGGTGACAAATCACCATATAGGATGGAGATTGAAAATCTGGCAACAACAATCTCTTGCTCAGTGTCAGCAAGACCAAGGAGCAGATCATTGACTTCTGGAAGAGAAAAATGGAGGCCTATGAGCCAGTCCTCTTTGGGAAATCAAAGGTGGAGAGAGTCAGCAACTTTAAATTCCTCGTTGTCATCATTTCAGAGGACCTGTCCTGGGTCTAGCTCATAGTGCAATTACAAAGAACACATGGTCTGTCCTACACTACTGTGCCCGTCACAGTGCCCGCATGCGGTGCCCCTGTTCTTACTGAGTTTGCTATGTTGTGGTGCAACCGAGTGTCCAGCGGTATAACTGGGTGGGCAGGCTGGGATCATCAGCCTTAGCAGGCAGCCAGCCTGGGAGCAGGACAACTCCGATTCCAAGCCCGGGTAGATGGGACTCATTAGCCTTGCCAGGCACTCTGCCTGGGAGAAGGAAAACCCCGACACTCAACCTACAGCCTTGTGATTGCCACAATCATCGCAGCTCACTGTGTCACTGCGATATGTCCCCCGGCCTAAAGTGTGGAATCCGTCCACACGCACCAATCCTCACTATAAACCTATGCAGCAGAGGCAGGAAGAAAGAAAGTCTGACAGCAACGGAGAGGGAGCACCTCGACAGTCACTAACGATTGTGCTGCTGCTCCTAAGAACTCTTCTTCCCTCCTGATCTTTGCAAGCGAAGAACCAGCCAGCATCATCATGTAAATTTCACAACATATGTCAGTGATAATAAACCTGTTACTGTTTCTGATTCCGACAAGCTTGGGCTATTTTCTCTGGAACAGTTGGGGCTGAGGTGAGACCCGACAGAAGTTAGCATTCTGTCCAAACAGGAATCTCACACTTCAGGGAGAACAGCAAGTGCTAAAGAATGAAAATCCACTCACATTGTATATTACAAATGTGTATTTGGGTTGTATAGTACAGAAATAGTCCCATTGGCCCACAACATCCATGCAAGCCTTTTTGCCCACTACGCTAATCCCATTAGGAAACCATATCCTTCTCTGCCCTAGAGAGGTGAGAGAATGCAAATGCTGGAATCTGGAGCAACATACAAAGCACTAGTAGAACTCAAGACTGAGTCACCTCGTCGGCCCGAAACACCAACTGTCCACTTCCTTCCACAGATGCTGCCCAACCCAGTTTATCCAATGCTTTGTGCGCTGCTCTCTTGCCTATTTAAATGGCTGCTTAAATGCTTCCTAAAATAAGTAATTGTATCTGATTCTACCACCTTTTCCAGTAGTGCAATACTTTTTAAACCTTGAGTTGTGGTCGCTGTTGCATTGTAGGAAATGAGGCTAAACATAGCCGAGATAATAGCAAATTAAAATGTTTTAAATATCGCAACAATGCAAATACAGAAACCTAGGCGTACCCTGTACATTCTGCTTCTCAGAATTATTATAATTAATCTGTTAGCTTGTCAGTGCCACAAATACAACAGCTAGATTATACACAAAGGTCAAAGCCACCAGAGCAGACGGAATCAAGTATGCCGTCTTAAAAGTACTGGAAAGAGTTGCATGTAATAAGAATGGAATTTGATTTATGTAGTCACTGTAAACCAGCAGATCTGGTTGTAAAAAAAGGGCAAAGAAATTCCAACTGCATTCAGCAGAGAGACTGGGTAACTTGTGAGTGACAAGGTCGTGGCTTGACTTATGAAAGAATCCTTCACAGACTGAATAAATTAGACATGCCTTGGCATGCACATTCTGTTTGTACAGTGCATGTGAGATATTTAATTTTGTTTCATTATTAACACTTAGATAATCATGTTTTATTTGTGTCCAAGGTGGCCAAACATTACTACAGCAAAAAAAGCAATGAGATCTAATTATATTAAACACTTGCTTTGAAAGCCTTTGCTTCAGTTGTGATGCAGTGGACTGGATTCTGAGTCAGAGAGCTGTGCCTTCAAAACTCCTCATGGCTGAAGGAATGATGCTGGGGGCTTTGTGATGAGATATTAAATCGTGGGCCTATCTGCTCTCTCAGGTGGACATAAAAGGTCCCTCAGCACCATATCAGAGAAGAAGGGAAAGGTTCCTGGTTTATAAATTCCTCAGTTTATCTAGTTATTATCACATCGTAGTTTGTGAGATGTCAATGTGAAAATAATTCCTGACCTGTTCTCTGGATTAGAAGGGTAATTATAAACAAAATACTTGATGGTTTCAGAGCATTTTAGAGATTCTGCTGTTGTGAAGGCAGTACACAGAGAGTCATTGAATCAAACAGCT
This sequence comes from Mobula birostris, assembly GCF_030028105.1. Lineage (NCBI taxonomy): Eukaryota > Metazoa > Chordata > Chondrichthyes > Myliobatiformes > Myliobatidae > Mobula > Mobula birostris. The sequence continues at coordinate 6,200,308 of NC_092385.1, read as the reverse complement.
CAAAAACAGCCCCTTAGGCCCAACCCATTCATACTGACCAGGGTGACCACCTAAGCTGGTCCATTTCCTCGTATCTAGCCCATATCCCTTTAAACCTTTCCTATCTATGTACTTATCTGTGATAGAGAGAACTCGGTATATGGACGCCTTACACACACACACACACACACACATACACTCCCTTGTCATTATGAGTGTGCACACTTGAATATATATCCACACTACAGAAGTTCAAAGTACATTTAATATCAGAGTATGCACCATGTACACAACCTGAAATTCGTCGTCTTCACAGGCAACCACAAAACAAAGAAACCCCACAGAACGATAGAAACATCAAAGCCCCAAAGCCCTCCCTCCCCCCTCTCTTTGCACAAGCAACATCAAAAAGCATCGACCCCCTTCCACTCCCACCTGCACCAGTAGAAGCACCGAACCACCTCCAACCCACTCCCCCCTCCTCCCAACCCCCACCATGCAAGCAGCAGCAGGAGCACCAAGGAGCCATTAATCCATTAATCCATTAATCCAGAGTCCATCAAACCACAGTTCACAAACCAGTACTTTGGTATCTCAGACAGGCTCTCTCTCCAGTGAGGGAGAAGGAGGATGCTCCTACAACAATGAGAGTGGAGACCAGCAACTCACTGTTCCAACGTTACAATCTTCTGAGTCGCTTCTCCAACCCCATCAGCTGAATTTTGGACCTATTCTCATAATAGTTCCTAAACTGAGCTGATGCACCGGGATGGCATTATGGTGCCTTTCCCACCGTACCCAGCAGAATATTCCATTTCTTTAGTAATAGGGATGTGTAAATGTATGTTATTGGTATGCTGTACTTAAGGTAGATACTTCTGTTCATTTTCTAATATGATTGTAACTACATTGTGGGGTACATTATATTCTAATTCATGTCTAGTCTTAAGTTAACTACGTTGCTAATTAAAGATGGTACGTCCTTATGTCTCGAGATCAGGGCTGCCGGAAGTTCACACTGGACAAAGTACACAGCTGTTTTGTGTTTTCTGGTAAATATCTTTTTGTCAATATTGGCAGTCTTCTTTTCACTATTTTTGCCACTTTTTGTGTAACTTTGTTTTTTTGACATACCTAATAAATACTCTTGCACTAAAGTGCTAAGCAACTCCAGTGATTTTTCCCTTTGAACATAACCCATGTATCTAACATCATCCTAATGTCTTTTAAATGATATTGTACTTGCCTCAACCACTCACTCCATATACTTACCACCCTCGTGTGAAGAACTTGACCCTCAGGTCCCTTTTACACCTTCCCCCTCTCGTCCTAAATCTATGTCTCCGAGTTGTAGTCATAGAGAAATAGAGCCCTTCGGCCCATCTAGTCTGTTCTAAACTGTTATTCTGCTTCGTCTCATCAATCCACACGTGGACCATGGCCCTCCATACTCCTCCTATCCATGTAGTTATCCAAACTCCTCTTAAATATTGCAATCCACCACTTCCACTGACAGCTCATTCCACATTTTCACCATCCGCTGAGTGAAGAAATTCCCCATAAGATTCCCCTCAAATATTTCCAGCATGCAAGCACAAAACCCCCAGAGTGCAGTACCGAGATGCCATTTCGCTCCTGAGCCACTAAAGGAAGGTCCCTTCTGTGCTGCCAAGACCCTGTAGGATGTTCTGAGGCAGTGAAATGCATTTTTCTAATTGCAGACTTTACTCTGAGAATCAGAATCAGGTTTATTATCACTACCATATGTCGTGAAATTTGATGTTTTGTGGAAGTTGTACATTGCAATAAGAAAAATATATTAAAACATTAAATAAGAAGTTCAAAAAGAGAGCAGTGAGGTAGTGTTCATGGATTTATTGCCTGTTCAAAATCTGATGGCGGAAGGGAAAAAGCTGTTCCTAAAATATTGAGTGCATGTCTTCAAGCTCCTGTACCTCCACTCTGATGGTAGTCCTGGGTGATGGGGGTCCTTAATAATGGATGCTGTCTCTCTGAAGCAGGACTTTTTGAAGATGTCCTCGATGGTGGGGAGGCTGGTAACCATGATAGAGCTGGGTGAGTTTCCAACTTGCTGCAACTTTCTCCGATCCTGGAGATAGATGGTTTGGTTCCATGTTTTAGGAACAGCTTCTTCCCCTCCATCATCAGATTTCTGAATGGACAATGAACCAAAGCATGAACACTACCTCACTATTTTTGGCTGTCTTCTTGCACTACTTATTTAATATATAGATATATATTTGGGTGATGGGGTGGAGATACGTATCAACCAAAGGAGGTATAAAGCGCTCCTTCCTTCCGCTAGCCTGCAGGTCATCCTTGGGCAAGGTGTAGCACCTGCTTAGTCCTCTCCCCCCCGATCAGGGTCACGTGAAGCCATGGGAGCGGGTGGTGGATGGCCGTATGAGCAGCTAGTGCATATCACAAGTCCTGGTTATGTGACCACTGACGCCAGGCAGACAATCTCTGAAGAGTATTGATAAGGGCTAGGGACACCCGTCTTGTAAAGACACTGCCTAGAAGAAAGCAATGGCAAACCATCTCTGTAGAAAAATTTGCCAAGCACAATCATGGTCATGGAAAGACAAGGTTCACCCACATCATGTGACAGACATGTCACATAATTATGATATATATATATATATATATATATAATATAAAACTATATACAGTATTTCTGTATATGTAGATAAATTTTATTGTATAGTTTTTTTATGTATTGCAATGTACTGCTGCTGCAAAACAACACGTCAGTGATAATAAACCTGATTTGGAGGATAGATCTGTGTTTAACCTAGCATGCTCTTTTTATCTGGATTTACAGGTGCTCTCTTTGTTATAAAGAGATTATTCCTAAGGCTAACTGGAAGATAATCAGTAAAGAGCTTCTGCTGAAAAGGGGTTCTGCTCTGGGAGACAGTTAGCATTACGAGGGTCAAAACAGCCATCAGAAAAAAAATGGTAACTAAGGAACTAAGCAGGTCAGACGGCATCTATAGATAGGAATAAACAGTCAGTGTTGAGGACTGAGACTATTCAGCAGGAATAAATGGAACTTCTTTCCAATATACAGTATTTGGCTTTTTGAAGTACAATGCCTGATTGCAATTGCCATGCAAGAACTGTGAGATTATTAATATATTACACAACAGCAGCTTTCTGGTGTGTGCAATTTGCTTCAGTCTTTATAGGTAATGTTTGAAGTTATTCTGTAGAACATCCATTTGAAACATCTTCAAACTATCCATTAGTTATTTCTCAAGTCTACCATTTTCAATGAAATGCTATCTCTTTTCACATTATAGGTTTTTTAAAGAAGTTCAAAATAACTTGTCTTAAATAAAAAATGATATAATAAGCATAACAATGAATATTAATAAAGATAGTAATGAACAGATCCTCCTGTTTTGTTCTGCTTGGACACTGAGTGCATTTATCCAATAAATTATTAACACATAAGAAGTGTCCAGAACAGTTCTTAGAGAGCTTACACACAAAATTCTGGAGGAACTCACAAGTCGGGCAGCATCTCTGCAGAGGAATAAACAGTCAACATTTCAGGCAGGT